>NC_138057.1:30370192-30866342 GCF_964194185.1 Rhinolophus hipposideros
ATTGCAACAAAAAGAATAAAATACCTAGGAATAAACTTAACCAAGGATGTGAAAGACCTATACACTGAAAACTGTAAGACATTTTTTTTCAAAAAAAAATTTTTTTTTAGTTAGGGAATATTGGAAGATATCCTTGGAAGGTGTTAATTATTGTTTCTCCAGAACCTATCAGCTCCAAGTCATCGTCCTTCAGTCTTACTTGTGGAGGGCACAGCTCACTGGCCCATATGGGAATCGAACCAGCAACCCTGTTGTTCAGAGCTCCCACTCTAACTAACTGAGCCATCTGGCTGCCCAAGACAATTTAGAAAGAAATTGAAGAAGACTCAAAAAGTGGAAAGACATTCCGTGCTCATGGATTGGAAGAATCAACATAGTTAAAATGGCCATATTACCCAAAGCAATATACAGATTTAATGCAATCCCCATCAAAATCCCAATGGCGTTTTTTAAAGAAATAGATCAAAAAGTCATCAGATTTGTGTGGAACCACAAAAGGCCCCGCAATAGCCAAAGTAATCCTAAGAAAAAAGATCAATGCTGGAGGTATCATACTCCCTGACCTCAGCTTGTACTAGAGAGTAACAATAATCAAAACAGCATGGTATTGGCAGAAAAACAGACACACAGACCAATGGAATAGAATCGAGAACACTGAAATAAACCCACATAAATATGGACAGATAATTTTTGACAAAGCCAAAAACATACAACAGAGAAAAGACAGCCTGTTCAATAAATGGTGCTGGGAGAATTGGATAGCCACTTGAAAAAGAATGAAACTGGACTGCTATCTGTCACCATGTATCAAAATTAACTCAAAATGGATCAAAGACTTAAGCATAAGACCTGACACAATAAACTGCATAGAAGAAAACCATAGGTACTAAACTTATGGACCTTGGGTTCAAGGAGGATTTTATGAATTTGACTTAAAAGGCAAGAGAAGTAAAAGCTAAAATAAATGAATGGGACTATATCAAACTAAAAATCTTCTGCACAGCAAAAGAAACCATCGACAAAATAAAGAGGCAAAAAACTAAATGGTAGTAGATTTTTAATTTGCCTTTTTAACAAATTCACAGGTTACGCTGATGTGCTGGTTTGGCCAGCATACTGTGAAAACCACTGGGGTTGCAGTTCTCAATCCACGCTTCACGGTAAAATTACCCGGGGAGCTTGTAGAATACTGACACCCTCCCCACTCCACAAACTAGTTACATCGGAATCTTCTGGGGATGGGGTGGAGCTCAGGTATCACAGCTCCCCAGGTGATTCTCATGAAGACTAACATATTTCAGTAGAGTGAACTTTAAAAATGGCCTTTGAAGCCACAACCAGTCATATGCATAGTTTACAGCAGAGTCAAACACCTGATAATTGCCATCTCTGTTGCCTCTTTTCCTGACCTCATGGTTGTCATTGATCATCTCTGGAAAGCTTTCCTACCGAGCCTCCTGCAGCTTCTGAATTCTCGCCTACAGAGAAGTCAGCGAGGCCAGATATCAGAGTCCCTTGATTAGGGACCAATTTCCTAAAGAAACACCCAGAATGCCAAGAAGTAGAGAAAAAATGGTGAAGGATGAAGAGCCATTTGGAGGAAAATTTAAAGCAAGGGACAGAAGGGCTTCTCCTCCTGCAATTTCCCTAACCCTTGAAAATATAATTTGATGTTTGCGCTTTGCAGGGCTCTAGTGCAGTGATTTTCACACTTGGATGCATCTCTTAGGGTTTCTGATTTAGCGTGCTGGGGAGAGCCGAGAACGTGCATTTCTAACGACTTCCCAGGTGATGCTGACACTGTTATCTGGGGATCTGAGTTTGAGAATCGCATGTTGAAGGTAGTCTTCAAGTATCAAAGGTTAGAGCAGCTGGATTTATCCAGATTTTTCTTGACCAGAATTCAAAAGTTGTAAGTGTAGAATTTAGCTTATGTCAAATTACATACAGATTGATAAGAACATTCCAAAATGACATGTGTGGAGGGGTTTTCATTTTATGCTCATAGAAGTAGAGACCCAGGTAGTGTTTGGTGTAAGGTATGCAAAAGTTGGATTACAATCCTGTTGCTTCCAGGGTATGTGTACTGCAAAATTGTCAGTCAGTCTGTTTATCTGGTCTGTAGGATAGGAATCGGGCACCAATCTTTACCGCATTTTCTTGCGATTAGTCTTACGAGGTTGCCTGGAACTGAGTAGGTCATTGCAACACAGTGGCTGTTTTCATCATTTTACTCCCATCGATTTTACCATAATGTCAGTTTTTTAGGTAATGTTTCATTGAGATCACTTATGTTCCTGACCATTTGATGGTGGTATTTTTAAAGTAAAGAAGGGTTTAGAGGAGGGGAGTTTGGCATCAAAATGTCCAACATCAAAGCATTACTTATCATAAGAAATCTAAGAGTTTCTTTTGGAGAGTAAGACTGGGAAGAATGGGAGAGGTTGCTCTTTTTCTTTTTTTTGCCTTAAGCTTCATACCCTTTTGCACTGGTGCAAAGTTTTAAACAACATGAATGTATTGCTTTCATGATAAAACATTTAAATTCACCTGTGAATTACGTGGCATATCCCCACGTGACAGATGAGGCAGCTAAGATCCAGAGGAGTGATGTGCTCAGGGCCAAACTGCTTAGAAAGGGACAGTAAAAAACAGCCAGTGCAATAACATGGCGCTGTGACGATCAGCAGTGACTGCTTAGAAATAGAATGGAAGGGTTACATTAGGACGTTGGAGATTTGCTGGGTTTTAGACAGACGGATTCCTCCCACTCTCTTCTTCAAAATGTAGCCATTCCAGTTACTTTGCCTTTACATATCAATTTTAGAATAACCTTGTTTATATCTACAAAAACCTTGGTTTTATTGTATAATGGTGTATATTTTAGCTTCTAAATATTACAACTTGCATAATGGTCTAGATGTGTTAGACATTATAAGTATTATAGATGGTTGAACAAAACTGTTTCACATTTAAAATTAGAATTCAGAACTTATAAAAGTTTTTTCATGAAAAATGTCTTTTTAAATGTAATAAAATATATACATTTTTTAAACAGCATACTATAAGAAACTTCTTAAGAAGTTCAAACATTATCAGAAAAAAAAAGGCCCACTCAGTTGCAAACGGCTTAAAAGAAAACTCTAAAATCGCACCCTAAATATGACCACCAGTGTGTACACTATAATGGTGTATTAAAAACTATAAAATGATTTTCTGAAGAATAGCTAGAAAAAATTAAAACAAGAATAGATTTGATAAACCTAGATAGTTGATATTTTTTAAAAAATGTATAAATCTTAAATTACTGGCACCAAAATTTTAAAACGTTAACGATCTGTAACGTGATCATTTTCTCTAGGGCACATTTTCACACCTTTTTACTTGTATAAATACAACATCCTACTTGAGAACACAAATACTGTTTTCTCAGTACAATTTAAATAAAATTCCACAGTTGTTTTTGGTAACTGCTGGGATTCACCTTGAGTCATGAATTGTAGCACATTCTGCAGTCTTGCAAAATGGGTTCTGTTACATTTTCCATAACTATGAAAACCATGGAGAAATCTTTCTTCTAAGAACAGCTGCTATAATAATCTATCTTCAGATATTCCAATGCAGCCAATTTCTGAGAAATTTCTTAAGGTGTCTATATATAGTCAGCCACCACATTCTTTAGGCAGAACAAAGAGGTTATTTCATGACTGGTCAAGGATGACTTCTGCAATGTGTATATCAGTGACAAATGTACATAGTAACTGACCAAGATGCCTTCTTTACAGGATGCAGTTCATGTATAACCTTAATCCATGTGAGGTTTTATGCTTAAGAAATGCTGTGCTTTCCACCTATGACTACTGGCGGTGCATATTCTGCAAAACCGTCTATCAGAACAGGCCATCCATGTTCCTTCTTCATCGAACATAGACATATCATCTGCAGTCTTATTTCTAAGATTTAGCAAAAGGTTCCAAGTGGCCCTTAGAGTTGATCTTGTGGGAGAGTCCAATAAAAATGTCTTCCAAAGATCTAAAAATGTAACCATTCCAAGATAGGATAGAGTTGCAGTATTTCTGAATCTCAACCTTTTTTTGCCCAGGGTTCTTAGCAAAGGTAAAGAAAAATGATAAAGTCTTTGAAGTTTATTGTGCCCTTAAACTCTTGTTCTAATCTTGGCAAAAGAGCTGAACTATGATGCCAGCCCTGTCATAGGCTCTTCCAATTCCAAAACACCACCCTTTTTATTGTTTTGCTAAATTCACATTGAGAAGCTGCCCTGATTTTTCACACTTATGACACACTGTTACTAATAGGGCCTAGCTTTACATCATCACAAAACAGTTGAATTATTTTCACCTGGGGGTTGGGGGGTGTTATTGTGCTTGTTATACAGTCTTCTAGCTTTTTCTCGTCTACTGGGCCTCTTGTGGATTCTTTGTAGAATGAGTATGGGTTTTGGAAGTTGTTGTCTGTTAGTTTTCACTAATTCTCCGTTAAATAGTATCACATGTAGTAGTTATTTCACCAGCCTGAATACATGCCATGACAGGAGGGCCTTGTTTTTCTAAAACTTGAAGCTTATGCTCACTTGGCACTTCTGTGGGTCTGTAGCTGAGGAGTCCTCAGCTGGAGTCCTCCTTGCTGTGGAGTCCTCCTTGCTGTGGCTGGTCTGCAGGTCCAGGCCACTAACTGTTTCATTTTAAATCAATGTCAGAAATCCACTGTCCTAGCTGCCCCTCCACATACAGTAGTTTTCTAACGGTCTCTTAATTTGGGTTATGCAGATAAGCAGTTGTTTTTCTTAATACTTTTCCACCAACAGGTGGCACTAATAATTCCCCTTACTTTAATAGCACCCCAGCAGAAAACCTTACATGGCATTTAGAACGTATCTTTCGTACTTTTTAGTAGAAACATAGCTGATTTTAAGAGGGTCTCAGGCAAAATACATCCAGCATTTCTGATCAAGTCTTTAGCAATTGCCTTTCTCTTGAATTACCAGCTCATAAATCTAGTCTCTTCTTTATTTCTAGTCTAAACATCTTGACTGGTCTTCAACAAAACAAGATGAATAGAAAACATGAAAATACAAAATCCATTTGTTGAGGCCCCTTTCCAAGGGGAAAAGGACAACATAAATGTTGATTGCCTGGGCTGGAGACGAGAACTCAGTTTTGAACAAATGTACTAAATAGTTACTGCAGAGTATTCCATGCCGAGTACTGCTCTATGTATTCCCTGTGAGGCAATGTGCAGAGCTCTGAGACCTAGATCCTATCCTCATAAGCGTATGCTTTCACTCTGAGATAAGACAAGCATACAAAATAAATGTGACATCTGTAATAATTTCCAATGTACAGTAAATGCATAGGATGTTATCAGAGGAGCGAGTCAAATACTATGAAAGTTTGAAGGAGGTAAAGAATCATTCAATCAATCAATCAATATTTATTGAACATCCCCTATGTCAGTGTTCTTGGCACAGAGAATACAATGTTAGTCATGGACATGGAAGATTTCTGTGACAATGAAAGGAGTGGTGATAGTCGCCAGGACTCATTGAGTGTTTACCTTGTGCCAGGCACTGTGATAAGCACTTCACCATGGATCATCTCATTAGTCATCACATCCGCCATTCGAGATGGGTGCAGTTATCCCCATTTTAGAGACAGGAACACACAGGCACAGAAAGCCTAAGCAACTAGTGGTGTTAGTGGTTTGCTGAAGTGTGGCATATTCATTTTCCTGTTCTCAAAAGAAAAAAAACCACCAAACGAGCTAGAACTTGTTTGTCAGAAGCCAGCAAAACAGAACACCAGTGTTTGCCTCCCTGTGAAGAGTGCAGAGAGGCAAAGCTCACTCAGTGTGGGTGACAAGCACCTGGGTGCCCCAGGTCTTCTGGGGTCAGGCCTTCTTTTGTTGCATCATTCAGGCGAGGGTTCTGTGAAAGGAAACCCTTGTTTGCTCCCACAACTCTCTTTGCATCACGTGCTCAGAGGACCTGCACTGCTCACAAGGCAAGCATGAGGCTCCTTGAGACAGGCCGACTTCTACCGAAGTCTGTCTGTCACTGTTGGTTGTTTGGGCACGTGATACTCTGGCCTCAGTTTCTTCATGTGCAAAATGGGGGCGATGGTACGTACCTCATGGGGTCTTGGAAGGATTAAATAAGATGGCGTAAAGTGCTTGGTGGCAACAGCAGTAGGTAGCATTTCCCTGTGCTATCTGCTAGCGAAGTGCCTGGTAAATAAGTTCTTAAGTAGTGGAGCAATTTATGTTTACTGTTACTATTATTATGACTTAGCACATCTAGTCCTTTCTATTGCTTTGTGGTCCCCACGCTGTGGAAATCACCGCTTTCCTTCCCTTTCTCCAGCCAGGCTCAAAGCCCTTCATTTCCAGATGTTTCCCTGTTCTCTCTCTTCTCCTCATGCTGAGCCCTAAATCATCAATTTTACCATCTCCCGACACCAAACCATCATGCCCCTACACTAATTTGCAAATATTTCAAATCCAACTGGTTCTAGGGCAGCGTTCTCTCAAAAAAGAAAAGTTTTCCCGTGCTCAAACTTTTAGCTGTTAGGTAAGAAATAAAAGAAAGTTTATCTAATTTATTCTTACGCCTTGTGCATTTAGAGTGTGATCTTGAATGTTACCAGGTGACCGGGGGGATGAATGCCAAAACTACTGGGTCTTCCAGAGTCAAATGATGGTGTAATTTTGCAAAATGGAGGAAATATGTATTTTTGAATGGGATTTAAAAACCTATTACTCACTTCCCTTTCCTTCCTGCAGAGAGTACTGAGAACATTAAGGAGCAGTTTATGATTGACTCAGCATTGCTCACTGGAATGTTAGTCATTAAGGGTGCTCTAAAAGTGGTGCCTTTGTGGACTGTTTTGATGGCTATGGCCAGCCACTAGCAGCCATGTGCAAGTGAGATCCGGGAAAGCAGACCCGGACACTGACGGGAATGGTGCCACATTCAAAGTGCACAGTTCCTTTGGGACAATCTGATCATTGACATTTGGTGACATTAAGAAATTCATTGTTCATGATTTTAGGTGTGATAATTGTAGCTATAGTTTAAAAAATAATTCTTATCTTTGAAACATATATATTGAAGTTTGAATAAATGAAATGATAACGATGCTTGAGTTTTGCTTCAAAACAATCTATTAATAGTTCAGAATGAGGAGGGTAAGTGAGGGATACAGTAGACTGACCATAATCCAGTAATTGTTAAAGCTGGGGGACAGGTACATGTGGTTCCTTATATTCTTCTCTCTATTTTTGTTTGAAATTTTGCACAATAAAAAAGATGTTTTTGGTTCACGGTCCTGAGTGAGGATCGAGAGGCCCATCCCTGAGTAGGAGTTTTAGTGCACAAACTGGGTATTCGAGTCGTTTAGGTCACGCAGAAATCCTAGGTGGGTGTTCCATGGTGTCCGGGAGTGACTGTGTCACATGTGGGTGAACACGCAGATGAATATTGAATGAGTAAATGAACATGAAAAAGTCCAAATTCCTGATCCTGCTCTTCTTGTCTTTTCAGTGGAGCCCAGGGGGAATATGCTGGGCTGGCCACTATCCGAGCTTACTTAGAAGGGAAAGGAGAGACACACAGAACGGTGAGTATGGACAGGTGGTGCCTACTCACCACCTGGTGGCAGCAGGTCCAGCTCCCAGGGCCACTTTGTTCTGTGGGACACTTCCTCCAAGCTTTCTTGGAAGTAGCTGAAGGAACATATAGCCAAGAAACAAATTTCCGTGAACTGGCCATTGCGATCCTTGCCTCTAAGACACTATTGGACCATTCGTAGGGAAAACATTCAGAGATAAAAGGCTTTTGGTCAAACCCACTCTGTGAAAACCAGCCAGTTGGCTGTGGAACTGCTCACCCAGGCGAGAAGAGGGAGGAAGGGGCAGGCAGGTTGCCAAGCCTCCTCCCTTTGGCTCAGCCCTGGCCCTAAGCCTGGACAACGGGCAGAGACTGAGCTTTAATTCTTCTGTAACTCCTACTGTGCCTGAGCACAGTTCTGGTTATATGTATACTCCAAAAATATTTGTTGAATCAACAAATGCCCTATTAAATGACTGTCAGTACTAAGCAACAAAAGAAGACATGGAACAGAGATCATGTTCTGCTTGATCATGGTTCTGCTTCATTGTTTGCTTTGGGTACGAGAGTCTGGCCTTGGATCCGAACTGCTCTGGGGGCCTGTGGGGACGCGCAGGTGCTAACGGGCTCTACGGGACCCCACTCGGGATTCCCAGAGGCAGTGCCGTTAGCATTTGATCTGACACAGGCTTCAAATTGTGGCTGAAGCTCGTCTGTGTTCTTGGGGCCCTCATGTTGTTGAGGACCAACAGTAAGCTAGAACTTCCGCTGAGCTTGGAGGTGGGGTTCTTGGAGCCGTGGGCAGAGTCAGGAGCAGGACACAAGCAGCTGCCCATCCCAGGAGACTTAGAGAAAAGGATGCTGGGGGGTCTGGCTGCCTGAGTAAGTAGGGTGTGGTAAGTGGCAGCCCGATCTTAGTCCATTCTTGGTTTTATTAAAATTGGGATTGTTTGCTGGAATTTACAATGAGAGAATGTAAAAATTATTTCACTTCCCTTTCAAAAAGGAAGGGGAGGAGTGGTGGGGAGAACATTTTCTCTCACATTCCCTCCCTTATTAATCCTAATTCCACTGATGTGTTTTCCCAGGCTTTTGTCCTGGTTGGGGAAGAGAATTGATTTTCAAAGACCTTTGAAACACAGGACGTTCACTACTTGAAAAAATTATTGGACACTGGCCACATACAAGGCACTGTCTGTGCCAGTGCAGAGAGACAGCCCCTGACATTCTGACTTGGTTATTTTTCACTTCCATTTATTTGTGGATTTGAATTCTTTAGCTTTCTAAGAAAGGATTAGTTTAGAACTATGTAATTGTCTTTTGGACCACAGAGCACTGTCAGCGATTCAGATGGGAAATGGTGACGCTCCAGATGTCCAGTGAAAGGTTAACAGATGACTGATATTAAAAGCTCCCTCCTGTTTTTCCTCCTTGGCCTCCATGTACTGAGGTCGCCCCTGGAACTCCTTATCATCATGCTCTCTAACCACGAGGTGTCTGGGGACCCTGGGAAGGGGTCCTTTCATCCTGTGTGGCCATCTCCACGTTGCTCCCCTCCCCATCTCACTCCCCACCTGCTTTATGGAGAGGCCCCGAGATCCACATTATAGAGCCCGTGGAAGGCCGGTCAGGAGCTAATAACAAAGGGCCAGCCAAAATGCAGGTTCCGTCCACTCTGCAATGCTTCCCACCCTCATTGTTTCTCAGTCCTCCAGTCTGACACCCAGAAGTATCTCAATGTTCAGCAGGTGGGGACCAAACCGGAAAGATGGAGGAGAAAAGAGGCGAGACCTTTTGATTGGGCCTGAGCAGCGTTCCTCTGTGACTCACAGATTCTTTCCAGCTCCTTTTCCTTCTTTGTGTTTTCCAGTCCTGCCTTTTTTCTCCATTCTCCTGTGTGTGACATTTCTTCTGGCACCATTGTCCACACTATTGTCACTGAAGTGTTGTGAGAGGCTGTTCTATTCTGAAGGACAGAGAGAAAGAGGAGCTGGACACTGCATTGTAGGGAGGGGAGAGGGTGGGAGAAGCAGGGAAGGCCCCCCAGTCACTGAGCTGGTAGGAATACAGAAATTGTAAGTTTGGAAATTTTAGTATCCTTCTAGATTAAAGATTTTAATTAAAGCTGATTTTTTTAATTAGAGAAGAAGAAAATGACATATTCAAATAATCAGGGAGGATTTTTCTGTATCAGAGAAGTCTGAGATGGCTGCTCTTGCACAATAGACTCTAATGGAGTCCAGTAAAATGCATCCTTTTTTGAAAACAAGTGTGGGGAAATCATGTGCTTCAGAACCACCTGGGTTCCTGATGGTTCTCTTGTTTCGAGCTGTTTTTGGAAGTTATTTTTACTTTGCTGTTACGTTTAGAGGCTCCTAAAATGCAACGGCCAAATTATTGATTTACTGGTTTAATTTGGAAGAATACAAATTTATTTAACAAATTCTTATGTAACAATTACCATGTGCCAGGCATGGTCCTAAACACTTTATAGTAACTCAGTTTGCTAGTCAAATATTAACTCAGGTTTGCTGCCAGCGACTGAGCTTCCTACACAAAGGGAAAATACTGACCAAAAAACACCTCCAGAAAACCTGTATTTTTTCTCCCGAACTGTCAGAGGCAAAATAATGGCCTTTGGTTGTTTGATTTTTACCAGCAGTAAGAAATCAATTTCTCTTGCAAAGGATTCCTCCTGAATCCTTCGAGGATGAGCAGAGTTAGGTCTATGCCAGGCACACTGGGGAGTTAGAAAAACACAGCTTCCCTAAATGGGCAATATGCGCCAAAGTAGGTTCATTTTGGATAAACTAAAGCATCAAATCTGGGTCCTGTTGTTTCCATATCCCTCACAATACCACAAATCTAAAGCATGGAAAAAGCAAAATTAAAAAAAAATAAAGTTTCTTAAATCTATGTAAAAACCAGAAATGTCTAACAGCAACATACAAACGAATCATTGACAAAACCATGGACTTTTCTTTCCACTATTTCTTATATCAGGATGTATATTAGTTTCCAGTGGCTGCTGTAACTAATTACTACAAACTCAGTGGCTTAAAATAATACATTTATTTTCTTGCTGTTAATGGAGGCCAAAAGTCTCCATTGGTTTCACTTGGCTAAAGTCAAGCTGTTAGCAGGGCTGGTTCATTCTGAAGGATCTACGAGAGAATCTGTTTTTTTGCCTTTCTTTCCCAATTTCTGGAGGCCTCCCACATTACGTGGCTTATGGTCTCTTCCTGCCGTCACTGCAACCTCTGGTTCAGTCATCCATCCACTTCTGTAGTCAGAGCTCCCTGTGCCTCCCTCTGATAAGAACACTTGTGAGTATATTTAGGGTCCAACCTATAATCTAGATTTCAAGATCCCATCTCAAGATCCTTAGCTTAATCACACCAGCAGAGTCCCTTTTCCATAAGGTAACATTCATAGGTTCTGGGGATTCAGATGTGGACATCTGCAGGGGCCCATTCGTCAGTGCATCACAGGATGTTTGACATTTTTAGCTTGAGTCTTTTTGTTTCAGCAGAACTTCCCTGGTTTGAATTCGTAACTCAGGCCTTTAACAAATATTTTATATTCATTTTTTGACATTCGCCTTTTCCTTCTGTCGCATCCAGCACGACAAGAGTTGTGGGAAGCGAGGAGGGCGGCATAAGGTTATAAAAGACAGTAGACGAGAGTAGTGTGCAAGCGGGGCCCCGGGACTGCAGCCTCAAGGACTGAGCCCCAAATCGGGCCAACACCAACGCATGGCTTTTATTAGTTAGGTGTGGAAGTAAAAGAAATAAAGTTTAGTCAATCTCAAGATCTATGAATCCCATACATTACAATAGGAAACTGATTTAAACCAATCACCCTTGCCAGCAGGCAGCTGAACCCTAAGTCTCAGGATAAGTACTTCCCCAAGGGACAAAACCTTTGTGCATATGAATAGATGGAGAGCACATCATTGAGTCACTTCCCTTGCAGGTTGTGGGAAGGAATGTAGCCACAGAGGCAGAAGCTCTCCTTAGCTGGGGAAGGTGGGGGACTGTGCCCACCTTTATTTACCCTGCGAGTTTCCCAGATGGTCCCCACATGGCTGTGTCTGGCTTGGGATGTCCCCCTCCCCCCGTGGGGAGTCGTACCCGTCTTTGACTAGCCAGCCATCTTTCTGGGCCCAAACAGGGAGACATGAGGTGCAAGCACAAAGGTGAAGCAAAGTCCCTGAAAGGATCCGTCTCACAGACTCTCCTTTCTTTAGGGGCAGGTACGAGGAGACAGACGGGTAGGCTGCTGCGTGGCTACGTCCTTCCTTGATCAATGTTCTACCCAGAAGGGATCCTTTTATCCAAAAATCTTTCGGTAGAATAAAAGTACCTTGTGAGAAAGGACAAATGACTCTAGCTTTGGTCCTGATAAATTAAAGAGAAAAAAACTCAATACAAATTGGAGGCATTTAAACAAGAAAAAGGATTTGAGAACAACACAGCATAACCACTGTGAGAGCAATACCATTCAAAAGAGGCACACACTTTGTCAGTGGAAGAGTGACAAAGTAATTTCATGTGTGTTTCTAGTTTACAGTCATGCATTTTTACTAAGTAGTCGACTTTTCTGTTTTTGAGGAAACAGCTGTAAGCTAAGTTTTTGCTTTGTAAGCCCATTTTGTAATGCTCATTCATTTGTCTTCAAGGGGTTGCAATATTGGTTCTGGGATTTAAAAAATAAAACCAAACAAGAGGGTGAGCATGTTTCTCCTTTTTGTTTTCTGTTAAGGAAAACTTTGTGATGTACTTTCCTGTAGTGGGGCATTATCAGATCTACCAGGGCATGTATATTCACTTGTGTTCACATGATTTTTGGGGAGGAAATGAAAATGATTTAAATCTGGGGATTCTAACCATGCACCCAACCATCCACTTTCCATAAGAATTCAATACATCTTTAAGCTCGAGCTTGTGAGACACTTTCTCTTGATCTCTTCAACTTGAAGCAACATGCCTTTATTCCAAGTTCCTACAGCACCTGTGGCTCTAGCCATTCATTTCTACGTATGCCAGTGTTGTGAACAAACGAGTCCTGTGAGCACAGGGCAGGGGTTGACTGGTTTTTATGCTTAGTTGTGGTTGTCATGGGAACTAAGGATTCACTGCACAGAATAAACATCCAATAAATGATGACATAATTGGTGTATTGGCACTGGGAGGCCTTGGAATTATGTTTACCATTATCATCTCTCTCCTGGATCTCCGCAGAGCCAAGCAAAGCACTGGCGCTGTGTTTTGGGCAATTGAGTCCTAGAGTTGAAGTTCCAATCTCATGTTAGTGTAAGATGCTTTCTGCATATTATAATTGAGACAAAGTTAGAATAAGCCCAAGGCTATTTTTGGTGTGCTGGGATAAGGCAGGAGAGTACTAATATTCTGAAAGTCTTTAAGGAACAATATTTGGGGATTCAAATGGAAACTCCTCTTTTGGATTTTGTTTTTGCCATACGGTAATAATGAAAGTATAGCAGATTTGAAGGCATCTTCAGTGGTCAGTTTCAATGAAGGATGTGGTGCCTAGTTTAATATTGGCTCCAAGAATGTTGTAGGTCTTTTCTGCCGTTATGAATAACCTGGTGATTATTTTTTCTCCTTCTTTTCTTCTTTCCTTTCATTCCATTCCTAAGGTTTGCCTCATTCCAAAATCAGCTCATGGAACTAATCCCGCAAGCGCCCACATGGCAGGCATGACGATTCAGCCTGTGGAGGTGGATAAATATGGAAATATTGACACAGTTCACCTCAAGGCCATGGTACCCGTCTTACGCTTAACAGATGGGCGAGGTCTGGGTTGGGAAGAGGTGGTGGGGATCAGCGACTGGATGGTTTAGATCAACATTATGTTCTTTTGCGCTCTAATTAAAAGACTGCAATTCCTCCAATGAATCAGTCTGGGGAAAATGGCATAAAATCAGAAAACCTAACCATCTCTATAAGAACAATGAAAAGCAACAGTCAGTTTTGGTCCAGAATAAAGCTGACCATAGTCTACTTTACCATTTCCTTCACCAACATGGAGAAGGCTCTTTAAATTGAAATCCCGTCCTCTAATTCATGCATGTGTAAGAAACTGAATGAATTATTCATAGTGGTAGTAAGGGTACTCCTTGCAGGACCTGCCTATTCCTTCTGCTCAACCTACCCCTCTTTTCCCCATTAATAATTAAACTGGCAGTCACAGTTTTTCTCAATCTTTGTGTTGGGAATTAAAACATAAATGTAGATTTTGCAAATGTCTGTGGCCATCCCAGCCATTACCTGCTGAATTTCTGTCAGCATTTCACCCCCTTTCCTGAAACACCAACCCCCACTCCCAACCTCCCAACCTCCAGGAAGAGGTTGCCTAGCAACCGTATCTGCTTTCCACTGGTGGACTGGAGGCTGCATCTTAAGAGGGAAGGAAATCAGTTGAATAGCAATGTGATTTTTGTCAGTGTTATTAGGCATGGAGTCTGAGAACTTCAAGTAACTGCTTTCAAAGTGAAGCTGACAATATACAACACCGCTCCTCTCTCCCATCCACCCCCACTCTTCCATCATCCTGCAAAGTTTGTAACAACACATATTTTGGGTCAGTAGTTGTAATTATTAAGTCTGCCTCATATAGAGTATGACCTTAAAATTTTTCTTTTTTTTAAATTTACACACAAGTCTGTTCAGACTTGCTGGCCAAAAAACCAGAAATGTGCCTTTTATATATGCTTGTATTCTGTCAAAAGGAAAAATGAGGGAGATTTTTAAAAACCGGAGCAGGAACACTCCTTGTGGGAATTCTAATTTCACCAGAATGGGAGGGAAAAGGAATAAGAATGGATATGGCTAGATGAGCAGAGAGAGATTAACTGTGAGAATAGAGATGTCTGAAACCAAAAAGATCTAGAATAATTGCTGAGATGACTTTAACCAAAGGAAAACCACGTTAGAGAGCTGAGCCCAAGATGTCCAGTCTTTTTGGTCTTGGCCATGGAGACCTAGCCTGAAGGGATCTTGTTATTTTTGGGGAATGACTAATGAAGGGAATACTGACTATGGATCTTATGTTGTTGTCATCATACTTTGAGACAATTTCAGAAGTGAAAAGACCAAGACTCCATGTTTCTGAAATCTTTACAATAAAAAGCAAGGGTTTGAGACCAAGAAAGAAACATTTCTTCCTTCGTCTCCCTCTGCCCTTTTCTATCCCACAGGTGGATAAACACAAGGAGAACCTGGCAGCAATCATGCTTACGTACCCATCCACCAATGGAGTGTTTGAAGAGAACATCAGCGACGTGTGTGACCTGATCCACCAACATGGAGGCCAGGTCTACCTAGATGGGGCAAATATGAATGCTCAGGTGGGCAACACAAGAGGGGCTCCCTGAGAAAACTGTTAAGTGAAAACAATTTTTTTCCTCTGGCTGCTTGACTGTTGCCTTAAAGCATGACATTGAATTCAGAACTGAGGCTGACTTCCCTTATTGCCAATTTCAAACAAAGTACCCCCATTTCACAGAGATTGCAGATCCTAGACGAGGTGGTGGGATATGCAAAGGAAGAGGCAAAAAGGTTGAAAGGAAGCAGAAAATGAAATGAATGTCTTTAGCTTGTCAGAGGGTATAATCCCTCTGGGGGGTGTTACATGCAAGAAGGTCACCTGACTGCCTTCCGGAGGGAATCCAGACTCAAGGTCTGGCCACTGGTGAATGTTGATCTCCCATGGCCTTGGACAAGCCATTAACCTAGCTCCGGCTTCAGCAGTGTGAAACAGCTGAAGAGCTCTTCCCTGGAGGGCCATCCTGACTTTGGGGTGTGGGGGATCCATGCAATGTGCACCTCTAAGGAAACGGGAAACGGGGGAGAGAGTCATTGGAGTAGAGGAGTGTCATCATCTCTTTCGGTCTTTTTAACGTCTTGGTCATTGTTATTTGTTTGTTTTACTATTTCTGACTCTTTCTGCTTTGCTTTGCTTCTGTCTGATTCCCTTTGTAAGGTAGCCTAGGGATTGTCTGTTGCTTCAATAGCATCAATGCATTCTTTATCTTTGGCCACATTCAAAGTCAGCCCTAAAGCCAGTGTGGCAGGGACGCCTGTTGAATGTTGTGCTTGGCATCAGGATGGTCTCAGGAAAAGTGTCAGCCTCCCTTCCTCTCCCTGGGCCTAGCATCCTCTTGGGCAGCCCGCCAGCCCCTTCTATCAAGTGTCTGGAGTGGCCCTCGGTAAAGTGCACAATACCCAAAGCCAACCGTGCAGGGGGGAGTAGAATTGCTGGGGTGAAAGTTGCCTGTTCCAAAAGCAAGGAGACCATCCTTTCTTGTGCTAGGGGCGCTTCCTCTCCTCCCTCCTGGGGTGGATAATTAGGATTGACTACATATTCCAATCTGTATTTTAGAATCTAAACCAGGCGGAAGGGTCGGTTGTTGTATGCACAGAAACCACAAGCCTTGCTGCCTGTAGAACAGCAGGCTTTGCCCGTGAATGCAGGCGGTGCTGAGGACGTGTCTGTGAACAGTCCGGCTTGCCTTTTTTCTCAGGGCAAAGGCTGCAGCACACAGCATGGCCTCCTCTCCAGGGCACCGTTTCCAGCTCTTGACGTTTGCTTCTTGTTCCTTCCCTGTGTGGCAGGTGGGAATTTGTCGTCCTGGAGACTTCGGGTCTGACGTGTCACACCTAAACCTTCATAAGACCTTCTGCATTCCCCATGGAGGAGGCGGCCCTGGGATGGGACCCATCGGAGTGTGAGTTCTGGGCTGCTGGTTTCAGGATGGCTGTGAAGACTGACAATGACAGAATGGCCCCAAACTCACTGTTCTTCCCATCAAGGTTTTGAAGTGCCAGGGGGTCTTTGGGGCCAGAAAGAGCAGTGAAGGGCTGCTTTTAGGGTATGCACTAGAAGAGGAGTGCTATCAGATCTTACTAAACACACTGAGTGTTCGATTGGCCACACTACGCTCCCATTCATGCACAGACAGGGCAGGTTTATGAACAGTAATGAAGAGTCAGCTTTCCCAGATCAGGATTGGAAGGAACACTAGCACCTGGAAGTGCCTCTCAGACTTGAACTCAGACTTCCAAGAAGCTGTTCCTTTTTTTGCCTTTCCTTTTAAAATCAGCTGACGGTCACATTGAAAGTGAATTATCTAACAACAACAAAAAGAACTCACAGTAGAAAAGTGGCTGCCAGGAGCTGCAGGGTAGGGGGGATAGAAGTTGGTAAAACGGTACAAACTTTCGGCTCTAAGATAAGTAAGGTCTGAGGGCCTAATGTATAACAGGGTGATGACAGTTGATAACACTATTATATAATTGAAATTTGCTAAGAGAGTAGAACTTAAATGTTCTTACACTCTCCCTCCAAATGAATTGGATGTAAGGTGTTGAACACTTTGCAGCCTGAATTCTTATTACATCTGAGGTAACTAAGGAGGAAACTAGAAATAATCGGATGAAGTCAGATTAAGACTAAAGGGATATCTTGTAGCTGTTAACTTTCTATACTGTGAAATTGAATCCTCTTATGAAAATGATGCTGAGCAGCCATTTCCTGAGCTTCAATCTTCCAAAAATGTGCTAAAAGGGCCAATTTTCAGGGTTGCTGAGATTCTGGCCCCCTGGCTTTTTTCCACTTTCCTTTTTGATTATTAGTTTTTGTAAGTGGAGGAGCCCCAGTGCCTCAGCAGAATGGTCTCCACGTGGTGGCCTCTGATGTGTAGCCCACGGGCTTCTTCTTAACAGCACCCTTCTGTATCCCCGAGACACCTGGGAAAGGGCGTGGGACGTGGAGCTGGGAGGTTGGGGTGTGGGGTTGGGATGTCCCCACATCCTGGTGAGCCCATGGTTCTGCATGCTATTCCATGGCTGCCTGCCTCTGCCAAATCCTCCGCCACAGTTCTTGGGTGAGCCAGTGGGGACGTTGATGGCCGGTGAGCCATGCTTCCAGCAAAGGAGGAAGGAAGCAATACTTCCTGAACATCTGCCTCTTAGCAGGTGTCAGGCCCCTTCCACTGTCAGAGTTCCTGTACTAGGAATAGAGCTTCCAGAGAGGGCCCAGCCCTTGCTTCTGTGGTTGGATTGGATCTTTTTTTCATCTTCTGAATTTGTACTTGAAAAAATACAGGAAGAAGCACCTTGCCCCTTTCCTGCCCAACCACCCTATGATTTCAGTAAAGCCAGATGCGGACGCCCGGCCTGTGGGCCCTGTCAGCGCAGCCCCGTGGGGCTCCAGTTCCATCTTGCCCATTTCATGGGCTTATATTAAGGTGAGGACTGTGAATGTGTGTTAGGTAGGTAGGGGATTGATGTCGGTGTGTGTGTGGGTGGTGGTGGTGGTGGTGGTGAGGGGACTGCCGACCTCCTTCTTAACATAAAAATGAAAAACAAAATCCACGATCTGAGATGCAGTGAAGATTGCTCATGACTTGGGTGGAAGAAACTGTCCTACAGAGATCAGCTAAAATTCTTTTCATCTCGTCTTCATGATGTTATTTCCTTTGGGTTCTCATCGTGGGTTTAACATCAGAGAAATGGACATACCAGATATATTTTTCCAGACAAAGTTTAATTCTCTGAGTCATATGGATGTTCTGGCCACATCCTTTGGTTTTCTGTAAGATCCGTATGACCCCTAGCAAGTGAAAAACAGTGCTCGTAATAATTGTTACACTTGGTTGAGATCCTGGGATAAATTTTAGGAAGACATCTCACTTCACTTTATATTTCTTGGGAGCCTGGAGAAGTAGCAGAAATTTGCTTAAGTGATGGTTTCCCAAGGTTCTTTGCCTTTTATGGCCTGTAGAACTGTACTCTCGGAGGTAATTAGACTTTGTCAGGGAACAGACTTCCTTCCTTTGAGTTTCTCCAAAAAACGTTAGGGCCAGAGCTTGTACAGCTCTGTTCAAACTGGCCTGCCAGTCTCCTGGGCTGACAAGACTGCATTGGATAGGAACACTTGTTCAGCCTGTAATTAAAGTAGCCTTCCCAAACTGGCTCCCCTCCTTAAAGGAAGAGGGAAACAAAACCCCAAAACTCAGCTATGCAAATCATTCTGGACAACTCTGGAGCTGGCTGTTATTCTTGAACAGCGTGGCATTTATGATTCTTAAAGAAAACTTTCTGGGAAGCTGGAACAACAATTCTGTACCTCAGAGACTAAAACCTTCTTAAAATGATACTCGAGTTGTTTTGCAAATAGTAACAACAAAAACAATCATAATAAAGGTCTGCTTCTTTGCAAACAGAATCTAATTCCCAGCTTCCTTTCAGTCCCATAAGCCCAGGTTATTTGTTATGGGCATATTTGGGGTGGAGATGATTTCCCATATACAGAAAATAAATGCCCCAAGGCTGGTTTGGGCACATGCCAGGAACACTAGACAGAGCCTTGGTTTTAAAATGAAATAAAGTAGGATTTAAGCTACTCCTTTGACTTTGGGCTCTCTCTTTATTTCAGGCTGTTGTTACCTATCACCTGGACTCTAGAACTACCTCTTCTCTCTGTGCTTCATATTCCATCTTGGACACTTCTTAAGGGCCTGCTAGATTCTCCCAAAGGACCCCCAGTCCTCTCCTTGCTTCCCTTGCTTCTCACTAGCCTACATAGAATCCTTAGGGGATTCTTCCAAAATGCACATGCCTAGGTCCCACCCCAGAGGGAATCAAATTCAGCATATGTGGGATAGGTCTTGGGCCATCAGAGCTGCCCGGTAACTCTGATACACAAATTGGGAGCCAGTGGCTAGCAAAGGTTTGAGGATTGCAAGAGGTCGTGCCAACTCAGCAGGCTCTGCAGTAACCCCCAGACTTCAGCCACGGGCCTTCCCTTCCACAACTTGGTATTCTTCTCACCTGGAGTGCCTTCCCCTTTCTCTTTGTCTATCCAAATTCCATCCATTTTTAAGTTTCCGCTCAGGTTCTCTTATTCTAGGAAGCCTTTTTTGACTTGTCTGTCAGAATGTCCCCTTTACTTTGGACTTTGGTGTCCCTGTTGTTTCATTTCATGCTTTCTCATGTGTATTAGTTATGTATTTAATACATATTAAACCTCCATCACACATGTTGTATTCTGGGAAGGAAATAGACAATACTAATTGGTGCAATCTTGACTTCAAGCTCTTTGCTGGTGATGATGTTCACCCCATATAATCACAGGGATTTACGAACCCCCAGAAAGGGTAAGATTGAATTTGGCAGCTGTTAAACATAAATGACCTTGACTATGGACAGTTGGAAGACAAACCACACAATGATTCTGAGGGGATTTTGGTCAAGATCCCATGGGATTCTTGGCAATTATCAAGATATCTCAAATTCACAGTAAACAAAAACTCCCCCAAATGAGTATAACCTAAAAACAATTTTTTCCTTTTTAGATTACACAATAGCCAACAGTCAGTTTTGCCCTGCTATAAGTTTTGTTAGTAAAATAAGCAATGCAAAATTATTGTTCAAAGGAGAAAACCAAAAATCATTTCAGGTTTAGACAGGACCAACAGATGTCCTTGTTAGGATTTTCCATTCACCTGTAATTTATAGAGTGATGGTAGGCTGACTTCCTTTGTAAGGGGATTTCTCTGGGGGTGTCTTTGGTTAGTGTCCATTGGATTTACCTGTTCCATGGTTGATGGCTCTTTTTCCCTCTGTTGCAGATGATGGGAGGCAAGGGCCTGAAACAGGCCACGGAAATTGCTATACTAAATGCCAACTACATGGCCAAGCGATTAGAAAAACACTACAGAGTCCTTTTCCGGGGTGCAAGAGGCAAGTATTAACTTTAGTCTACCATCACTTTGTGTGTTTTTTTTGGCTAAACCACATTTGACCTAGTATGTGTTGTTTTCTGAAGTGGGTGGGAAACTTGTATTTCTTAGCATGTACCAGAGAAAAGCATAGAGTTATTGGAAATAACTTCAATTTAATGAAAAATTCAGGGGTGTCAGTATTTGCAAGGCTCTCGATGAACTTAGTCTACACAGCCCAGGTCAACAAGGAGCCCACAGCACTGAGAGATGTACACATAAATACCACAAACTCAGTACATCACAAAGTGCTATGGGAATGCCCCCAAAGAGTGGAGTAATTCAAGACTGGGCAGAGGCATGATGGATTATTTGGGAGAGCCTCATGGGAGAAGGCGTTTGAGATGAGCCTGAACGGAAGAGTACCAGAAGCCCAGTAAACAGAGCTACAGAAGGAAGCCAGGGAAAAAGGCGTTGTCTGGGTCACGAGACTGTTGGGTGGATGGAAGGATGGAATAGGAAGAGAGGGAGCAAATGAGGATGAGGTTGGAGAGGTAGCACACGGCCTTGAAGGTCTTGGAAGGCTCTGGACTTTACCCTTGAGCCAGAGGTTTTTGAGCAGAGGAAAGACAGGATTAAGAGAATGTGAAAATCATTAAGACAGTTGCAGGGGGTGAACATGCTAATAAGTAGAATCCATAGGACTTAGTTACCGGCAAGTTGAGTGTGAAGAGAAATTTTAGATAAGCCTCTTCGGCTTATACTAGAGGGAATAATCGATGGAGCAACAAAGTCACCCCAGAAGTGATGGGAGTGGAGGAAGCCAGGTAGCTATGCAGAGATATGCAGAGATAGGCACAGAATCTGAGAGCGGACTCTTGGAAATGGTGAAAACCAAGGAAAGAATCTTGAAAAATCAGAGCAAAACCCCTCAAGCAGATAGCTACATTAAAAGGGCAGCTGGTGAGGGGGACTCCATTCCTGAGGTAGCTTTAGCGCCCCTGCAGCATTGTCACAGCGCCTGTCTCAGAAACCCCCTGCTTGGCCTTCCTGCCTTGCTCGGGCCCGCCTCCTCCCCGAAGCCTTCCGCTCTGGTCCTAGAGGACTGCTTCCTCTTGGCTCCCTCCGCACTGAGGATTTCTCCATCAACTCAGAACTCCTGCAGGGTGGGGCCTGTGCCCACGACAACTCTCTTGCTCCCATACTTGGTTGGCATCATGTCTGGCACAGCATGGGACCAACCAACGGCTGTGCCTGTTGTGCTAAACAGGGAGACAGACCCAAGAGCGCGTGTGATACGAGTCTCAGAAAGCACCTCTGCCTTTTAACAGTTAGGAAGTCACCTTTGAAAGCCGTTAGGGCAAAAACGTGAAGCAGATGCCAGATGAAAACAGGCTGAGAATTGCACTGAGGTTGGGGATGGGAAGGGTGAAGCTTTCACTGTTTGTGGGAGTTTGGTATTGAAGGTGGGGGAGCTGCTTCAAATAAGGTGCAGTTTTGTTTTGTTTTTAAATAAGAAAGTGACATGATTTGAAGCTGCCAGGGAAAAGGCTATGAAGAGGGGAGAGTGAAGTGACTATAATAGACACGGAACAAAGGCACCCTGGAGGTGATGGGAGAGGCTGGCGCTAAGCTCCAAGTAGGTTGCAGTGCTGGGTGTGGGCAGCACTGGGTGTGGGTGCACAATCCCGAGCCCCTGGAGGTGAGAGGCAGCAGTCAGTAAGCAGCGCCCCCAGACCTCGGGCCACAGGAAGCAGGCCCCTCTTCAGCTCTCGGTTTCTCTGGCCCATCATTTACATCTGTGATCTTTCATTTAAAGGCTGGTCTTGCCTTATAAATATGTATCCAAAGCGGGTGGTTCTGGAGTTTGAAAACAGAAAAAACTAAATAACCTGAAGCTCTGGATAGAAATGCTCCCCATAGAGTCGGAAAGAAAGTTGTGGGCAATATGTCTGTAAGCAACACAAGAAAATGCTTCTGACGTGGGTATTAAAGAAGCTACAAGAGCTACTAATTAATTCAAACATTGCTCCTGCGCTATGAAATGGATCCTGCTTATGTACTGGCCTTCAGGATTAGCTTATGTATTTGTTTTGTCGTTATAGAAGTAATGTATAGATGTTCCACAGGGAAATTTTGGAAAATAAAAAATTACGAGGAAGGAAATGTAAATGATCCATGGTTCCTTCAAGCAGACATAACCACTATTAATACTGTGCTGTATTCCTTCTCGTCTTAGATAGTTGAGATCATTTTACACAGTTTGTATCCTGTTTTTTAACTCTATCTTATATTGTGATCATTTCCCCATGTGTCGTTAAATGTCCTTTGAAAGTGGCTACATCAATTCTATTGTATGGATGTACCCTGATTTAAGCAATTCTGTAGGGTTCCCCCCACCCCCAGTTGTTTACATTTGTAACAATGTTGCAACAAATATCCTTTACTTAGATTAAAAACAACAACAACAAATCCCTGGTTAGAGTCCTAGAAGAGAAATTATTACCTTAGAGGAGATGAATTCATTTCAGCTTGTGATACATACGACCTACTAGTTCCCCCAGGGACTTCAGATCGATTTGCTTCCCACTGTTAGCACCTGCCAGTGACCCACACCAGGGCCTAGAGGGCATGAAGAAGCGACACACAAAAAACAAAATATCTTGGCCAATTTGATGAGTGACAAATGATCCTTGTGCTTTAATTTACAAGGTTGATGGTTTTTTCCTAATTTTTAATATTTTTATATTTGAAACCTTCCTTTGGAGTATCTTGATTTCACAACTTCATTGAGATAGAATTCGTATGCCATACAACTTGCCCACTTAAAATGTACAATTCAGTGATTTTCAGTATGTGCACAGAGCTGTGTGATGCAAACGTAAGTTTTTTAAAGCAAGAAAGAACCAGTGTGATCCAGTGTGATACGTGGGGAGGGTGGCGGCCCTCCAGGAGAGAGGAGAGTGAGCGAGACGGTTTCTCAGGTGCCCCCTACATGCTTGGCATTTAAGTGGCTGCTTTTGGGCAGAGTCGTCCCAGCCCGAGGGGATTTGCAGCACAAAAAAATAGATGAAATTTCCATTTGTTTTGACATTTTACCCCAGAATGAAATAATGAATCCTATTCTCATCCCCAGCAGAAATCGATTGGTGATTACCCAATCCCGAAGTTCATGAAACCGAAAATTGTCTTATGTTTGGTCTGGTAAACACACTCATACAATTTCAGGCTTAGTAATTTAGGGCCTAGAAAAGAATTATCACTGTACCTCCCGAGGGCACAACAGAAATGTTTTTAAACACACTGTATTCCAAAATGTCTAATGGCAATATTTGAAGACCGTTATTCATCTTAATCCTATTTACTAGCTCTAAATAAGACTTTGGAATTACTTTGGATGACTATGAGGCAATAATTTTAATGAACTCCAGGCTTCGCTTTATGAACCATTTCTTTGAGAGATTTGAAAATACCAGCTAAACTGTTGAGGCTTACGGTTTTGCTAAGCAAGGAAGGGAAAGGCAAGAATTGAGATGGGGGAGCAGCAGTCAGATTTATTCTGCTAGGATGAGGAAAGAAATGAATTACCTTAGGTAAGATGATATATTTTTAAAAGAGGAATTTAAAAAATTCACAGATGTTTACTCTTATGGGAGGCTAAGCTCACTTTTTGGTCTAAATGAAGTTCCTGTCAGTGGACTAGACAACTTTGTTAGTATCCCAATGTTTTATTTATGTTTGAAATTCTTAAATGCCTATTTCTTTCTGATCTTGGACCAACCGAACTCTGTTTGGAAATTCCTGTGAAGAGGTTTCTCGGTGGCCTTTGTGGGCGGACATGGGCCTCAGGCCGGCCGTCACATCCCCGGCTGGGCAGTGACCCTCGCGGACATGGGCCTCAGGCCGGCCGTCACATCCCCGGCTGGGCAGTGACCCTCCTGAGGCCAGGGGCCTGCCTGCCCTGTTCTCATTCCCAGGAAAACAGGCAGTTTTGATTGTTAGTTGTGGTCCCTGGATTGCAACTGAAAAGCTTGTCTGAGCGTTCATTGCCCATCCAAGCTTTATAGTGTAATTATCCGGTGAGGTCCATTTATTTCTAGGCAGTCATTCTGAGGGTGTGGGATCAGTAAGGCCCAGTCTCAGCTCCCAAGAGGGGTTTAGAGAAGTCTTATTTTTCTCTGGCATGTTCCCATGTCATCTTCAGCCTCGGAAGATCATTAACATTTGGGGTGCTGGGAGGGGGATGTTCTAAGCTTAGAGCCAAGCTTTTCCATGTTCCTACCCCTCCTCTCCTTGCTCCTTTGAGTTGGTATCTTTGCAGGCTCTGTTATAGTCATGGTTAGGCCCAGCGAAAACACCTACTAAGTGAACATTAAAACTTGCGCTGATCAGTGTATACAGTTTCTACTTCAGATTGCCCTGACTCACCAGATGCCATGGAATGTTCATAGATCTTTTCGCCTTAAGAACTGCAAACAAAGATGAACATCTTGGGATCTGGATTTTAAAAACTACCAAGTTTTTTTCACCCCTTTCAGGACTCAAGGGGGGCGGTGGGGAGAGAGAGGCAGAGAGAGAGAGAGGCTGAAATTCTACTCGTTTCCATTTGAAGGCATTAGAATATGGATTTGTAAAATAACATCTGAACCTCATTTTGAAAATGGAGCTCTTCCCAAACCACTTGGCTGCGGTGGGGGCCCCTGAGATGAAGTCTTGGTGTTAGCAGCACTGGCCTTGGCTTGGTGGGGCCTTTCAGCTATTACTGTACCTCTGCTTGGAAGACTCTCCTCTGCTTCCTCCAGCAAGAGCGACTCCCTCTCCTCTTCCCCTCCTCCCAACTGTGTCCTTCAGAGCCATGAGCTTCATTCGCCTTCTTCCTTGTGTCATTGTCACTGTGCTGGTGCTGGGGTGGCTGCCAGAGGCTCAGAGAAGAAAAGTCCAAGGTTGGGCTCCCCACATGGGGTAGCATAGTAGGGCATTTAGGATTCCTGGACTTAATAGTTGACGAGGATTTAAATAATCTCACGATTTCCCCCCTGAACATTCCCACTGGTCATCCCTTTTGGCACTTGTTTTTCTGAGTTTACCTATGAGTACAACTTTTGACTTTTGAATCACTCTCCTCACAACTCACAAGTTTAATCCGTCATCATTAGAGATCGTGTTTTAAAAACATACAGTGACAGTATATTCAACGTCTCAGGCTCTCATTCTTATATTTTCAAACAAAACCAATCCTGTCACATGTGTGCGTTCCATACGAAGCACAGCAGTTCATGCACTAAGCAGGATGGTTAATAACTGTGGCCATTCTGCGCAGGCTTGAGCACTTGTCTGCTCCAAGTATCTATAAGTAGATTCATCGTTTGCTGAGTCAGGAAAGCAGGTCAAGGTACATTATTGTCTCATGTGTGGATACTCCTCGAAGAGAATGCATCAGTTATGAGGCCATGGAATTTGGGAAGCCCCCAGGAGGGTTCTATTTATTAAAATGCTGACTGACTTGGTGGTCTATTATTGACAATGGATGGATGGTCATCAGCTCATTCTGGGGCGGTGGCAGCCTGGGCGTAGACAAGGAATCAGTTTATAAACTACAACAAAGTGAACTGGCCCCACAGAGACTTTGGCTTCATCAGCTCCTTGCCACTTGTGTGCTGTTTGACAGCCCCTATTTCTAATTCTCGGTGTGAAACCCAAACTTCAGATACCCCTTTGAAGAATCACGTGAAATTCTGAATGTGTCCTATGGATATGTTTAGTAAATATGCACTTCATGCAGAAGACACAGTTGTGGGATGTTGGGGGCAGAATCCTGAAAAGGGTGTCAGTGCATCCTTAGCTTTAAAAATATTTTGTATAAAAGGATCAGTCCTGTGATAAACGTTGTATGTAGACTTTAGGTCCTCAGTATTAGAAATAATCTCTTCCCCAGCAGTACATTGGCACCAAAGCCCCACATCCCATTAGCTTGCTGGCTCATGAGTGTGCTGCACACTAAGGATCAGATACATTTGCCTGACATGTTAAAATTTTTTGTGTGAAATCTTTGTTTCCGACTATAAACTTACCAAGTGCCCATGTATTTTAATATGCATTAAAAAGCTGGTATTTGCTCATTTGTTTGGGTAAAACAATAAGCTGATGCTAATGTTGAAATGAAACAATTTTCCTGAACAGGTTATGTGGCTCATGAATTTATTTTGGATACAAGACCCTTCAAAAAGTCTGCAAATATTGAGGCTGTGGATGTGGCCAAGAGGCTTCAGGATTACGGTGAGTGGCCTCATGGGAGCAACACCTTGTAGGGGACCTCGGGCTTTTGACATTCATGCAGCCGCCCTTGCTGGCTGTGGACTACTTCCTGGTGGCACAAAGCGAATGTGCAGGTACCATAGGACACTGATCCAATGGGGAGTCCAGGGTTCTCGGCAACCTTCAAAGTGATAGAGACAAACTCAAACTCTCCCTTGAAAGATATTAAGTCATGCATCTTGAATCTATGCAGCCAAGAAAAGAAGTCTGTATAGTTAAAATTAAAAATCCCAAAGAAAATAATTGTTGCCCTGTGCCCATGTTTCTGGTAAAATCTTACTCCTATCCCATTCCTGATAAACAGAGAAGTCCATGAAGAGGTAAGTTGGAGTAACGGGGAAGGAAGTGGAGCAAGTACCCTGTAGAAGTATTAGAAATGAACGGCATTTTAGTTTTATAACCATCTCAGTCATGGCATGGCTGTTTCAGCTGCTTCTAGAGCTGAAGAAGTAGGCGCATGTTGTTTTCACAAAGGTGCAATTTTCTTTGAAGGATTTTAAGAGACACGGGCCCTTTGTGTGTTAGTGGATGTTCATTCAGCACAACCCTTATTAAAATACATTTTCTGACATTACTGTGTTTCCCCGAAAATAAGACCTAGCCGGACAATCAGCTCTAATACATCTTTTGGAGCAAAAACTAATATAAGACCCGGTCTTATTTTACTATAATTGACTTTACTATAAGACTGGGTCTTATATAAAGCCGGGTCTTATATTAATTCTTACTCCAAAAGACGCATTAGAGCTGATTGTCCAGTTAGGTCTTATTTTCGGGGAAACAGTATTAATAATATCAAAGACCATTCAATTCTCAGAAAGGCTAAATTGGGGAGACAACATTCACTGCCTTTTCAATGGATGTGGAGTCCTATGTGAATTTTAGTGATAATTTGTGATTGCTTGTAGTAAGTGAAAACTTTAATAATTGAATAGTTTTACGACTGTGACTCATTCTCCCTGAACGAATGATCTTATTATGTAAAGTTACATTGATAATAAATAGGACAGCCAGAGAAAGGTGTCATTAATGAAAGTAGCAATGACCTCCTCAAAATCTTTGTTCCTGTAACCTGACTCAACCTCCCAGCTAATGGCTGAGGTGGCAGATTCAGGATAAGGCTTTCCTTCTACAATGCATTATCTGCCTCACACATCTGACTGCAGCAGTATTTGCAGTTAGAGAGACGAAGGGCTGAGGGAGGCGGTAGTTGAAGTTACCGCCCAGCATTTCCAAGTCCTTTGTTATCTCCAACCTTGACATTATTTTGATGTTTGATAGAGTGATTGCCACACTTGCCCTAAGCCCACAGTTGTCCAAGAGCCTAGCACATAGTAGGGGAATCCATGTATGTAGTAAGAGAGAATGAATGAATGAATGAATGAATGGCTAAGTAAAAAAACAACAATGAAAAGGACAACATAGATTCTGGACCTTAATGACACCTACTGAAGTGGAATTTCCAGGGGAAAGGCCTAGTAATCTGTATATTTAACAAGCGTCCCATGGATGCGTCTTATCAGACAAGTGTGGGACATACTGCCTGAGGACAGAGGTTTCCAAACTTAACTAATGATTGGAATCACCTGGGGAGTTTTTAACACTCAGGTTTCTGAGCCTGATGTGAGACTTTCTGAATCTGGCTCGAGATCCACGAATTTGTGTTTCTAGACAACTCAGATGGTTCCAGATATGGAAACCACTACAGCAGAATATATTGGGCTGAATTTGTTTCAGATTTAACGAGACCAGCTTTTGTTTAAAAAAAAAATCCCTTTCTGATTTGGGTGACAGTTTTATACATTTGTGAAATCTCATTAAATCGTACACTTAAGATTTGTGCATATGTATATATATATAATTTTTTAAAAATAAAATGGAGTATCATGATGTAGTGTTTTTTTCCACTTAATATTTTTGAATGTTGACCCAATTTAACAAATATAAATTTACACACTTTTGATGGTTACATATTTATTGTATGGATAACCTGTAAAAGTTGTTTAACTGATCGTGGATCAGTTGGATGCTGGGTTATTTCCTAAAATTTTCTTCCATAAACAGTGCTGAGATGAATCCTAAGATACATATATTAGCAAATTTATCTGATGGTTTCCTTAGGATAAATTATAAGATAGGGAGGATCTCTTCCAAATTGGGAGGTCAAAATGAGTGACACACGTCCCTGTGTCCCTTGCAGGATTTCATGCCCCTACCATGTCCTGGCCAGTGGCAGGGACTCTGATGATTGAGCCCACTGAGTCGGAGGACAAGGCAGAGCTGGATAGATTCTGCGACGCCATGATCAGCATTCGGCAGGAAATCGCCGACATTGAGGAGGGCCGTATTGACCCGAGGGTTAACCCACTGAAGGTGCGTAGGCACTGGTATTTGATTCAAAATGTCCCCTAGAGCAGAAACTGGTGTCTGATCAGGGTGCTAGCTAACCCTGAACTCTCATTAGAAGATGATATTCTTGCCTAGAATAAGGCCATTCTTCTGAGACGATGATGCATTCATTCATTCCTTGGAAGTTTAAAGCTGCTTGAACATAGCAGTGGTTACTCAAGTATAATGTGGATATTTTCTGATGGGTTTTAACTTCGTGTAATTGTTTTGGGGTTGTGGGAACTCAACACCCTCCACATACCCAACTGGTTACCAAAGGAGGAAGCACAGGCTGCAGGGCTTGAGTTGAGGAAGTCTTAGCATTCTGTGTTTGTGTCCCTGTTTGATGTAGTCACTAGAGATGATTTACCTCACAAACTCGGGATAAAGGTAAGTACTTCTGTTAGACCCAGTCTGGTTCTTGGCCTGAATGTTTTACAATATTTATGGCTTATGTTGGAGAAAATTTTGTTAGGCATTATCCTGCCTCTCTTCCAGAACATGTTCATTTTTCTATCTGGTCAGAGCCCTAAGTTTCTTGTTAGGTCCAGACATTATTAAGCTGTGGGATCATGGCCTGAGAGCCGTGAAGGCCATGGTTGTGTTGTTATGGCCTTCGAGCTAGACAACCAGTCAAGCAAGTTCCCAAACATCCAGCTGCGGGTGGAGTAGGGGCCGATGGCTGGCAGAAGGCAGAGTGTGGCTTTCACAGGATAATGAAGGGATACAGTATGATTGTTTCTACTGTCCTTGTTATTTCTCTTTTCTCTGGATACTGCTGATTCTTGCAGGATTTAGGCTATTTTTCAAAATGGCAATAGACGTGTAAAGAACATAACACTGAGTTACAAAAGCAAGTGGAGAATAACACGCATACCTTGTTTCCCCGAAAATAAGACCTACCTGGACAATCAGCTCTAATGTGTCTTTTGGAGCAAAAATTAATATAAGATCCGGTCTTATTTTACTATAATTTTATTATAAAACAGGGTCTTATATTAATTTTTGCTCCAAAAAGATGCATTAGAGCTGATTGTCTGGCTAGTTTTTATTTTCGGGGAAACATGGTAGCATGATATAGGTTTAAAATTGTACCAAAAAATGCTACCTGCTGTTTATTAATATATGAAGTAACAGTATAAAAACATGGCGAGAATGGTGAACACCAAGTATAAGATAGTGTATTTCTGGGGAAGAGGGCGAGCAATGAGATGAAGAGGAAATATGCAGCCAGTTTCAAGTGTATCTGTAATTTTTTACCTTAAAAGGTTAAGCAAATATGACAAAATGTTGATTTATGGTGGTTGTAGATGTGCTTATGTTACCATAACTTTCTGATATTTGAAATATTTCACGATAAAAAATTTCCTACCAAAATTTCCTTCCCCCTAAATTGAATCAAAACAAAACAGCCGTTTCTGTCCATGGGCTTCCATCAGAAGCTCACTGGTTGAGGTGAAGTGTGGGCAAAGGCGGTGTTCTGCTCTGATCCCTCTCCCATCCCTGTCTGTCTCAGATGTCTCCTCACTCCCTGACCTGCGTCACATCCTCCCACTGGGATCGGCCATATTCCAGAGAGGTGGCAGCATTCCCACTCGTAAGTTCTCCTCTGAAGCTAACTGTACTAGTTGGCATAGTGTTTACGTGCGTATGAAGGGCCATCGCCGCCTACGCTGAGGGGTCCCAGTCTTGTAGTCTCCTTAGTGTAGTAACTATATATGGGACACCTTGTGAAATGTGGGTCATGATACAGGACACAGAGCACAGGAATCGGTTTTCAGAGCTCTGAAGTCAGAGTGTCACCACAGACCTGGGGATTGGCAGGGCGCACAGTGGAGGAAGACCCAGTCGAGCAGATGTTTTCTACCATCATCCAACAGGGAGATGGCCCCAAATGCAACCCTTCCTTTCTGATTCTTATATGAAGGAGAAGACACTCTGTAGTCTGTTTGATGGGATGGGGGGACAAGCATCAAAAGTTGGATTTTTGGGACAGTAATGAAGAGTTAGCTTTTAGCTTATACTTTTTGAGTATTTGTTGGGCTAGTGGTGTTAGGCTTTGACGGTATCACTGTAATCTCCTCTCCCAAGAGAAACCTTTCACAGTACCCCAGAATATTTCCATCTTTTGTCCTTTGCAGCCCTTTGTGAAACCAGAGAACAAATTCTGGCCAACCATTGCCCGGATTGATGACATCTACGGAGATCAGCACCTGGTTTGTACCTGCCCCCCCATGGAAGTTTATGAATCTCCATTTTCTGAACAGAAGAGGGCCTCTTCTTAATTCCCTCTGCCTGAGTTCCAGTGACTGATTTGGTGCCTCTCTGGAGTATTTGATAAGCAAGAAATATTTCATCTTCAACCCCAGACTCAAGTTGGGGTTTTATATACTGCGTATATTTTTGTAATCTCTGTCAAGGTAAATGTAAATACAGTTAGCATAGTGAGTGGAAGCTCGTCGTTGGAATACTGATTTGCTTCGGTGCTGTTTCCACATGTAGCAGTTGATGTTCAAGTTGCCTTGATTGGGAGCCATTTTTAGTTTTTTGCATAGAACACTTTGGGCGTGCTAGGAACTTTAACTTTCAGTGTAGCAAGTTTGCAGATGTTACAGAGGTGATACTAGAGATTTGATAGACGTATTTTTGTTCCAAATAAGTCCTTATGGACTGTGCCATCTGTGGGAAATCCCAGGGCAAATGTTTACATTTTATATACGCTACAGAAACCTTTTTCCTCTGACTGATTTGCTTAATCTGTAATAGCATTTCTGAGTGTTTCTCTTTTTACATGTGTGGGTTTCTTTTTTTTATCTGCAATTATTAGTACTCTAATAAAAGCATTTCAATTTGAAGAATGCCTTCCTGGTCCATTTTGTAATCTTACTCCCATGTACAGGTTCAGAGGGATTTGAAGGGTAAATGAGAACACCTAACCCAGTATCCACTGTTACATTATCAGTTTTGTCTTTGGCTAAAAAAACAGTAAGTCTTAGTGAATGTCACTTTGGCCCTTTTTGTTAGAACTGTTAGGCTGTGTGTAACTGAAACCCAGCTACAGAAGTTTAATCAAATAGTTTATCTTTTCTCATTTAACGGTAAATCCAACGGTGATAAGGTAAGCGCAAGTACTTCTTTAGTCTTTCTGTTCTTCCTCCCTCGGCATACAGGCTTCATTCTGTCTTGGGTGGCTGCTGCATATCCAGGCATCACATACTCATTCTAGATAGGAAAACGGGGAAAACACAAGACAAAAGGCAGATTCCATCCAAATTGGCTTCTTTTGAAATGCTTTCCGAGAGGTTCCACCCAGTAACTTCTGCTTACTTCTAACTGGCCAGAATTGGTTGAAGTTGCCACTCCTGGCTACAAGGGGTTATGGTGAGGTCTTTTAACCTAGGCATGTTACTGCCCCATAGAAAATCAGCAGTTTGTTAATCAAAGGGGAAAGAAAAGATTTCACGTAGGCGACTAACGTGCCTGCCACAAATAGCTTTCCCCTAGAAATAGCAAATGCTCCAGATATTCTTCCCTGAAGTTGCTGAGCACTTGCTCTAGCCCTGACTACTTCATTCCTTGCACGGCAGCTTACTCAGCTATTATTCAACCTGTTATACAGTCATCTGGACAAAAGTTCCAAGTCCCGTAACGGAATGCTCTGCAAACGGTCCACTTATTCTCACACTTGCAAAGAGTGTACAACAGTTTATTTTAGCCTAACTAAGCAGTAGCGAAGAGACGGGATCCATGGGTCCTTTTAGACATAATTAAATGATTAATATCTATTATTTCTCAAGTGTCAGGTGCTATTCTACGTGTTGTATTATTTCACTGGAGCCTCATAACATTCCCCTATTACACATGAGGGGGAGCTCATGTGTATGGAGAGCTGCCCCAGGTCACATAGCTGGTGAGGGAGAGCCAGAACTTGAACGCAGGCTGAACAGTTCCAGTCCCCACCAGTGAAAGCAGGCCACCACACTGCCATCATCACTGCAAACCTGAAGACGGCCCCTCCTGAGCTGGAAACCAGGCTCAACCCAGGCTGGACATGAGGGCATGAGTGGCCCCTTCTGTGGAAGGACAAATATGAAAACAAATCATTGAGGTGATTTTTCTTCTTTATCAGACTGTACAATGTTAGTGGTTGAGTATCAAATTTTTTCCACAGCGGGTCATCCATTGCTTGCCACTCAAATATATCAGAGACAAATGCAGGTGATTAAGAGCTGAAGTGAACTATTTGTCCTTCACTGTAAAGTCACAAAGTGTTTACTGACGCTTGTGTCGGACTTCCCCACCTCTGGGGCTCTGCCCGTGTGGAATTCTCCACCTGGAGCACTCTCCCCGCCAGTGCTGCTCTGCTGGCTCCTGCTTGTTCATCTTTCAGCGTCTCAAGGTCTTCCGCACACTCTGTGAAGCGGGCTGTTTTCTATCTTGGCACTTGGTTTGTTTTCCTGTACCTTTAGCACATTGGTAATTATTCTGTTGACTTGGTGTTTGTCTGCCGCACTAGACCAAGTTCCCCGAGAACAGGGACCATATCTCACGCATCCCTGGATTCCCAGAGTTGCGCCAGGGTCTTACTTGTAGTATGTGTTCAACAAACAGAAAGAAATATGAATGGATTGAGTACAGAAATGATCTTTGATTTCACAGAGGGACCCTGCCAGGGAAATCGGTATTTCCAATGCCTTTTGTGAGCAGTTCTGTTCAAGCCAAGTACCAAATGCCAGGCCTTGAAGACAGGGCTCCTGGACAGGCTTTGTGTAGGATGCTTCCTTTTTTTTAAAAAATTGTGGTAAAATACACATAACATTTACCACTTTAACTTTGTTTAATTCTACAGTTCAGTACTTTTGCAATGCTGTGCAGAATGTACCTTTTGAGCAGTTTGGAAGACGAGGGGTCTGAGGTAACATGCACACACTCCTGTGACTCGGGCAATGCCCCTCCTCCTCTCAGCCCTGGGACAGGCCACAGGCCACTCCTGAGGCAATCCTCGCCTTGCAGGCATGTGTGATCGAGGGCAAGTGCCCAGTCTAGAAACCCCTCGACACCTCTGTATACATACAGGGGCCATGTTTTAAGAATACCCAGAAAATAGGGAAAGGAAAAATAAGATGAAGAATAACAGCTGGGGTTGGGGAAAGGTGTGGGAATCAGAAATCATGAGGGGACTTTGAGCCTACAGTCAAGATCCTAAAGAATGAAAATAGGGTCCAGAGAAGAAGGGCTTTGAGGAAAAAGGGGGAAAGGTGCGTAGGACCTTGGGTCAGGCAGGGATAGAAGGATCTGTAATGAGGGAGGGAGGGCAAGAGCAGGATTGAAAGTAGGAGAAAGATGCAGGTCAGGAAGGAAAGGGAAGAGGTGGTGGTAAGGGCCTATGGTGGGAATGAGGAGAAGTCAAGGGTTAAGATGTGAACGTGGAAAAAAACATCAGCTGAATGATGGCAGAAGAAGGAAGTAAAGAGATGAGGGGGGAAGGCCAGCAGTAAGCAGAAGGTAGGAGAGGAACAATCGTGCAGGGGTAAAGGGAGCAACAGACCTGGGGTTCAAGTTCCCCAGTGAGAAAGCTGGGAGAAGCACCCGATGTTCAGAGCAAAGTTGGTGAAGGCCTCTCAATCAAAGGGGAGACAGAGGACCCCATGATCCGGAAGGAAAGGTGTATGAGAGGGGAGGGCCCTGAGACAAAAGGAAGAGCAAGGAAGTCTTTTGGAAACTAGACTTTTTGGAAGTCTAGCAGCAAAATTGTTGATCTGAGGGGACCAAGTGGGAGGCAAGAGCGCAAATATCCCAGCGGTGGGAATGTCTGAAAGTTGAAAACAGTCCGTGACAGTGAAAGCCCTGGGAACAGGGCTGCAGGGCACACTTGCTCATGACTGGCTGTGCATATGGGCAGGTCCCCTGACGTGTGTCATCAACATGGACTGTGCCTGAGTATGACGTTTTTCTCCTAGCGCTGCCTTTCTCTTCTCCTTGTCGTACGTAGTTCTCATCGCTGGCTTCACTGAGTACGTGATTCCTCCCAGCCCCAAAGCCCCTTTTCTAGTCCTGCCAGTTCAGGGGTGCCTCCCAACTGATTTACCTTCCCAGGCTCTAACTCCCCGGCCTTCCTGCCCTACCTGTTGTTTGCTCATCTGGAGCTTTTCCCACCTCTCTGCCCCACCTCTCATACATACAACTCCCTGCAGATGGCGATAAGTTCCCGATAGTGAAGAAGTCACAGTCCCAGCTATCAGACCACCCATCCCAAAGTTTGTTTGGAAACGTAGTCAGTTTGGGACAGGGGGAGGTCACTTCACTGGTGCCTGGAATTGGAAAGGGTATTGGGCACTTTTCCCATAAAAGCAGTGCGACTAGATTATGGTTTCATAGGCTTCGCAGGCTAACCTGGGAAACTACCCACTTCCTCTATATCATTGTTCCCATGGGAACCATTTGTACAAATTTGTACAAAAAGATTATTTCATTTTCAACCTATATCAAGTCAAAGATCATGGCTGTCCTTCTTTTACAAATTAACTTCTGAAATGCCAATTGATGATTGCCTGTAATTCTTCTGAATTCAATACACTCCATGGAGGGTTGAAAAAAATCAACTACAAAACTTTCCAGGTGTCTGGACCTCTCTTATAGGGGTTAGGGTTTTCAAAACTGATGCCAGAGATACTTTAGTGTGCATTTGATCTGTTTGTTGCATTGTACTTTAACCTCCTAGTAAAAGGGTTTGTAAACTTTGGTTGTGACATTTTAAATTTCCTACAAAAGCACTTCTGAAGATCATTTGAAAAAACAAAAACGACCTGGTGAGACTCAGAAGATTTAAGTGTTTGAAGTAACAGCCAGACTCCCAGAAAACGGGGTGGAATCCAATGGCACCAGGAGAATGTCAGTCATTCTAAAAGAATGCAGACTTTCCTCGACCATGCTGCGACTGGGAACTTGATCCAAAAGTGCTACTCACTGCAGCAGAAGCAGCCAAAGGAGAATTAGATGCAAACACATTCTTTCTTAAAGTCTGGCATAAAGAATGGAAAAAAAAAAAAAAGATAACTCGCTTGTGTTCAAGACATTTTATCCAACGTGACTATATAGGAATATTAAAGTTCCCCAAAATAGGAGAACTAAATGTTTTTAACGGTTAAAAGAAGCTGCTTCAAATGAATTCCAACAGACAATGAGGAAAATACTTTCCATGGAAGGAGACAGCTGGGTAGGCTGTTAAATAAACTTGCAAATAGCAAAGGAGTGAGTGTAATATGTGGTGCCAGCCATTTTGGGAGGGGCGGGCGGGGGACTGGGGAGAGTTGGCACTATTTCTGTATTTTGTCAGAAAGAGCCCTTCGTCTGAGACAGTGTCTGCCTTTCAGAGAAGTGCTGTCAATCTGAAGTCTAACGCTACCAAGCATGAGGCAGTTCTGGGAGGAGAGGCTGAAAGGTGCCACAGGTAAGGAGGCTCAATACAATCCTTCAACAATTTCATTATTTCCCAGAAATTAATTGCATTTAAGAATGAATATGAAGGGAAATAAAAATAAGGCGAGATACTTGTCTTAATTAGGAAAGAAACTAAGGCACTGACCATTTTATAAATATTAATATGCTCTAAAACACAGGTATGTTAAAAGCTTAAGAATGACCCCAAAATAACAAAAGCTGACTAAATAACTGAGTAACTTTCAGTCCTGTGCAAGGGTGGGGGAAGATCAAATCCTCTTTAATATAAGAACGAGAAGAATTAAAACAAGGAATTAGTGCTGCCCTTTTATAATGAAAAACACAAAACAAAATGATAGGAATAAGTCTAAGTATTTCAGTATCATAATAAATGTAAAGAGACTAAATTTAGCTATTAAAGGCTGCCCCAAGACACAAATGAATGAAAAAAACAAGTTTAACATTTGAAATACTGTATTTTGTTTGTGAATACCTATACATGAACACATAAGTACAAAAAACTAAACTGAAAAGGCATCATGAAATTCTTGATAGTTTCTTGGGTGGTGAGGGAAATGGGAAAGGGAAAGTGACAAAAGCATGTCACCTTTGCTTGTAATATTTTGTTCCTTAATTTATGTAAGAACAAATTAGTATGTTAACAATGATCAATACTGGCGAGTCTGTATGCAAGGTATTTACTACAGTTTCTTTGTAATTTTTCATATTTTAAAAACAAACAAAACCCCCAATAGACACAGAGCATGGAATAGATGTTACTTCCTTCTCCTGGTTTGAGTGTGTTTTTTTTATAATCAAAAGGAAATGTCTTCTTTGTTGGGTTGTTGGACAGTTTTAATATCACTTAGTATAGTGTCTGACGCATAAGTACTTAATAAATGTTAGTTTCCTCTCAAATAGGGTTCCTTTATTACTAAAACTGTTTTAGTTTCTCGGTAGATAAAAGCCTATTTTGGGGATAATTCAAGTTCCACACGAGATGCAATAAGTATATTCTACCCTATTACTGCTGCTAAATACAGTAGTCTTCCCTTATCTGTGGGGGTATGTTTCAAGATCCCCAGTGGATGTCTGAAACTGCAGACAGTACTTACATATACTACGAGGTCGGACAATTACGTTTGTGAACTCATCCTAGAAAAAGTGCTACATAGCTTATTGCTGACTATCACTATGGCTACCTTCGAAGTACTCCCCTTGGGAAGCTAAGCACTGATGCCAGTGCCTAGTCCACCCTTCAAAGCAATTTTGGAACTCTTTTTCTGGAATGGCCATCAGAGCTGTCATCATATTACCCTGGATGTCCTGAATGTCATCAAAATGTCTTCCTTTCAGTATTTCCTTTATTTTCGGTTAAAGAAAGAAGTCATTGGGGGCCAGATCAGGTAAGTAGAGAGGGTGTTCCAATACAGTTACTTGTTTACTGGCTAAAAACTCCCTCACAGACAGTGCCGTGTGAGCTGGTGCATTGTCGTGATGCAAGAGCCATGAATTGTTGGCGAAAAATTCAAGTCGTCTAACTTTTTCACAGTCTTTTTCACAGCACTTCCAAATAGTAAACTTGGTTAACTATCCAGTTGGTACAAATCCATAATGAATAATCACTCTGGTATCAAAAAAGGTTAGCAACACTGTTGCAACAAGTTCACGAACTTAATTGTCAGACCCCGTATGGAGTCCTGGACAGACCCTCAAGCAGCCCATGCATGAAACTAACCATAATCAACACAGCAAACAGTCCACCAGTGGACTACTGTCCACGTTTCAGATTGATTTCTGGGTGGTATCCAACTAGCGACAGATGAGGATAGCACTACAAAGACTTTGAAAATTAAACTGACTGCACCACAAAAGTGGGCCAGAACATGTATTCGGAACCTAAACCTAAAAATGAACAGAAACTGTCCTATAAAATAGAAGATTTAAATAGGAACAAGATTCTCGTAATACTCAAAATGTCAAGGATCCAATGCAAAATTACTCATATCAAGAATCAACTTGAATAACAGATAATACAGAAGCCCCAAATGGAAATTTTAGAACTAAAATACACAGCAACAAAAAACAAACAAAAAACCCAAACAAAACTTATTAGATGGGCTTAATAGCAGAATATAGATGACAGAAGAAAGAATCAGTGAACCTGAAGACAGATCATTAAGCATTATCTAATCTGAATAGAGACTATATATATTGAATAAAAACGAACAGAATCTCAGAGACTTTGGGAGAATAACAAGAACTAACATTAATTTCATTGGAGTTCCAAAAGAAGAAAAAGTGCAGGATTGAATCATATTTGAAGAAGTAATGACTAGAAACTTTCTAAATTTGACAGAAGATATAATCTAGATTCAAGAAGTTTAGGAAAGCCAAAATAAGATGAATCCAAAGGAAGCCATGCTCAGATGCCTCATAATCAAATTTCTGAAAATTAAAGACAAAGAAAAAAGTCCTGAAAGAAGCTAGAGAAAAACAACACATTACTCACTGGGGTACACAGTATGAATAACAGCAGATGATTAGAAATCATGGAAGCTGAAGGCTTGACTGGGGAAGAATGCATTTCCATGCTCATTCTATGGCTGTTGCCTGGAGACATCAGTTTCTTGCCACATGAGCCTTTCCACAAAGTAGCACAACATGATTCCACAAACATGATAGCTGGCTTCTCTCAGAGTGAGCAAGATGGTTTCCACAAAACATGATAGCTGGCTTCTCTCAGAGCGAGCAAGAGAGGTTGTTGAAAGTATAAGACAGTATTTTTGTAACCTGACTTTGGAAGCAACATCCTATCACTTCTGCTGCATTCTATTCAACACAAGAGAATCAGTTAAGTCCTGCCCCACATTCAAGGGGAGGAGATTACAACAGAGGATGAAGACCAGGGGTGTGGGGATCACTGGAGACCATCTTAGAGGTTGCTTACCACACTATCAACCAATTTATCAATAGCTCATAGTCAACTGATTTGGATATTAAAGAATTTAGTTTAAAAATAGTGTTAGTTCTAGTTCCATATCATTAGAAGACCAACAAAAAATCCACTTCCTTGTCTAATGGTAGGCTGAGGAATTTAGGAAGGCTTCTATCCATCAGAATTGGCTAGGTCATGTTAACAATTCAAAAACCTTAGGAACTTAAAGATTTACTTCTCACTCTTGTTGCATATCCATCACAAATTGGCTGGGGACTCTGGTCACTCTCATTCTGGAACCCAGGCTGATATGAAAGCTCTACCTTGGTGTTACTGGTCTCCAAGGAAGGGGAAAGTAATTTCCAGAGGGCAACAAAATGCTGTGCCTAGAAGTGACACATAGCTTTTGTTACAAATAACTGGCCAACTAGTCACATGGCCCTAGCAAACCACAAGGAGGCGAGGATGTGCAATCCTGACACATGCACGTGAGAGCCAGAAATAGCTAGTGACTACAAATGACTAATACACTCTGGTCACTAAATATTCAACCCATTCTTGTCTCGTATGGAAACTAAACTCCCTCTAGAATGGTTACAATGAAAGGAAAGGACAAAATGAAGCGTTAGTAACAATGTGGGGAAACCAGAACTTGCATCGACTATTCACAAGAATATAAAATGATATAAACTACTTTGGTAACGCCTCTTCATTTTTCTTGAGTAAATAACAATTAATGAAATTGAAGTATATGGTAAGCACATATGTGATTTTGTAAGAAGTTGTCAAACTATTTCCCAAAGATTTACACACAACAGTTCACAGCAGCTTTATTTATAAGAACAAAATCCGGGAAACAACCCAAATATCATGAGCAGATGAATAGATAAACATATTGTGGGATATCCATATATAATGGATTATCAGCAATACGTTCAAATTTTGGCAGTGTCCATTCTGTTTTGTCTGTTACCTTTTTTCCCCACAGTCATGTTTAGTTTTAAGAATGTAAATCTCAAATTACTCTTCACACAGCATCTTGTTCTTCTTCCATGAGTGCAATGCAATTCATATTTGAGGATATAGTTGTAAAACTCTTATTCTTTCACTCATTTTTTTTTTAATAGTAGTTGTTTTGTCATCCATAGTTAGTTCTTGATTTCTTATGTCCAGCAACTGGTGTTTAATCATTTTTTTTTCTTCTGAGTAGTGTCTGATTATTTCAGGTTACTAAATATCAGTTCCTTCAGGGATTTAAAGGTCTAGTATGGGGACCAGGTAGCAGACAGTGGACAAGAATAGATCTTCCCAATGTGAGCTGTTGGCAAGTGGGCCATCAAACTCAATTCCCTCAAATTAGGTAGACAATCATGACCTGTGTCTTTCAAGCTGTTCTGAAGAAGAATGGGGAAAGGTATGGTCCCTAATAGGCAAAGAAAGAAATAGCTGACAGTGGGCAAGTCAGAGCAGATTTCTACACAGCTCTTATAAGTAGGATCTACACTGAAATCCAAAGCTTTGTTTTATAGGACCCCTTTCTGTTAACTGAATTGTCACTACAGGGTTGTGAGAAAGCTAAGGGTGTTTTAGATAGTCAGCTTTCGAAAGGTTACCTAATAGCCTTAAACATACCAGCATGCACATATTTGTTGGATGAACCATATTATTCAGACGTGAGTTCTAAAACTAGAGGCCCTGCCTACTCTAACTAGAAAAAAATTAAAGGAAAAAAATCCTACCATAGGAAGTGGCTGAGTATTTACTAGCAATCACAGTAACCTAGTAAATGTAACAGAATCCAGGGAAAAGCTCATCTTTCAAACTTAAGCCTAAGAGACAATCAGATACTATGTACCACCTGAAGGACAACCACACCATTTCTGAAGTCTTGGAAAAAAAATATATCAAATCTGAATATGGTCATGTTTGAATTCTAACTACTAGTTTACAGAATATAAAGAGAAACAGGTTAAACCATTCCCCGTCGTTGTAAGCAGAAAAATCTGTGTCTGAAAGACTCCAAAACAATTTCAACACACAAATTATAAAAGGTAAAGGAAAGAAAAAAGATAGAGGGGCTACATACAGGTTAAAATATACTTAAGATAGTAACAATAATGCGAGATCTCATTTGGATTCCTGATTCAAACTAACTAACTTAAAATATCCACGTATGACATATGAGACAAAAGGAATTTGAACATTTACTAGATACTCAATTACCATTAAATTTTTTTTTACATGTGTGACAAGGGTGTTGTTATGTTTTCTAAAAGTCTGTATCTTTCAGATACAAACTGAGATATTGATGTTAAAAAAAATGAAGTCTTTAAAAAAATTGCTTGGCTTTGGACCATACTTGATACTTCTACTTGAAAGTTGAACATGTTAAACTATAACCAGCCTTTTTTTCTAGTCTGTCATTATAGTAAAGTTAAGACAATAGATAATGTAACTGTGGGAATCATCACTTATTTTACTTATAAAAGTGGTAGAACCAAACCAGTTCAAGTAGCTGAAACTGGGAGATATTCCCTACTCTTCATGCAGATACGGCCAATGTAAGAGGGAATTACAACACCAGATGACACAATTTAATGATTCATTGTCAATCTAAGAAGGTCCTATTTAAATCTGATTCTTCAAAATAAAAATGATTCCAACATTTATAACCCTAAGTGACATATAGCTCCAATCAGTGCTGTAAATGTTTCCCTGAACATGATTTTTAATTTAATTGAATACAGGAAAAGCAATGAAACTAGTCTGGCTTATATTCAAATGTGAGAGTCTATATAGCCCAGAAGTAAAATTTGCCAGGTCTGCACTCAGATTGCCTAAATTTATAGCACAGTTCTGCTACTTCCTTGGCATATGAACTCTGGCAAGTTTCTTAACATTTCTATATCTTTAACATTCATCCATTAGATGGGGCTAATAGCACCTCCCTCTTAGGATTGATGCAGTATTAAACGGATACATATAAAAACATACAAATGACTAGTACAAAGCAAATACTCAATAAAGATTGGCTATATATATATGGCTCTGAATTCAGGGGTAGGAAAAATGGTTTGATCAAATTAAAACTTTTCTCTGGTGATAATATAACAATATAGTTTCAGAGACTAGAACTGCGTTTTAGAATATTCTTGCGTCTGTGAAATAAAAAGTAGCACTGACTATGCTAAATCTGAAAGTAAGATTGAGGTTGTTATAGATGAAAGAACAGTCACTAGGTTCTTATATTGAAAAATTTTCCCATTTAGTGGGGCGAGGGGGGAGGCGCGTCAGACCCAGGTTGAAATCTGTCCTTAGAGCTTAAGATTTCATAGTAGTTCTCATTACCAAAAATCAAGAGTAAAAAATTGTGCAAAATGTCTGTTTCAATAAAAATGTACAATGAAATACTCTGGAAATGATTGATTCTTAAAAATACATACTATAAGACAAATATAAAACAGTGAAGCAAGATGAGCTATTTTGCTGGTCATAAAATATTTATTAAGGTATACTTTAGGGAGTATAGTGAATATAAAATTTAGGATCACAATATGAAGCAATTTCAGTCCTCTCAAAAGTCAGCCCAGTCCGCAATGCTCTGCAGATGTAAAACCACTGGAAGGATTCACTAAAAGCAGTTTGACGAGTACAGAAGAGGCTTTTCATAAACATTTACAATGAGAGCATCTGAATACCTCTGTTTAAGTGCAAAACCACACCACATTACACTAATGCAACAACGCATTCATATTGTTCTCATTAGTCATTAGTAGTCAATTTGCATAAAACACCAGAAAAAAGCACAATGGAGCTCACAAAAATGGGCTAAAAAATGAACCTGTTCTTTGCAAAACATACATTGTAATGGAAGAAGACATTAAAAATGTATTATGCACACTACAGAAGCTGCGTTCATTCCAACAATCTCAAGTGTCACTTCCTTTTCTGTAAAATCAAATTATATGAACCAGGCACAACTAATATTTGGGAGGCAGTGTGTAGCTAAAATTTCATTTAACTAATTATTCAATGATTTAAAAAATCCCCATAAATCTTTTCTGTCCTGAGGTAGTTGCAAAATAAATCATAACTTGGATTATCAACTAGAGCTGTGGCTTTGACTTTTACTCATTACAACTAGTTGTTACTTACAGGAACTACCTTTTGATATTTAAAAGACAGCTGAGAAATGGGCCTCTTACCACACACACAAGATGATGGCTATGTAGGAAAGAGGATTAGCTGCTTCAGAACATGAGAATTATGGTCCACCGTTGCTTCCACCCCCACCCCCACCCCCACCATTTTAGATTCTTTATTGTCCAAAAAATCACCAGGAGCAACACAGTAGAAGTAGACAGATCATCGTCCTTTGCTGTAGCCAGGGAAGAAAAGGTCAAGTAGAGTCTGCAGAGTCTCATTGGGAATCATGATGTAATTCTGGCCAAGATCATGCCGACAAGCAGGGCAGGAGAAAACTTGAGCCTTAAAAGAGCGCTGTAAGCAATCCTAAGGCAAAACACAACAAAACGAAAAACCCAGAAAACACACCCAACTTCATCTGAGGGTAAAGCAACACAGAAAAGCACTCAACGACTTATGCTTTCAAATAGGAACCAGAAACTCACTGTTTGGCAGCAAGAAAAACATAAAAGATGAGTAACTGTAAAGGCCTGAATCTGTGCTATGAAAACTAGTCTACAGACATGGCTTTAGTGCCACGTCTAGCACATACTGTGAGACTTCAGGTAAATGACTTAACTTTTGTATGCTTTAATTTTCTCATCCAGTAAAACGAGGGTGTTAGATTATGGATGATTCCCACTAGCCTCATTTTCTAGGTGGGATTTTAATCCTGTGGTTTACTGATAAAGCACTAAAGAAAAACAGTTCAGGATTCCCCTGCTTAGAACTAAGTTATATATATTTTATTAAATCACTTAACATATGTGTCTTCAAAAAATAAATAAAGAAGTACTAAATATATTACAGAGTTAACTAACACTTATGTGGAAGGTTTGTTTCCATTTTACAAAAGAAACAAATTCAGAAGTTAGGTCAGGGCACATGATCACAAAGCAGTAAAGCAAGATTCCAACCTTGTATTTACTAAAAATCAAATTTTCCTTTCACACCACACTGATAACATATTCAACAACTCTGGGCATGCTACCAGATAGAATCTGTTTTAGATTCCACTAAGTGCATGAAACTATTGCAGTTTGCATTATACTACACGAAACATATAAAAACTAAAAGAGAAAACCTTACTTTCTCTTCTCCATTTCAACCCTTCCTCAACAATGCCAAACATGACAGAATATCTCAACTATACATATTTGAACTGCTATTACTATCGAATTAAAGTGTGCACTTATAACCAAGATTCAATTAAATGCTTCTGAACTGTCAAGATTCCATAACTATTCTGTTTTAGGAAAAATTCTTCTTCACATGCTGAAAACAGGTTTAAAGGTTAATGTGCCTTCTGGCCTAATAAGGGAAAATAACCAAAAAAAATTCTACTTACTTTACAGACATTGTGGAGGCAATCTGTTGTCACAGGCTGGTAAACTAGCTCCTGGCAGCAGACACACATAAAAGACTGTTCCAATTTTTTCAGAAAATTCTAGATGGTACCCAAAAGGAAGGAAAAAAAGGTTAGCATTTCGCATTACATAATATATTAATAAAATTCAAAGTGATTTTAAAAAGTGTCTAAGTAATATTTAATATGTTTTCTAATAAGAAAAAAATCAAGGAGTAACTGTAATGACTAACAAACATATAATAGAAACTGAAATAAAAACTCATTCTGTAAGATACACACATTAGTTTTTTAAATGATATCTTATTTACTTACTTACTTATTTCTTTCTTTCTTTCTTTATTTAATTATATTAAGGAGGGTGCAACTCACACGGGCCCATGTGGGGATCGAACCGGCAACCTTGGTTTTATCAGCACCACACTTTAACCAACTGAGCTAACCGGCCATCCCCATTACACATTAGTTTTAAGTATGACGATTGGGTTGAAAAGATTGCAAAGTCAAAAATATATGGCATTAAAAAGTAAATGTCCCTTTAAACCTCACATTCTAGAGATTATTATCCACCGTTAAAAAAAAAAAAATCACAGTTTATCTCAAGGTCATTACATATATTTTTCAAAAAGCTGCACGGCATTCCATTATATGAACATGCATTATTTATTCAATCTTTTGCTACAAATCATGAATATTTATTTTTTAAGCTTAAAAAAAAAGCAATGGGCAATAATACTCCGTAGTACCTAAGATCACAAAAAAAATCAATATATTTATTTTCCTAGGATTATCTTCTGTGATACTTTTGCCTCAATCCAAAAATCTCCTATTTTCCTGATGCTAACGTTTACTCAAATTGGGACTAAATTATAAAGGGTAAAGCCATCTAAAGCAAACATGATCAAATGGGTAGTCTATACTCTTCAGAACCATTACTGATTCCATTTTACCCAAGCTGTTTGTCCTATTAAACTAGAAAGATAAGTAGATTTTTGAACAGTCACAAGGATAACCCTTCATTCATTTATTTTTGGTAGTAGGGGAGTGTATTTTATGTTTTCTTTGTATTAATAGAAAAAGTAGAATTTATAAGAATTTCAAGTAAAAATAAAAAAATTAAAGATCTCAAAGTGTAAGACAAACACAGTATGATCTCACTTATCTGTGGAAACTAAACAGACCATCAAATAACCCATCCCAACCTCACAGATACAGAGAAGACATTGGTGGTTGAGGTGGGTGGGGATGGAGGGACAAAATGGGTAAAGGTGAAATCAAAAGTACAAACTTCCAGTTATAAAATAAGTAAATCCTGGTGATGTAATGTACAGCATGATGACTATAGTTACCACTGTATTGCATATTTGAAAGTTGCTAAGAGAGTAAATCTTAAAAGTTCTCATCACACAAAAACAATATTTTTGTAACTATGTATGGTGACGGATGTTAACTAGACTTATTGTAGTGATCATTTTGCAATATATACAAATATCGAATCATTATGTTGTATACCTAAAATGAACATAATGTAGTTTGTTAATTATACCTCAATTAGAGAAAAATCAAAGATCCCATTTCAAAGTTGTGTCTTGATACTAATTTATTTATAAACATGGATTATGAAAGTCAAGTGTATTATCAACAAAGTATTAATTAAAAGCAACACATTTAAAAAATGTACTAGTTGGGGGGAGAGGGATGTGGAAAAAAACTATAAATTTAGTATCAGGTACCCTATTCCTGACAATTCTTTTGTTGATGACTGATATTTCCCTGGTACCTCCACGGTGCCCTGTAATATGGTATTTTGAGTTGGTACAACATGCTAGGCACTCATCCACATAGTGGTGATAAAAAGGCAAACTCTCTGCTCTCCTGAAACTTTATATTCCTTTAGGAGAGGAGATGGAAAAAAAATATATCAATTTCAGATAGTAATGACTGAGGAAACAAAGTAAATTAAAGCAACAGAGCAAAGAGTGGCTGTTTTAGGAAGCGTAGTCTGGGAAGGCCTCCCTGAGGAGTGTAATACTGTTGCAGAAACTTACAGGATATGGAGTGAGCCAAATGAAGATGTAGAGAAAAGAATTCCAGTGAGAGAAATAGTACGTGTAAAGGCCAGCAGTGGGAATGAGTTGAGTGTGTTAAAAAACACAGAGATCACTGTAGCCAAAGCAGTTCTGGCCTGACAATAGCAGGAGGAAACTACAGAGGCAGACAGGGATGACAGGTCGGGTAGAATCTTGGGAAGGCATTTGGACAAAAATGCAAATATTACATGTGTATATTTATTTGAAAGTCACCACTGGCCAACACCTGATTCTTCTGGCTGAATAAATGTGTTCCTGGTTTATGTGAAGAGAATGGGCATGAAACCCGCCCAGAGCAATAACAGTACATAAATATCCAGGGTAATCACTTGCAGCAACATCCCATCATCCGACCCAGGCACGTTAAGATCCTGCCACCAGCAGACAGGATTTTTTTTGGTCTTTTTTTTTCTGGTTTGATAATTGTCAATTGGTGACTTGATTTCATATGAAAGTTGCATTGAAAGAAGAGGTTGAAAGGTAGAAAAGTCAAGTATATGGATTGGTACATCCTTGCCAAATCTGACAGGATTCAACCATTTTGATAATTTTTTTATTGCTAAACAGGCTATACATATAAAAAGCCTCACATGAAGCCCAGTACACGTCCGATGCAGGCAAGAGATGTGCAAAAGAACTTGTGTGTGTACTCCGGTGGCCTTTTCTTCACTCCTATCTGTTACTTCATCCTCTGCCCACCAACAGCTACAACTCCCCCGAGTTATCACTAACCAGCTGTATCCTCTCCAACCAAATAATGTAAGACCATGATCAACAACTGCTTGCTGTCTCTTACTTGCTCTAAGTGAAAATGAGTCTGACCTACCAGAGTCAGACTCTCCTTCTGCCTGGACCTCTTGACTAAAAATCATGTTAACACTTCTCACAAAGTTAAATCACTTTACTTTTATCTTTCAAACGTGTAAACCTCATTCTACCAAGGATAACCCAACAGATCACATTTTTAGGCAAAGGAAGTGATGACTCCAATATAAAACCAAAGGCTATTTGATAAACCTTACCCATTTCTAAAAGTTTAAAAATTATATCAGGAAGGTTCTTCCTTAATATCATAATGATGACTAGTTCTCAAACAAGAAGCAACACAAAAACTCTATGAGAGTTCCCTTTAAATACAGATAGATAGAAAGCACATATAGATATTCACTAACCCCATTTCAGACACACGAGAAGTTCCGGCTAATGTAGAGAAAAAGAAAAGGAACAGAAGAAATTACTAAAAGATGACAAGATGGAATTTCACGAAAGGACACTACAGCTCACCCACAACAGCGGCACCTCGTAATACTTTGGAAGCAAAGAAAACAGAAGAGTAACTATATTACACATGACAAGGGGTGAATGTCTAATAAAACAAGATTCAAATACATAAGCAACATTTAAGACAATAAAAGCAAGTGAGCAAGGAATGAATAGACCATCCATATTTGAAACCTCTAGCTTTGGGGATCTGATAAGAAAGCTTCGTTTGCAAAATACAGCTTAATACAAAATCCACACATCTGTTAACTTTGTAATTCCTTTTCACTTTGAAATTTTACGATTACCAAAAAATGGAAAAAAATCCAAAACATATGAAATATTTAAATAAATCAATGCTGGTTTATTTCCCCTTAGGTGAACACGTAGGCATTGAAAATTGTGCTAAATTGCTTAAGACTTATGCTATCAGGTAACTTTGAAGTATAACAACTTTCCTGATGAGTTTCTGATTAAGTTGAGTGTGTTCCACAACTAAAAATTCTTCCCAAGAACAGTACCTCAACATAAATTACTAAATTCAGGCACAGAGAGGTCAAAAACCAACATCTAAGAGGTCTAAAATACATTTAATATTTAAAAACTGCCTCAGATTGTTTCTGAAAGCTGGCAGCACTGCATGAGGTTAGATAAAAGGATAGTTTTGACTGACTTGTGAAAATGATACTTCATAGAGAAATTATTTTTCCTCATTTATTAATATCAGAACATTATTTTTAAAAATCTTATAACTAGGTATAGTGACACATACTTAGTAGATTTATTGTGGTGATCAATTCCACAAGGCATATAAATGTCTAATCACTATGTTGTACATACATCTGAAACTAATACAATAATTTAAAAAATAAATGAAAGAGCATGTAATTACTATACAAATAATAAAAAAAATCTTTACATACTGGTCCTTCCACAAGAGATGCAAGCACTTCATCCCACAGCTTCTGGTTTTGATGATCTTCTCTGATTAGATGTTGTTGTTGAGAGGTTAGTTGGAAAGCCTCAACTGGTTCTGCTGAATCTGATGCTTTGAACACTTTGGAGGCACTTGGACAATCATCTAGATTTATATAAAATATGTCAGCAGACTTACAAGTGGTTCTAAGCAGAACTATGAAACAAAAGAGTTAACTGGCACCAGCAATGTTTAGCATGTAGATAACCTGCATAAAGCAGCATCTAACTTCCCTTGGAGTTATATTTGCTGCTGTTTGGGTTCCAACACTATGAAAATTCCAAAAAAAAAAAAAAAAAGCTCCCCTCCCACCAAAACACCCCTTCACTTTGCTTTTAATTTCTTATGAATTTCTCAATTTATTCTCTTAATTTTTCTCTCTTAGAAACTACACGTTATTAGGATTTCTTTTTTGTAACCATTACGTACCATCATCTGGAGTCGGCCTTTTTGAGGCCCCACTGGCCTGCTTCTTTGACTGTCCTTTAGTCTTCTTCCCTTCCTTATCTGAAGGGTAACCTACTGGATACTGATGGGGGGGAAAAAGTACAATGTACACTTAAGCTTCACAGAGAAGGGGAGTTCTAGATCCTGGTGAGAAATTTTAAAAGGGGAGTGAGGAGGAGTCTAGACTTTCCCTGAACTGAGTTTCTACAAAGGAAACAGACATTTAAAGAAACAAAATTCAAAGGACAGAAGGCTATTAAAATCCCAAATTCAGTGTAAAACCATGTAGTTTTGATTGTTACGATATTCTGTTTTATAATACAATGATCTTAGTTTCAGACCTCAAACCGGAAAGATAAGTTTTCAGGAATTGTGACTAGGTGGCTTGAAAATTTTGAGGAAGAAAAGGAAAGTGGAATTAGATACGAAGATAAGTGGACATCAACCACAGAGCACAACAGATGGTACTCATGTAGATGGAATTACACTAAATTGTGGAGCCAATCTAAAAAAACAAAACAAAAAACCCACCAAAACATTAAGGGTCAAATTTATTATCTCTCAAAATTAGGGGGTAAAATAAAAGCTTTTAGAAGACGTAAAGCCACTAAATTACTGAATTCTTTATCAGCCAAAGGTTACACTTTAAGGAATAAATGCTACCTATTATTCTTGTGTTTTACTGGTTGCCCCCCCCTTTTTTTTTAACATGCTTTGCGGTAACACTCATGTTTTAAAGTTCAATATATGTTTCAGGTCTCATCAATGATACATTAACTTACTATAGTAGATGGGCTTACATGCTTCTGCTCAGTTTCATATCTAAACTATCTAGAACATTCTCTGATGAACAGATTTGAAAAAAATCTTTCAAAAATGGGTTTAACAATGGGTTTTTTAAAAACATCAGTTACAAAAAGAATTATAGTTGATCCTTGAAAAACACGGGTTTGAACTGTGTGGTCCACTTACATGTGAATTTTTTTCAATAAATATATTGAAAAAATTTTTGGAGATTTCCTTATTACGACGAAGCAATATCTGTTACACTAGGCTACCATAAGGCAATCATATTGCTGCTTCTTCGTTGTCAATGAATAAATCATTACACCTAAAAATATTTTTTCACATTATCTTTTCATTTTTCATGCCTAATGTTAGTGCCACATATAACATCTACGGTGTTTTATATCATAAGACAATATTGATGCAGGTGTTGACAGATGATTCATCCTATAAACAGATTAATGTAAACTTACAGTATCAATACAGTACAGTACTGTAAATGTATTTACTCTTAGATTTTCTTAATATTTTCTTTTCTCTAGTTTATTGTAAGAATACAGTATATAATACATACAACATACAAAATATGTGCAATTGACTATTTATGTTATCAGTAAGGCTCCGGTCAACAATAGGTTATTAGTTAAGTTTTTGCTGAGTCAAAAGTTATACGTGGATTTTCTTTTTTCTTTTTTAAATGAAAGTTCATGGGGGTGGGGGGGTGTAACAACATGTGGATTTTTTGACTGCACTGGGGTGAACATCCCTAAACCCCTGCATTGTTCAAGGGTCAACTGTATTTTGGCAGTTATTTTAGCAGCTGATGGGTCTCATTTAAACAATCAGTTCTTACGAGTTTAAAGAGAAAACAACAACGGAAACAGACTTGCACTAGAAGACACACACTCACCTGCCTGGGTGGTCAGACACTTGCCCACAGTTCAGCCCCTACACATGCAGTGTGGGCAGAGCCAGGGGAAATGACAAAGCTGGTAGTCTTTACAGGAAGCACAACAATGGGGAATGATGACGGAGAAACTCAAACCATGCTCTGAAGTCAGTGTCAGGGACAGAGTCCGAGGTGGACAGGAGTGGAGGGGGAATGCAGCCATACCATCCACCATGCACACAAAACCAGCAAAGTCTTATATGGGTTAACAGCTAAGCATGGGCAAAAGGGGAAAAAAAAAAGGCACAGCACTCAAGGTGGTGACAGGACAGGGAAGCAGCTTTGAGGGGGAAGAGAGAAAAGGGGTGAGGAAAAGTGAGAAGGGTAGGAAGCAGACCACTCTTATAAGCCACCTCCCCCCCTACCCCTACCGGAGACACACCCCCTATGCCCTCTAGGATAAACTTCCCTTTTCAAGGCCTCCTATACCTAAATTTTATGTATCCTTTCCCCTTCAAGTCATTTCCAAATTGAATTGGAAATATTTTGCTTTTCACTGACTTTTCCCAAGCCCAATTCTTGGTCTTAGGGTGGTTTGACACCTAGAATGCTACCATTTTACTTCTTTTCCTTCTGTATACGTGCATGATTTCATTCCTCACCCCTTACAGTCCACTCATCAATTGCTGTGGGTTATATCTAGTGTTAATAGTACAGTCATGTTGATAGTACAGAGGTGTATGTTTTTATGAATATACAAGTATCCTAGACAAATGTAATCTAACCTGTAAACGTAGGCATAATCTCCTTGACCGTTCTATTCCTTCTGAGGTCCAAGGAGCAGGTTCAACATCATCTCTTCTTAAAAGATAGCGCCAAACCAAGAATCCATGGCTTGATGAAATCTCTGGCCAGTATTTCACCACCTAAATCATAATATTTCAGTACTAGTTTGAGATTTAAAGTTTAAACTTAGTCATAATGCCATCATATTAGTGGTTTAAACTTGCCAAAACTCAATAATATTTGCTTTGCTGTAACAGTAAATTAAGAATATTCACTAAAATATTATTTTGACCTTATTTCCTATTAAGATACTTCCCATATAAGTATAGATTTCTATAAATTTGAAATACTAACAAGATTATGCTCACTAACTAACAGAATTTTTCATAATAGTAGATAAAAAGTGGTGGCAGTAGATGCCTGTTTTTTAAACAAAGAACACAACCTATTTTAACAATTATAATGTGCTCTGCTTTGAAAATTGACTACAATTAAAATCACTTTGAAAGATATATAAGAATTGAAATCTACAATGGCCAAGTCATTTGAATGGTTTTATCACAGAGAACAAACATACTTACAAAAAGCTTGATCGAAAATATAACACTGCCCTTACAGACTTAAAATTAGCCTTAAAAGTATCAAAGTTAAGATCTCACTGTGTGCATCTGCTGTATTTCCAGAAAAAGTGGAAATATCAACTAAGATGGTCTAATGTTTCCTCCAGCCCACCCACAACAGAGTAGTTCCCTGTGGTAACCCTGTCCTGAAAGCCCAGGAAGAATGACTAACAAGAGGTCATGCCAGATAGAGCACCTTATAAATGCCATCATATCTGTTGCCTTCTTCGGGAGCATATTTGCTGATCTTCCTCCCTTTAAAACTGCGTATCACTCTGACTGGCTTACCAGCTCTCCAATTCCGAGACTCTGCTCCAATTTTATCATCCAATGGAGCATCACAGTTTAGGGCCAATGCCCTAAAAAAATAAAACAAAGTCTTTATACCAAGTAACCTTTCCTCAAGTATATAATCGCATCATTAGCTCAATTAAAAGGTGAATTATGCCTTACCTGATGGTTAAGATTCTATGATTCTTTCCATATTATTCCAGATAATAGGATTATGCTTTCCCCCACCAGCAGAGAAGACAAATCAGTTTTCTGATGTCACCCCCAAGCCAGGGGATTGGTTCTCAGATAGCCTGTAGGGTTCTTCTGAAAGTAATAACATCTGTGCCACGTATAATAGAAAACAACTAGAAATACATGGAATTTTCTTTAAATAACGTTCGTTGAGGGAAGGGAGAAAGTTGGAAAACTAAAGCAAGTGATTGTTGTATAATAGTTAATTTTTTGATAAGGGAGCAAGGTAAATTGCTGGAATAATGTAGAAAGAAATCCAGAAAAATAAATTTGTCAGCAAGGTACAAATGACCTTTCTAGGTCCACTTTCCACATTCCAGACAACAGAGATTCCTTAACGTTTAGAAGACATAAAGAACAAGTTCAATATGAGAATATCCTTTAAAGGCCTCCAGTAAAAAGATAAGTTTAAATAAAACTGAAGCATTCAAATGTCTCTGCTAAACCATGACAATAAAGATTTTTGGCTGCTTGAGATCACTACATTTTACTGATGACACAGGAATAAGGAGGAACACTGAGCTGGAAGCAGCACCTGATTTAGCTGAAGCTTCCTTAATATGTGTACTCACTTAGTAGGAATTAATCAGTAAGGTTATTAGATGTTAGAAGACCTTTCTTGGGAGAACTTAGTCCTGCCAAAAAAAAAAACACCAAACTAGAATCTATTTAAAATTAGTGTTTTTCCTCTAAGTCACCTACTTCCTATCTTAAGTGAAAAGAAACCACTGAGAACATGTAAGGTCAAAAATACACACACACACACACACACACACACACACACACGCGTGCGCGCCAACATACCCCCAATCTGGTGAAATCAGATAGGATATAAAATACTTGTTCAAGGTGTAACTGTTTTTATAAGCAGGCTCAAATTAAAAATATAGACCTTCAGGCTAAATGAATAATCTACTAAAATATCTTGATCACAGTTATATTGTTTAAGTAAGTAAATTCAAGAAAGTGTTTCTTTAAAAAAACTTGTATAAACGTGGTCAAAGAGTTAAAGCTTACCAAGTTATCTTTTTTTTATCTCAAAGGGAGATGCGCACAAATTCTGAGAGGCAGTAGGAAATACAGTCATCAACTCTAGGGCTAGTAGTACATCTTATTTACGGAATACCAATTGAGCTATCCATACCTCACCTTCTTAAAGAGAAAGAATAAGGGCAAATACTATCTTCATGTTAATGAGTGGAATGCTGTGGTGCTCACAGGTACCTTCAGTCATAATGTCTGCCACCACTAACTGGCATTAACTCACTTCTAGCTTCATATAAGTATTCAGGCTGTCCAAGTATGTGAAGAGTCCAAGAGGATGAAACTAGCCAAAACAACTCTTCCATCACTCCCCCCACAGTTCAGTCGGTTGCCTCGAACTACCCTGATACAGGAGTGCCAGGTTACCCTGCTGCCCTCTTCAGTTTCATAAAGTGGAAGAGCTGAGAAGAAATAAGAACAAACTTCTCAAAAGCAAGAAGCAGGTGTCAAACTACCTCTTAGCAGAGAAGCAAAAATGAATTGGATCATATACTAGTCAGGAAAGAGTATACTGTAGGTCAGAACTAAGGGCCTTTCACTTCAGTTTTTGTGTTTAGCAAACAAAGAGGTAGGTACCTTTGCCCAAGAGGTCTTTATAATCAATCACAAGGCATACTCACAGCTTAATGTATAAATTACCTGAATGGATGTTAGAGTCTCTATGATACGTCAATCCTAAATTGTTTTGAGTTAATACATTCTTACTACTGTTCAATTATCTTCTAACAAGATTATAACATATAGTAAATGGTATACTTATTAGATTCTTCAAAAGATTGAAAAGAATCTACCATGTACAAGTGCAGGTAATTATAAAAGAAGTTTCATTTAAGCAAAATAATCTATTATTATTAAAGGAAAAAATATAATTTTCAGATTTGACAACTTGAAAAAGCCTTTTGCAAATTCAGTATACATTTTCATTGACAAAAACACATCAAAATATTTCTAACTCCTTTTAAGAACATTTCTCCTAAAGAACTGCTATCTTGCTAGAAAAAGACTAGCTAGGGACTGGACTCCTGCCTCAGGAATGTTTTCACCAGCAAATCTGACCTGTCTCCTCTGCTGGTTCAGTAAAATAATCCTACTGTCAGAAATAATATAGAAGGAAGACATAAAAACAGATTCTGTATAACTTGGTATGCAACAAAATTTTGTAACCATACTGGCATATTCGTTACCTCACATGGCAATCAGAAATTAAGGGCATACTAATTAAAACCAAGTGATAATAGACTCAAGAAAGCGAAAAATATTGACTTGTACTCAACAACCCACAAAACATCCTTATTAGAATACAAAAAATTCCAACTTTATGAAATGATCATAAAATTATCAGTATAACAAATTATAATGCGGTCATTGTTACTGATGGTTTGAGTTACTTAATTTATTATTGATATTAGCATGCATTTATGAAATAAAACATATTCATCACATTTTCTGTTCCCAGGGAAGCTGGAATGCCATTAATACTTTTATGGAAAAAAGGTCAACACAAGGTGGCTCTTTTGTAATGCCTTATAAGCATTTAGTTAGAAAAGGTCACTTTTGTAACTAAATAAACATTCTCTAACATTTGAAGACATCTTGTTATAAATCCTAAAAATTCCTCGAGTGTAATTCTGTTCAAGTTATCTGATGTTTCACTTATGGGCATAAATGTGGCTGCCAAACATAAGCCTGTTTCACATTAATGAGTCTCCTCTAAAAAGAAGTTTGTCACTTTAAAAGATAAATCCATGCTGTGTAGAACATAACTTTGACCAATGGGGTAGTAGATAAGCCACCTTGTCCTCAATTTCACTTAAATTATATAGGCTTCTTTCTTTCAAAGGTTTCAACATGTTTTCAAATGCAAAGCACATGTATTAAAACTGGGAATTACATCATTTTAAAAATAATAATTTGAAAAAATAAGTTAGGATGCTACAATTATATAATCAGGTAATGGGATTTTAATTTTAGATCTTTTACTTTCAATTTAAGATTCTCCTCTACAGTCTAAGTTATAAATTACAGTCCTCTAATCAAGCATTTATACAAAGCCCAAACTCGATATAGTCTTTACAAACTCTAACAATAAAGAGTACCTGTTCATGTTTGTTAATGTTTGATCAGCCGATGGTGCACCAATTCTTTTATTACCAGCAAGGTTTTTACCACCACTCCCAGTGTATGTGAATTCATCACCTCGGTCCTGCAGGAGAAGATTTTTCTCATTAAGATACTTAAACCCAAGTATAATTTCATCAATTTTTGTTTCAGAGTCAGAATACTTGGTTAGGATGTTATGAATTGACATGTTCTCTTAAGGCATCTACCAAAATAAGACAAAATTCAAATGCAATCTTGTGTGTAATAATATACTTTCAAGTTATAACACTTGATCTAAAGATTTCACTTTAAAATTATATAGCTTCCAGCACCTCCAAAAGTGGCTATTCTCATGTGAACATATATAATCAATTAATCTATAGAATGTTACAAAATAAAATCTTATGATTTGGGAATATTGTTTCATTTAATGTAGTGTTATTAAAATAAACATCAATACTATATTAATAAATACTCCAAAACTGATTTCCCGATAGCAATCTATACCATAACCAAGTTTGCTGCTAAATTTAAAATTTAAAATCCTAACAGCATGGCAAGTTCCCCACATTTCACTCAAATTATATTCAAGTTAAATAATCACCTATCACTAATTGTATAGTGTCTACTAAATGTAAAAAATAAAAAAATGGCAAAAGACGGTACGTACACTAGCTTCACAAATATTTCTGTAGTAGCTATAAAATTATATTAGTATTAACTCTCTACCTCAAAATAAATTGATAGTAGTTAACTATCAGTATACAAATTAATTCTATTAAAACTATCTAAATAGAGGTTCTTTGATGCAAGATTCTTTTAATTAATTAGTTCAATTATTTTGCATCTTGTTTCTCCTTTGGCTTAAAAGTCATAGCTAAAATCTCATGGTTTTAAAAGTCTGTCCAAAGACCTTGAATTCACTTTTTGTTAATCCAATGTTGAGGTCTGCATTTTAAAGATTAGGCATTAAGGAATTTCATCTTTAGTATATATTCCATTTGAAGAAATTCTAATAAATAAGTATATCTAGAACACTCCAGAACACTTCTTAAATTGATCAGAAATAGTCTTCCAAATGGTATCTGGATTGACTTCACAATCTTCATATTCATAACCCTGTCAACTTTTAAAGTTATAATTGTGGTAGTGATAGAAAGGAAAAAGTGGTGGGAACTTGGACAGCCTAAGAGGGGCAACCTAGGCTAAACAGTGTTTAAAACAGAAGAACAAAAACATTTCTGATTATTCTTCAAGCGGCAAATAATCAACTAAAAATAGTTAAAATTCTATGTTATTAACTCATCTATATTTTAATCTTTACACCAATAAAATTATCATTGGGAGGAAAAATTGCCAGACTGTAAGAACTCAGTCAATATTGTATCAGGCTATTTTTCCTAAGGAAAATAATCAGCCTAAACTTGTTGCATTTTCTAATCCAGGCTCTCCTAAATTGTACCCATAAGGCAGGAGCTTAAACGAGATCGCTGCCTGGGAAAAGTGTACATAAAGAAGTCATCAGTTGCTCCAAAATGACTCAATTTCCCATGATTTTCCAATCTCTACTCTTCTTAGAAGCTGTAAAACAGCTGCCTAACACAATAAGCTGGGTGCTCCTGCTCCTGCCATCACCCTTATCAAGCAAAAGACCTTTACCCCAATCTTCTCACCCCACAAAACACTATCAGATATACATCGTAAAGCAAAATTAAAATCATTCAACTTTTCCCAGACACCTTGAATGATTCCTTAATTCATGGCTGCCTAGAAAATAGCCTCAATTTTTGCCAGTTTCTCTCAGAATACCTCTTATATGCCCACAAAACTGGGTACTAGCACTAATACTGTGAATATCTAACACACACTTACTGTGTGTGTATGAAAGTTAGGCTAAGCATTTTACATATTTTAATTCATTTAATCCTCACATCAACCCTAGGACATAGGTATTGTAAGCCCTATTTTATAGATGAGGCAGAGGAGTTCAGTAACTTGCCTAAGGTCCACAGCTATAAGAGATGGCACCGGGACACAAACCCAAACAGCTTGGCTCCAGAGTCTGTTTCTGATCACTGAGCAAACTACTTCGCAGGACAACTGTAAGAGGCAGATCATCTTGGGGAGTCCTCATTTCTCAGGTGAGGTCACCAAACATGAGACACTAAACTAGCATTTGATTAATTCTGAAGTTACGAGACTAAAATGTTAACTACTTTATCAGCAGGTATTCAATAGTTTCATGTCCATTCATCCAAACAGAACAAAGATCATTGGCTCCATGAATGTTATACCAAATTAAAGGTTTCAGAACAATTTTTTTCTTGAATGTGAAAAGCTGATTATTCAGGTTTCCTCCACCTATTTCTGTAGATTTGACTTGCCTACAATAAAAGATCAAAAGATTGAAAATGCTTACAAAATATAACATATTCAGATACATCTTAGTTGGCAATCTAAGCCTATGTGTTTTAGTCCTAAAATATTCTTTACATTACTTAATACTTAGAATTAACTGCTTGAGATATGTAATTAACAGCTCATCAGCACTTTTCTCCACAAATATTTTTTTTTTTCAATTAAAGCTTATTGGGGTGACAATTGTTAGTAAAGTTACATAGATTTCAGGTGTACAATTCTGTATTACATCATAAATCACATTGTGTGTTCACTACCCACAGTTAGTCCTCCTTCCATCACCATATATTTGATCCCCTTTACCCTCATCTACCACCCTCTTACCCCCAACCACAAATGTTTAATGTTTGGCTAGTAACTATATTCAAAAGATGGGGGAAAAAGGAAGTAACACCCATCCCACTTCAACTTGGGACTCATTGTTAGCTTTACAATTACATGTTTATATATTTCATATACTAAGATCAGCTTTTGAGCCAGACCACAGAATTGTCTGAATCCTTGTTATATGCCCAGAACTACATAAATTACCTCATTTAATATCAATGACTTTCTCATATAAAATTATGATAATATTTTTTCTATTTTACACATGGGGAAACTGAGGTTTAGTGGAGTTAAATAATTTGACTAAGGTCTCACACACAAATGTCAGAGCCCAGATCCAAAACAACTAGTTGGTTGCTAAAAACAAGTTAGAGACTCCACTTTTAGTTTGTTTTGTTATAGACCTGTAAAAGAAGTTCTAAGTGCTGACTGTAACAAGTATATAATATTCTTCGTATTCCTGAAAAATACTTAAGGGTATAGTTTCAAAATACGCATGTCAACTACTATACAACCTAGCAATTGTACTTTTGGGCATTTATACCAGAGATATGGAGATTTGTGTTTACAAAACCTTGTACACAAATGTTCATTGCAGCTTTATTTATAATAGACAAAAATGGGAAATAACCCAGATGTTCTTCCATGGGTGAATAAACAAACTGCAGTACACCTATGTCATGGACTACTACTCAGCAATAAAAAGGAATAAACTACTGATACAAGCCATAATTTGAGAATTATGCTGAGTGAAAAAAGTCAGTCCCAAAGGTTACATACCGTGTTTCCCCCAAAATAAGACTGGGTCTTATATTAAGTTTTGCTCCAAAAGATGCATTAGGGCTTATGTTCAGTGGAAGTTATCCTGAAAAATCATGCTAGGGCTTATTTTCCTGTTAGGTCTTATTTTCGGGGAAACACAGTACTATATGATTCCACTTATAAAGAATTTTGAAGTGACAAAATTTTAGAAATAAAGAACAGATTAGTAGATGTCAGGGGTTAAGGAGGGGTTGGGGGAGTAGATACAGGCCTGGCTATAATAGGGTTACAGGAGGAGGGATCCTGGTAAGGGAAATGTTCAGTGTCCCAAATGTATCAATGTCAGTATCATGGCTGGGATACTATACCACAGTTTTGCAAAATATGACCATTGAGGGAAACTGGGTAAAGGGCACCAAGATCTCTATAGTATTTCTAATGTTACATCAATCTACAATTATCCCCAAAATAGTAAGTTTAATTTTGTTTAAGTGAGCACTGTAGAGAATGTATTTTCATTGCAAAAATCAGTTACCACATGTATATATAAATCAAACCAATACACACAAAAATTAAAGACTGCCAAATGATTTACCTTGTGACTTTTATAAAACTGACCACTTCAACATAAAAGTCATGCTAAAAAGAGATAGGATTTGATACACCCTAGACAAAACTTCTGTATTTTCCTGAATGATCAAGACGGATTCTAAAAAACAAGGTTGTATTATGACTTACTACTTCATCTGCAAATCCACCAGCCAGGACAAGAGAATAAGCCCCATCATTACTTCGACCATGAATTCCACCAACATGGGGCCTATGCACACCTGCTTCGCTCACCTATAAAACAGATAAAGTCTCAAAATACCTTTGAACAGTTAGTTCAGTTACAATTACAAAACACTTTCACATATATTGTTGGACCCTAAAAGCCTCCTACTAAGAACTGCATGTCACCCAGAGTTCTACCTTCTGCTCACTGACATTACTTCGCCCCAGCTATATAGCTCTTAGTTTTAAGCTGATGATGCTTAAAACTGTTCAGGTCTAACATTCTGGATTTCAAAATAACTTTTATGTAATCATCAAATTATGTCTATTGGTATTTCCAGCTCCACTCGGGTCAAAAAGAATTTACTCAGTGTTCCAGATCTCTTCCCGTATTTCTCATCTTTGATTATGGCACTGTTCCCTAGCCAACTCAGAAAGGGAACAGTCATTGTAGCCTCAATCTTTCCCTTTGTTCTTCAAACCCATTTGTTCATAAATACTGCTGATATGATGTCCCAAATCTCTCAAATCCATCGTTTTCTCCTTCCACTGCAATAATCTAGGTTTGACTCATTATGTTTAAAAGACCTTTCTTCACTTCACTGCCTCCAGTTTTGTTCCTTCAAATCCATTCTACCTATTACAAACAGAATGATCCTTCTAAAAACAAATCTGCTATTAATTTTCTACTGCTTAAAATATATTAAATGGACTTATATCAAGCCCAAGTATTACACACTGTCCTCTCTCAATCTGGCTCCCACCTTATCTCCTTATCTCCAACTTCTCCTTTATGGAGTCTCTATGTTTGAACCCAAACTACTCAATGTTACTTATCTCCAGCTTCTCCTTTATGGAGTCTCTGTGTTTGAACCCAAACTACTCAATGTTACTTATCTCCAGCTTCTCCTTTATGGAGTCTCTATGTTTGAACCCAAACTACTCAATGTTACCCAAACATGCTACCCATTTTCTTAGTTTACTCATGCTATTCTGCTACATCAATGGCCTACTATTTTTCCCATATACCTTCAATTTGAAATAAGTGTCACTTCTTTGTGTACATTAAACTCCTTGAGAGAAGTATTTTAATTCATCTGCTTAACATACAATTGTTCTTAGCAGAGAAAAAGGAGCTGAAACCCAAGCCTGCATCTGGGCTAGAGAAAGAGGCACATGAGAAGCCCATGAGAAGCTGATAAGGGCAACAGAACCCGGATTTAGGCCTTGGAAGCACCAGGTACTTCAGAGGTTGATTCCCAATCTCACCAACCCTGATAAAAATAAATCTGTTCTAAATCTTCACGTTTTCTAAGTAGCAAATCCACTCTTCCAGTTGCTCAGGCAAACAACCTCAAAATCACCTTAGACTATACTAATGGGGCTTTTAGAGTTCAGTAATGAATTAGTGACAGGTATACACACACACACAAAAGAGGCAAACAACAAAGAAAGAAGACAATTAAAAACAAAGTGTATTTTTAATTGTATTTATATTTTATTGTATTTGTTTATAATATTTTGCTGTATTTATAGATCAAAAGTCTTAACAAGACAAACATTGAGTACTGATTTAGCCAAAATTATTTATAACCATTGCAAGGGCGGGAGGACAGTGTGTCTTAAACTAAATCTTCATCTTCCATAGAAGAAAATAAATATATAAAGACAAAAGCAGAATAATCAGGTCTTTCAGAAATGAGGTAAATCCAGAAGAAATTACTAAAATGTTAAAGTGGTTATCTCTGAGAAACAGAAAATGGGGACCAAAAAGGGTGGGTTTTTTAAATATAAGTCACATATTAGTATTTAACTTTTCAAGTTATGTATATGTATTACACTATTTTAATTTTAAAATGTTATCAATGGTCTAAACACCAGGACCACTCTATTCTTTTTAAACTAAAGTTCAAAATCCTGAGTGTCTCTAACTGGAAACGGCTCTACCTTTTTTTTTTCCACATTAAGTTTTTCATAATGATACAATTACCCTTCCAAAGAAGAAATCAGGAATAAATACAACAGAGACTTCTTCAAGGGGAAAACAGAAGTAATTTTATTTTTGGATTATCTGGCAGTTTCTCTGACCAGTATCAAAACAATCATTCAGGAGGATAAGCCCCAAAGAAAACACTTTGAGCTTTCTTAGAGTTCAACGACATTAAGTGAGAACTTACCGCATGACTTCAAGAAAAACATTAAGTATTTCAAACATTAAATTCTTGGCAAGAAAAATTCTTTAGAAAGCTTAACAATAATGTTAACTACCATAACTGTAACAGAAGAGTAAAACAAAGGCATAGCTGATATGTTAATTCCATAATGCATGGTCCTTTGTTCATTAAGCTATGAAGAAGAATCTACCCATCCTACAGAAAATCTTTCATTCTTACAACTGAATGCCATGTTATACTAGATAGTTCATTTACAATCAATACACAGTGATATTTGTTACAATTTGATCTATACTCAATTTTACCCTTTTAACTAAGCCAATTTAAAACATACCTGAACTCTAAATCTCCAAGTTGATCCAACAGGAATCCCAGGAATAGGTCCATAATGATTAGAAGGAACAATGGTACATTCTCTAGTTCGACCAACACAAGCCATTCCCTACAAGTCACAGAACAAGCTGTTTGAGAAATCAGTTATGTTAAAATTTTAATTCCCATAAAATGTGAATAAAAACCCGACTAGTTAGATGATTAACAATATATAACAATTTACACGATTAAAACAATTATAACATAAATTAATTTATATCAATAAACAATAGTTACTGTATTATATACTTACTATATTAAATATAGTATTTCTGATACTTAAAGTATCATTTATACCATTTCTACAATTGTTATTCAAACATTGCATTAGAGTTATTATGAACATTATAACTAGGAAGGAAAGGAGACTTTCTTCTTTACCCTGCCCCAGTCTCTCCGGCTTTCTGTACTAGCTGATGGCATCTTTGCTTTCTTTTTACTCATCTTCAGTCTTTCACCAGCCTTAACAACTTCATTGGAATCAGTTTTACAGGAAGGACAATACCTTTAAAAGAAAAAAAGAACTTTGATAATACTATATTAAAGCCAATAACAGAATAATGGCCTTTCTAGGTTAGAACGAGTTTTAAGATGTTATAATTAGTATATATTATAGAGCTTCAGCTGGTATTTAAGTATTAAACTCTTCAAAATAGTTACACGGCTAGGTTTGTCAAAACAAACAAAAAAAACTTGTCTTTCCTTTAGAGAACTGGAAAGATTTTAGCATCGCAAATTCTCAAATTCAGTTCAAAAGCCAGATACGCAGAGCCATCCCAATCAAATGGCATCATTATTTCTGATCTCATCACTAATCCTGAGAATGGAAATTATTCACTTGAAGTTCTTATCATTAAAACAAAAGTAGCAAGAATAGATGAGTTGAGACTGAACTATGCAACTGATAAATCTCCCCATCTAAGTTGGTTATTATAATTCTCAAAGTGAAAAATGTGTACTCTAAGTATTCAAATATGTTTTATTAGCCTTATCACTAGCTCAATTTTAATTCCCTATACTTGTTTGTCCGTTAGCCTATTTGTAGTTGGTCACCTACTATAACTTATACAGGCATACCTGGGAGATATCTCAAGCATGCTTTCAGACCATCACAACAAAATGAGTGTCACAATGAAGTAAGTCATAACCTTTTTGCTGGTGAAGGGCCTTGCCTTCAATTTGTAAAAAAAAAAAAAAAAAAAAAAAAAAAAAAAAAAAAAATCTATGAAGTATAATAAAATGAGATATGCCTGTACATCATCATAAGCTGCCTTAAATCATTTCTAAAAAGCAAAGTATAAGTATGTTTATAGAACGAAATGGGCTATTATCGTGTCCCCAAGGAATGGAAACTAGGGGAATATCCCAACAAAGATCAGCTGGCCGCTCCCCCCATTAGTCTTAAATTCCTTTTGTCCATATTTTCCATTTTACAGGCCCATTCCATATGGCCTGTAGAGGAAAGAAGAAGACACGTATACCCAACTAGTTAATTTTAACTGCCCAATTATGAGATATTTTTTGTTTAGTGCTATGGGATAGAAAACTGTAAATAATTCAGTACCTGATTCTGAGAAAATTAGTTAGGCAGTGAAATACAGACACAAATTCAAGGTAAAATTATGTATAAGAAAGCAATAAACACTATCAAGTGAAACCTCTCCTAATCAGGAAATCAGGAAGGCTTCCAAAAGTTAATTGGTTAAGAATATATTTTACCTGATGTGCTAACCTTTAAAACTAAAATTTTATCAAAGAGCTTATGGTTGTTAAATAGGTATGATCTCTGTTTGATGAGAAAATAAGTTCAAAGGTTAAATATCCAGACAACATGATTTGGAGAAGTAAGAAAGATTTAAGGTTAAGGAATTCCAGGTGAAGGACCTCAGTATGAATGTAGACATGTTCCATAGAGTAATCTGAGACAGTCTTCTAATTACATGATCCTAAAGTCATCCCTGGAATTCATTCCTTCATCAGGTTTGTTCAGAACCTCTTATGTGACAGGCACTATTTTGATGCTGGGAATAAAGGTTTGTGATCAAAATGTTTGTACACAGTAGTTAAGGAAAACTAACACATATAAAGGAACTACATCAGACTTATGGAGGTGGGAAGAGTGATCACAGCTATGTTTTTAGATAGTTAAAGCTTCTGAAGTGGTATTCCAGTGGGAACAAGAGGAATCAGTCATATGAAGAAGTGAGGGAAGGCATTCCAGGCAGAGACACGAAGTGGAACGGTTTTGAGAAAAGGAAGAAGTGTGTGTTATGAAGAACATAAAGATGGGCAGAGCTGAAGTTTAGTAAATAAAACGGATAGTGATAAGTGATGAGGTATGCACAGGCCAGGTCATAGATGGCAAGGGCTGAGATTTTATTCTAAGTACAATAGCAAGACATTAGGGGGTTTTCAACAGGTGAGTAACCTGATTCAGGACTCAGTAAGATCATTTTGCTGCTATGGGAGAAAGGAAGCTGGTAGACAATGTGAAAGAAAGGAGACTAATTAGGCATTTATTACAGCAACTCAGGGAAGAGATGGTGGTTTAGTCTGGGCAGGGGGCTAAGGTGAGAGAAAGATTATGGAGAACTGACAAGCCATGCTCATATATTACTGGATGGAGAGTATGTAAGGCAGGTGGTAAACAGGGACTCAAAGATGAAGGTATTATAGACTGAAGATTAGGAGAGGAGCAGGATTTTAGGGGGTGTTAGTAGAATCAAGACCACCATTCAGATTAATTTTGTGATGCCATGCAAGTAAAGTGAATAAAGGTTAGGGGAGATTAGATCTTGAGGTATAAGTTCAGAACCATTAGCTTGGTATTTAGTCTCATGATGAGATGAGGTCATCTAGAGAACATGCATGAAGACAGAAAACAAGTGAATAGTGCTTTGGGAAACTTTGAAATCTTGTAGGTGAGAGAAAACCAACAAGACACTAAGAAAGAAAGGTCAATGAAGTAGGAGAAATTAGATCATATGATATCATGCAATTTATAAAAACAGAGTTAGCAGCTGAGCAGTACAGTAAGAAGAGGACTGAAAAGTCACCATTGAGTTTGCAACATGGGATCCTGTCTGTGAGCCTGACATAAGCAGACATAGCAGAGTAGTGGGAATGAAAGTCAGACTGGAGTGCTAAGGTATGACTGGGAGGAGAGGAAATGGAAATAGTCAGCAGAAATAGCTCTTGAGAAGCTTTGCCTTGAAGGGAGCAGAGAGATAGAATAGGCAACTGGTGGGAAAAATGGGATCAAGGGAGTGTGTGTGTGTGTGTGTGTGTGTACACATACGTACGTATACGCACGCCCACACACATTTTGAAAACAGAAATTCTAGAACACTAATGAGAACAACCCAGTTATGGCACTTTGGGAGAGGAATTCACTGCAGGAGTGAAAAATGAAAAGGAACTGTGAGAGCAGGTAGAAGGGCTTGCATTGTAGAGAAGTAGGAACATATCACTCATAGAAATAAAAAAAAAGAATGAGTCTTCAGAGGAAGTGATGGTAAAATTCAGGGAGTTACCATGGGTGGGTAGTGATAGGGGATGAAAGGAAGAAGTTGTACCCCTTCCTTTTTCTATCATTCCTGCAGTGTTGTAATATAATAAAACCCTCCCAAGCTGTGTGTGTGTTGGGGTGGGTAGGGGGAAAAGGCACACAAAGGAATGGAGAACAATCTATTGTTTACAGTATCTGCTACCCTACTGTGACGCTAGTGTTTCTGAGTATGTCATCCTTCCAACTTGAACACCTTCCATGCTACCATATGATCTATAGTTTAAAAAGAAAAAAACAACTTAATATGTTAAAAAGTTCATTATAACTTCGACTGGGCACATTTTCCTCAGTCTCCTTTCTAATCATTTCTTTTCGTAGCTAACACTACTCAATAGAGGAAATATAGATTCTGTTAAGTATATCTGACCTTAATGCCTGGTTCTAGTTATTAACCTTATGGCATTAAATACAATAATCCATATAAAGCACTTTGTTAGTATCTAGCATATAGAGAACACTTAATAATTATTAAGTACTATTATCTAACATAATAGGTGCATGTAAAATAACTGGGGATAAAGGGAACCATCCACAAAGGCTTCCCAGATAGTCATATTTAAGTGAAAACCTAAAGAATAAATATCATCCTGAAGTCAAGCAAAGAGGAAAATGTTTCCAAAAAGAAAATGTGTCAAGTGTAAAAGCCAAAGAAGAGAAAGAACATGATTTTTGAAAGAGATGAAAGATATTTAATCTGGCTAGAGCATAGAAAATTTGGGGAAATGGAAGAGGAAAGGGATAACAAATGTAGCTGGAGAAATCAACTAAAAAATATTGTGCAGGGTCCTGTAAGGCAACATAATGCCTCTAAACCAAATGAGTAACACAATCAGATTTGCATTTTTGAAAGAACATAGACTCTGTGTGAGAAGCGACTGGAGGGATTAAATACGGAGCTAGAGACTGGTTCAGAAGCTGTTGTAAAGATCGAATAAAGGTTTCCATGCTAAATAACTACTAGCTCTACAATGATAAGCACTTCAACGTACATTACGTATCTTCAGAAATCTATTTTTAGTGGTTCAAATACCTATTTCACACTCAGTTTTTAACACAGTAACAACAAAACCCCGGAAAATCATACCAGTACTCCTCTTCGGGGACCTTATCCAAAGGTGGATTCAGGCAGTAAATGTGATAGGCCATGTTACATTCGTCACAAAGAAGCTGCATGCTGGGTTCCTGTTTTCCACCACATACACGACAGGAGCAAGAATGGCAGTTCTTATCTGGGTCTCCGCCACAAAAGTCACATTCAGGGTCATTTTTCCCTAATTAAGAACAAAAGTATAGCAAGCCCCGTCTTAAAATCATTTTTATAGCTATGAATCGTATAAAGAAAAACTTACAAAAATGGCATACAGATTTTTTAATGAAGAAAAGGGAACCATAAGGAATAATCAAGTATCGGATTTTAGGAATAAACACCAGAGCTTCATTCTAGGCTTATGAATCAAATGTTCAGGGAGGGGCCCAGGCAGGTGCCAGTAATAAATCTAATTACCCTCAACCACGAGGACATTGTACTTTAGCCTTAGAAGTCTGCATTGACTAGATTCACGGCTCCCCAAATCAGCACCAAGATACCCACAGACAATGCAGTGAACTCACTGGGAAACCATATCTTAAAATTATGCAGGAAATGCAACACCATATTGAATAAAGTTGTTTGGACCTACCTATTTAATAAATGGAACTATTAAGTACCATCTTTTCTGCAGATCCAAACCTTTCCTTGGCTGAACTAGGAGGGAGAGGGCTGTGAGGAGTTAGCAGGCCCATTTCAGTTCCCATACAAGCTGTGCCCCCAACGTTCGCTTTATTAAGACAGAAGTAGCATTTCCAACTCAGTTGATTTTTATCTTACCTGTCAATTAGTTAAGGACTCTGGCAAATAGGAGGTACCATTTATTGCCCCCTCCTCATCTAAATCCAAACACCTTTAAACAAAGTGTTCCCTTTAAAATTTAGGTATGTACAAAACAAAGTCTTACAGTAATGTTCTAAACACCAAAAGTTAAACTTAAATGTCAATCAAAAGAGGAACAGTTGGATAAATTTTATGAAAAAACACAGAGGTAGCCAGGTATATTAAATTAAAAAACGAAATAGAATAACATTTTTAAACAAAATTGTTTAAATACACAAAGATAAATTATATAGCTAGAGGAAGATGTCTAGAATGACATACATTGTTAGAGTGATTGATTACCTCCTGGGAGTTCTATATTATTTGAATGTATATAGTTCTATACTATGAATTTCTTACAAATGTACACATTTGTGAGGAAATTTGCCATATCGTGGCTGATCTAGCAATATAAGGAAAATGGGGAAAAATCTGACAAATGAGAGGAGGAAGAAGGAAAAGGCTATCGATTTTAGTACTAACTTTCTGATTGATGATTGCCTATTCTTACTAAGCAAGATTACAATTTTGTTTCACTTCTACTAAAGTAGCTGTAATGTGACAACATGTAAGTAATGGAAATATAATAGCTAAAATGCCAAAGGCATGTTTTACTATAATGTGGTTAAGCATTAGAGAACAAAAAGATATATGCAGGTATACTGAGTGAGAGAAAACAGAAAAACACAAGAATAACCTAGTCAATCTTGGTTTTCTACTGTGTTTACTGAGAAAGACTAAGTCACATTAAATAGGTTTACTCATCAAGTTATCTTTATTTCTAAGACATAACCATACAAGTAGTCATACAGAATGTGCCTTAAAGTTCTTAATTCAAATCTAGCTATATTAACATTGCAGCCTCAAAAAACTGGAATGGCCTAGACTGGTAATGTGGAAGTCTATCGATCTGTTCAAGTTCTTGTCTTGTAATCTTGCACAACTGTGGTAAGAAGAGGTTAGGCAGGACTCAATTCGTCTTGAGTATTTCTTTTCCAGCATATACCAGACATTGACATGTAGCCTAAACTTAATGGACTGCTCACCATAAAAACTTGAGAATTAAGAAAGTATGAGACACTATAAACTATTTGGAAAGACTGCAAGTGAATCATGAATGAAAAAACCCAGAATCTAGTCCCACCTCTGTCACCAAGTAGCTGTATGATATTAAGCAACTAAAATATGTACAATGAAGAGGTAGGGCTATATTCTAAGGATTATATAAACCTCATTTACCACCTCCCAGAAGTTTAAGGATCAATCGGCACTATTATTCTCAGGCTCTACTAGTATAACAAGTCTTATTATTAAAAATTAATTTTGGATGGCCACAAAATCACTGAAGTGGGATTTTTATGTTATAGTGGGAAACTATAATAGAGGAAACAGCAAGAAAAATGGCAACAAAATGCCAACATGAGAAAACATTTCTTTGAAAACAAATTTTATCATCTGAGAAAACTCCATTAGACTGAAAAGGATCTTAGATCAAAACTTCTGTCTTGAAAATAAATTTGTATAGTCTACAGTTTTACACTGCCTCAAAAGTTATTCCCTGGCCAATTAAAATGACAATCATGTACAACATATGTAGTCTAAGCCCACAAAAAACAAAATCATACTTAAAAACTTTCCATCTGCCAATGAAAGAGGATGGGCTCCAGGTTTCTCGATCTTGAAGATTTCATTTACGAATGTTATCTGGCAGTCATTTAATTTTCCTTCAGAACCCCTATTTAAAAAAAAAAAGAAAGAAAGGTTAACTTCTGCCAGCAAAATCTTATGCAAATAATAATTAAAAGTCAATTTAGAAACTCACTGAACTGTTTACAAATTGTGATTTATACCGTGTTTCCCCGAAAATAAGACCTAGCCAATCAGCTCTAATGCGTCTTTTGGAGCAAAAATTAATATAAGACCCAGTCTTATTTTACTATAATATAAGACCGGGTCTTTAATTATAATATAATTATACTATGCTATAATAAACTATACTATACCATACTATACTAATAATATAATACCAGGTCTTATTTTGGTCGGGGAAATACAGTAATTATTCCAATTACTCTGAGTTATTGTTTCCAGTAGGGAAAAAAATACACCACTAATTAGGTAATATTCGATGTTATTAATAATCATTAATTATTAATAATAATTCGAAGTTATTAATAATTAGTACAGTAATTATTCCAATTACTCTGAGTTATTGTTTCCAATAGGGAAAAAATACAATAGTAATTAATTAATATTCGAAGTTAAGTGTAATTTAGTGTAGTATTAGGAAAAATATTTAGAGACATCACTTAGATTACGTGGTAAGAAGATAGCTACTTTGTAAATTTAAGTTAAAGACTAGAAAGAATGATACTTTCAACTATAATAAAAAAATTAAACACATTTCCAATAAATATACTAAATTTCTAGGTAAAAAAATGAAACCATTAAAAAGAAAAACCTGTTTGCATGTGTTTCTTCTAAGTCTCCTGCTATGACTATGGCTATGTACATTTCCCCTTTTAATGTCAACTTTTGCTTTATATTTTTGAAGCTATATTATTTGGTACATACAGATTTAGGATTCTTAAACCTTTTTATGAAATGTCTCTATTTCTACTAATGAATTCTGCTTCAAAAGTATACCTTTTGTGGTCAGCATTTGCTTGATGGCTTTACATCCTTTCATCTTCTCTTTTAAAATTGTTAATGTCAAATACACAAATGCAGAAAACTCCATAGACAAATATATAGTTTAACAAAATATAAGGTACATATCCTTGTAATCACCAACCATGACAGGAGATAGAACTGCCAACTACTGGGCCAACCTGGTGGCTCAGGCAGTTGGAGCTCCGTGCTCCTAACACCAAAGGCTGCCGGTTTGATTCCCACATGGGCCAGTGGGCTCTCAACCACAAGGTTGCCGGTTCGACTCCCACAATGGATGGTGGGCTGTGCCCCCTGCAACTAACAACGGCAACTGGACCTGGAGCTGAACTGCGCCCTCCACAACTAAGACTGAAAGGACAACAACTTGACTTGGAAAAAGTCCTGGAAGAACGCATTGTTCCCCAATAAAGTCCTGTTCCCTTTCCCCAATAAAATCTTTAAAAAAACCAAAAAAAAGAACTGCCAACTACTTCAGTCCTTGACATGCTCCCACCCAAGAGTTACATTTACCTTAATTTTCTTCCATCTTAACACCTGTCTGCCTCCCTAAGCATATGATGTAGTTTTGCCCATGTTTTTCAGGAATAAGACAGGGATGCCCACTCTCACCGCTGTTATTCAACATAGTGTTGGAAGTCCTAGCCAGAGCAATCAGGCAAGAAAAAGATATAAAAGGCATCCAAATTGGGAACGAAGAAGTCAAACTGTCACTTTTTGCACATGACATAATTCTTTATATAGAAAACCCTAAAGACTCCACCAAAAAACTGTTAGAAACAATAAACAAATACAATATAGAGGCAGAATACAAAATCAATGTACAAAAATCCATTGTATTCTTATATACTAACGAGGAAATTTCAGAAAAAGAAATGAAAAAAAACCAATTCCATTTCCAATTGCAACAAAAAGAATACCTAGGAATAAACGTAACAAACGGTGTAAAGGACCTTTACACTGAAAACTGAAGACATTATTACAAGAAATCGAAGATGAAACAAAGAAATGGAAAGATACTCTGAGTTCGTGAATTGGAAGAATCAACATAACTGAAATGGCCACATTACCCAAAGCAATATACAAATCTAACGCAATCCTCATCAAAATTCTAATGGCATTTTTAAAATACGTGAAACAAACAGAAATCATCAGATTTGTAAGGAATCAAGAAGACCCGGACTAGCCAAAGCAATCCTAAGAAGAACAAGACTAGATGTATCACACTCCCCTGACTTCAATTTATATTACAAAACGACAATAATCAAAACAGTATGGTATTGCAGAAAAACAGACACACAGACCAATGAAATAGAATTGAAAACTCAGAAATAAACCCACATATATATAGGCAGGTAATTTTTGACAAAGGAGCCAAAAAACATACAAGGGAGAAAATAAAGCCCTTTAATAAATGGTGCTGGAAAAACTGGAAAGCCACATGGAAAAGAAATAAACTAGGAATTCTATCTGTCACCACCTACCAAAATTATCTCAAAATGGATCAGAGACCTCAATATAAGACTTGAAACAATAAAATACATAGAAAACATAGGCACTAAACTTACGGACCTTGAGTTCAGAGAGGATTTTATAAATTTGACCTCAAAGGCAAGGGAAATAAAAGCAAAAATAAATGAATGGGACTATATCAAACTAGAAAGCTTCTGTACAGCAAAAGAAACCGTCCACAAAACAGAGGCAACCAAGTGAATGGGAGAAGATATTTGCAAACAATGCCTCCGTTAAGGGGCTAACATCCAAAATATATAAAGAATTTGTATAACTCAACAACAAAAAAACAAATAATCCAATTAAAAAATGGGCAGAGGACCTGAACAGATACTTCTCTCAAGAAGACATACAAATGGCCAACAGACATATGAAAAACTGTTAGACTTCACTAGCTATTAGGGAAATGCAAATTAAAACCACAATGAGATACCACGTCACAGCTGTTAGAATGGCTATCATCAACAAGACAAGGAGTAACAAGTGCTGGAGAGGTTGTGGAGAAAAAGGAACCCTCATATTCTGCTGGTGGGAATGCAAACTGGTACAGTCACTATTGAAAACAGTATGAAGGCTCCTCAAAAAATTAATAGTTACCAAACAACCCAGCCATCCCTCTTCTGGGTATTTGCCCCAAAAATCTGAAAACATTTATCTGTAAAGTTCATTGCAGCATTAGTCACAGTGGCCAAGACATGGAAACAATCAAAGTGTCCTTCGATAGATGACTAGAGAAAGAAGATGTGGTACATGTATGCAGTGGAGTATTACTCAGCTACAAGATGAAGCACTGCCATTTGTGACAACATGGATGGATCTTGAGATTATCATGCTAAGTGGAATAAGTCAGACAAAAAAAGTCAAGAACCATGTGATTTCACTCATATGTGGGATATTAAACTGAAAGCAACAAATGAACAAGACAAAGACTCATAGACACAGACAACAGTTTAGTGGTTACCAGAGGGTAAGGGGATAGACGGATAGAAGAGGGTAAAGGGCATCAAATATATGGTTATGGAAGGAGAACTACCTGCCTCTGGGCGGTGAACAGACAATGCAATATATAAATGATGTATTGTAGATTTATACACTTGAAACCTATATAATTTTACCAACCAATGTTACCCCAATGAATACATAAAAATAAAAGAATGCTCTAATCTATAAATTCCCGTACTATCGCTTTCTTCATTGCACTTTGTTGAACTACAACAAAGTGTTTGTAATTCATTTGTTCTATAGAGTTCCCCATAGTCTTGATTTTGATATTTGCATTCCCCAAACATACTTTAAATAGTGTTTCTGGTGTTTGTATTTCCAGTAAATTGATAGTTGGATTCATAGTAGAAGTAAAAAATCCTTGGCCCACTGCCTGTTTTTGTAAATAAAATTTTACTGGAACAAGCTATGCCTACTTGTTTATGTATTCTTCATGGCTGGCTTCCTGCTACAATGGCAGAGTTGAGTAGTTTTGACAGAGACCATCTGGCCACTGAAGGTTAAACTATTTAGTATTCTGGCCTTTTACAAAAAAATTTTGTCAAACCTTGCTATAAATGCTTAATCAAATCCAGGTTCATTTTTTGGTAAAACTATTTATAGGTCTATTTCCATCAGGAAGCATCTAGTTATTTAGTGGTCTTTTCCTATGATGACAGCAGCCACAGATGCTCAATGCCTAGATTCACCAGGGATTAGAAAATGTTGATATTCCAGTTCTATCATTTCCTTCTCATTTATTTACTGGAATAATTCCATAAAGAGAAACTTGACTTCATGAACTATTTGCTGAGTCGGTGGTATAGCTCATTTAACAAATATAGATTAAATGCTTTCTTTAGCAGTTTTTAAAAGTAATAGTTCCTTTAACATCCTACATAGGGGACCAATGATTTTCTATATTACTAGGAATTCACATATTTGAGGTGTTTCAATCCACTGTAGTTATTTATTTTCCTTATCAATGTTCAAATTGTCTCATCTTTGGCCATTGGGATCATCCAGTTGACTCCCAAATTTTTCTGACAAGACTTAGCACTTTGTGGGCTTCCTTGTTATCCATAAGACAAGATATTCCAAGTTTACCTTGTACATTTTCTTCCCCCAGCCTGGAGTCCTATCTCCAAGGAAGCTTGGTTTCTTTTAGGTGGACATGGTATTTCAAAACCACAACCTAGCACTAGAAAAGCTTATTGCAACTGGACTGCTCACTGTTTCTAGGCTTTTTCAGTGGACAGAACTAGAATTGAAACATGCACATTAACACATTGCAGCAAATACCTCATGAGTTCATATAAATACTTTCTGAAAATTCAGGACTAAAAGGTAAATTTACTTTTTAAAAAACAATCATGTATCTGTTTCTCCTTTTTTCCCCAATCAGAAATTCCTAGTTCTCAAAGACACCAGTGATGCCAAAATTAGAAAGCTACAAATACTTCTTTGTTTTATCTCACATTACACACATTTCTCACCAGTTGTCATTATGATTGCTGAAAATACTTTAAAATTTCTCCATATATTTCTCCCATATCTTAGTTATATTTACAGCATCAGGTCATATAACCATTACGTATTATACTTTCTCCTTTATATATCTCCTTTAGCCTTAGTTCTAAAGGTAGCAATATTTTTAATGTTTACAATTACTCTTTGTTAAATTCTCTTCGATCATCTCGATGGTCTGAATCTAGTTCTTTAAACAATCCCCCAGGCAAGGTTCAGGAGTCCAATGCCTCTCCTAGTTCTTCCAAGTTTATGAGTGTGGTCTCCAGCCTTTATATTGAAGGCCAGTTGGGCTAGACTTCAAATCCTTGGCTCACCTTTGCTTGACTGATGCATGTCTTTTTGGGATGCTTTCCTTGTAAGGGTGTTATCCTAGTTCCTTCTTTTTTATTTTTCTTCTAATTTTGTATGGAATTTGACATCAATGCTTTTCTTTCTCTTGTTTTCGTAAAACTGATTTGCTGAAAACTTTAGATGGTATAATTTTACTTAGCTTTGCTAGTTCACAGCCAGAGAGTTCCACAGAGAGTTCACATTTTTTGTTGCTTTCTGAAGAAGCATTCAATACTATGGCAATTAATCTGATTGGATAGAAATCAGATCAGTAGTTGTCTGGGGCCCAAGCTGAGTGTGGTGGTGGTGGTCCCACCACCACCTATGTTCCTATGGGCCCCCCACACTTTAATGGGGGCCCACAGGAACTTTTGGGGATGATGAAAATGTTCTATATCTGGATTATGGGTAGATAACTTGTCAATATTCACTTGATATGTACTACATATTAATGGATTAAATTATGCTTCAAAACTTATTTTTCTTAAAAAGACACTATGGAAACTTACTTTCTGAAATCTCCTGTCTTTGTTCACCTCCCCTGTTTTTAACTGGACCCTTTTCCACTTTACTGTCCCTGTCTTACTCAATTTGGATTGCATTCACAGTAGTTTCTTCTTAGCATGGGGCTTTGTCCTGAATTGGAGCTTTAGCTGACTGATTTTGAGAGTTCATAGGGTTCTAATCCCTTTAGACCTCACTGCAAACTGCGTGTACTCATCCAAACTGGGGTGCCTATCCCTTCTAGCTTCATCTGTTGTATGTATTACATAACAAATCACCGTAAAACTAGCATCATTACAGTTTCTGTGGATCAGAAATTTAGAAGGAGCTTAACTAGGTAATTCTGGCTCAAGATCTTTCACGAGATTTCGGTCAAGCTGCTGGCCAGGGCTACATTCTCATCTCAAGGTTCAACAGGGGAAAGACTGACATGACAGGCTGTCTGAATTCTTACAACACAGCAGCTGGCTTCCCTCAGAGGAAGTGCTATCCGAGAGAGCCCCAAATGGAAGTGTCAGTGTTGTTATAACCAAATCTCAGAAGTGGTATACAATCACTTCTGCCATATTCTGGTGGCCACACAGAGCAACCCTCGTAAAATATGAGAGGGAACTATGAGTACCAGGAAGCAGGAATTACTGGAGATCATTCTGAAAGGTGGCCACCATAGCTGCTATTCTTAAAACAGCTTGCTGAGCTAATTGATTATTTTGTAGTTACTTGGTCCATCATATACCCTGTAGTACCCTCTTCTTCCTCGTGCACAGACACTGACACCACTAAGGTCTTGTAGCTGTCAGTTGTTTATCCCACCAGCTATTTTGGTGTTTGTGGGGAACACCAGGTCACTGTAAACAGTTGCAGATGTTGCCCAAGAGTTTTGGATATTTTAGTCGCTCTAGACGTTTTCATAAGGACATCTAGGGAAATTAAAAATCTATGCTGTTGTCATCTTAGAATCCGTCCATTCTTGTATTTTCACCTTCTGTGACTTCATATTTAATTAAGGAGTCTTTCTTACAAGCAGTATATGGGTTTTGTTTTTTGTTTCAATCTAGTCTGTTGATCTTTTATCTTTCATTGTAACATTTAGTTCAAATACAGTTAATATAATGACTGATATATTTGGGTGTCTATCATTTTACTATGTTTTCTATTTTTATCCACCTTTTTGTGTTACTTTTAATTGCCTTCTTTTGGATTATTCTAATATTTATTATTCCATTTCTACTCTCTTCACTTGCAAACATTTTATTTTTAGTGGTTCTTAGGGGTTGCATCATGCAAACCTCACAAATCAAACTATTTTAAGCTTACTTTCTCTGCTTCACTGACAATGCCAGAATCTCACATCTTCACTTACCAACCCCAAGTTTCGCATGGTTGTCATGTGTTTTATTCTACACATACTTTAAACTTCACTATTATTGTTTTGAATAATCTATTTGTACTTACTCATATAGTTACCATTCCTGTTCTTAATTCCTTCCTGTATTTCCATGTTTTGATCTGAGATCTCCTTCCTTTTGCTTAAAGAACTCCCTTTAAGTATTTTTCTTAGTGCAGGTCTGTTGGTGTTGAATTCTCTCATATTTGCTTTAACAATGTCTTTAATTTGGCTTCATTTTTGTAGGATATTTTCATTAGAACTGTATTTCTAAGTTGAGAATTTTTTATCAGTGTTTTCAGATGCCATTCCATTGTTTTCTAGTTTACATTATGTCTGATGAAAAATCACTCATCTTCCCTTCGTTTTAATCTTGAGTTTTCAACAGCCTTATGCCACTGTGTTTTCTTTACATTTATCCTGCTTAGGGCTCACAAAATTTCTTCAATCTAGGCAGATATCTTTTATCAATTTGGAAAATTCTAGCTACTACATTTCAAATATTGTTTTCATCATACTTTCTCTTTTTGGGAACTGTAAATAAATCCAGCACATACCTTTTCACTAAGTCCCATATGTCTGTCTATTCTGTGTTGTTTTCAATGTTGCAGTTTAAAATATTTTCATTGACTTGCCTTTTAGTTCACTAATACTATCTTCTACTGTATCTTACCTGCTGTTAAGCCAATCTAATGAGATGTTAGTTTCAGATACTATATTATTTAGTTCTTGAATCTCCATGATTATATTATAGATTCCAATTTTCAGTTGAAATTCTCCATCTTTTCATTATAACAAAGACTGTACACACTAAAGGATGAGGCTACCCAATAAACTATGACAGTAAATTAAAATTTAGATAAAATAAACACTCCTAGGAAATCTGAATAGTCCTATGATCATTACAGAAATTGAATCAATCAAAAAATTTTCCCACAAAGAAAACTCAGCGACAGAGGACTTTACTGACAAGTTCTACCAAACATTCAAGAAAAGAACACAAATCTACCATAAGCTAGAAAAATAATATTCCACCAAATTAATCTATAAAACCAGCATAATTTGTGAAGCACAGCTAGACAAGAAACTTTAACATGCACATTTTACTCAACACACATTCAAAATCTTATACAAAATATCATCAAATCAAACCCAGGAAAGCATATCCACAAAATACCTATATCAAACATTAACGGACTTTTTTTAAAATTAATTATTGACTACTCATACAATAAACTCTATTCAGAAGAATTGGACTAAAAAGATGGTGATAATATTTTCCCAAGTGTAAAAGGGTAGTTGTGAAACAATGCATAGAACTATATCACTTGAGGGAAGTATCTAAAAGTTTTTTTTAAAAGATTAATGATGAAAATACCTAAATGATTTGGTATTTTGATGATTTTACCTTTTGAATTTTCTTCATTAAGCTTGTCAAATTCTGCAGGTTGAAGAAAATTACTATAAAGGAAAATTTCAGATAGTCTTACGAGTCCAGTAAATAGCTGGTTACGCAGACATTCACAGCTATTACATCAACACAGATCCTCATAGCAACCTGGCCATTGAAATGTTCTTGTATATTATTTGGCTTAATCTATAAGAATCCTGTGAGGTAAGCAAGGACTTCTCTTATAGAACACTCAGTTATCTCCAACATCCTTTCAAATATACCTCTAGCATTAAAGTAGCTATGGAGATTTAAGGGCCATTCTTAATAAAAAAATTCTCAAGAATGTAAAAAAATTTTTTTTCCATCTTTCATAGATTCCTGTTTTTAAACTAAGGAACGTGTGCTTAATATCTAAAAATTACATCCCTTGATTAATTCAGTAATTAAATGGCATCCATGAAGAGACTCTTACCCCAAGAAAATGTTCGCACGAAGTTCTTTTTTGGTCCTGGAGATTGTCTTCAATGCAGTAATTTCTGCATCAAACCAAAATCCTCTATTACTAGGACTTTCTACATTGTAGTTAACCATTACCACATCACCAATATTTAGTTCATTCCATTTCAAAGTGGTTCTAGCTCGTGGTCGAAGATCCTTCACATTTATTTCTACAGTACCACTTTCTGGGTATCTGAGGAGAGAGAAAGAGAACAATCATAGAACACTGCTTAGGATAACTGCTAAAGAAGACTACAATTACGTGTAACATATATAAAAACTTAATATTATTCTAATGGCACTTATTTATTCATGACTTTAACTGCCAGAATAAATAATTCTTGATAATATCTTAGTGAACTATTCTTTGCTAGCTTGGGAGGGGGTGGCTATAGGGGTGGGAGTACAGTTAAGTAAAAGAAACACAAGTGGTTTTTTTTTCCACATTGTCTTAACTCAAGTTTAAGAATTAGTTTTTAAAAATTATTTTTTATTATTCAATTACAGTTGACATTCCGTATTATTTTATATTAGTTTCGGGTGTACAGCATAGTGGTTAGACATTTATATAATTTACGAAGCGAACCCCCCCCCCCAACTAGTCTAGTACCCACCTGGCACTATACATAGTTATTACAATATTAAGAATTACTTTAATAGGAGTAGATGCTAAGCTCTTCCTGAATTTGGAACCACTTCCAGCTCTGCAAGCTCTTCCTGAATTTGGAACCACTTCCAGCTCTGCCATTTGCTTTTTAATACTAAGAACATGAACCCAGTACGTTTCAATAGACTCAGTTTTTCCAGTTAGAAAAATAAAAGTCTAGTTCTTACATGCAGCCAGCTCCCTAGTAATGGCAAACAAAAACAGAAACAAAGAAACTCCAGAATTTTTTATCTATCAGAAAGTAGAACCATGTAAAAGAATTCTAACAGAACCTTGATTTTCTGTTTGTAAAGGTAAACTTAAACCTACATCTGACCTGAACTTAAAGCTTCCAATTTTAGGCCTAATTTCTAGTATCAGCAGACAAAGGACTGCAATGTAACAGTCCACAATGGTTTCTATAAAATTAAGACCTGTCACCTTTATGTATTGCTTGGTATTAGCAGGACAAAGAAATGAATAACATCTGGTCTGTGCTCTTGGAAAGCTCAATCTATTGGGGCAGACTAAACTACCACAGCAGAGGTTCTCAAAGTGTGGTCCCCAGACCAGCAATCAGCATCATCTGGGAACATATTAGAAATGCAAACTCATGGGCTCTACTTCAGATCTACTGAGTCAGAAACGCTGGGAATGAGGCCCAGCAATCTATCTTCACAAATCCTCTCAGAAATTCCAAAGCATGTTCAAGTTTGATAACCTATTATGCTATCGGAACACAATAATGAAATATCATAGCCCAGTGTGACAGCATTAATAAGGTAATAGAAACTAAGGGAAGAGACCACCAACCCTTAACCTACTTAGTGGCCTGCTCAAAATGTAAGTCCGCCTGAAGGTGGAAACAGCTCTAGCAGCTAGCCTTGGTTCTTCTGAATCAAACAAGAACTACCGTGTTTCCCTGAAAATAAGACCTAGCCTGACCATCAGCTCTAATGCGTCTTTTGGAGCAAAAATTAATATAAGACTCTTTAATTTTTGCTCCAAAAGACACATTAGAGCTGATGGTCCGGCTAGGCCTTATTTTCGGGGAAACACGGTATGCAAGCCTAAAACTCGCACAGAAATCTAATTCATTTAGAATAAATGGATTAATCCTTGTTGGGATCTTCAGTTAATTAACTCATTAATCAAGTCACTTCAATTTTTAGTTAATTGAAAATCTCAGGATTAGCAAGGGGTCCATGTTATCCTCTCAGTGCCCTAATTCCCTTCTACCATAAACCTTCCAAATAACTATGCAACCTTTCAGACAGCAAATGGTGAGGGGGTGGGTTTAACCCTAAAAAAAAAAAAAAAAAAAAAAAAAAAAAAAAAAAAGCCATTCTGTCTTCACATAGCTTTGACATAGGGAACAGAAGACACTTAATACTGGATCAAAATAAGCTTTGGAACTCATCCTATGCCCTTTCTTCATAGAAATGAAGAAACAGGTTTCTTCATTTCCATGAAGAAATCCACACACTGTCTCAAACGAAAGACCTAATACTTCACAGTCTAAGTGTCCCTGCCATCCTCAATCTTCTCTCCAAAACAAAAACATTTTAAATAAATTCCTTCAACTTACGTGACAAGATTTTCAATCTTATCATCCTGGTGTCTTCACTCAAAACATGTTCTATTTTTCAGCCTGCCTGGGTTTAAATTCTCTTTTTAGCTTCTTACTACTGTGTATCCTTGGAAAAGTTACTAAACCTCTCCGTGACTGTCTCTCATGTGTAAACTATACCTAATGGTAAATAACTGTATCTCATATGGTTGTTCTGTGAACTAAAATGAGTAGACTTGTAAAGTGCTTAAAACAGTAGATGATGGCTTGGTAAGTAAATGCCAGTTGCTGATATTTTGTTATTATCACAGAAATAATCCTAAAGAAAATCTAACAAGTACAAAGTCATGTCTATGGTTCTACTCTTTTCCCATTTCAATTCCATTTTTAATGGTCAAACCTAAATTTACAGGTCCTTTTCATGTTGTTTTACATTGGCCTGTCAGAAAATAACCTATAAAACAAAAAAGTTAATATAGATCTTTTAGGGTTTTTCTAATTCTAAAGTTGTGAATTTGTTCCTGCCTCAATATTCTTAAGGCCACATGATAGATGGCTATTCTTTTAGAAAAGATTCCTTCCTCAACTGTAATGTGAAAATTATATTTTGATGTCCTATTATCATGTATTTCTGTATACTTAATACAGTGAAAAAACATATTTCAACGGCAAAATATTCTACATTTATTTGCCTACGTTTGCCAAAATTAGACACCAAGAATGGAAATATTTTGAACAAAGTAGAATACTTAAAGTTTTAAAATTATATATACAATCATGTTTATTGGAGATAAGGCAAAATAAATCATTCCATACATTAGAGCAAGGGAATGTAAGCTCTGTTTTCCCTGGAACTAAATTTTAGCAATTTAGAACACAATTATATTGTACGATTATATTTAGTAGATTTCAGAACAGAATTATATTGTAGAGAATATGTACATATATTCTGTATGTGTATAGTAATTCTGTAAATGATAAGTCATGAAAATAAAACATTGTTCTCATTCTAGCCAAAGAGATGTTAAGTCAATTGCTATGTAAAAAAACATGGAAGGGGCACATAAACCACACTTACTAAAGTCACATATCCAACTACATTTCTAACACAGATATCTCAGAAGACCTGAAATTCAAAGTATCCAAGATGGAATTCCCCCATCACATAATCTGCTGATGCTCAATATTCTCTAGAGGAAACTTTGCATACTCCCAGAAACTTACGAGTTATCACCAATTCCTCATAATATCCCCACCCAGTTACTAAGTCCTTTTTATACTATACAGGTAACATTTCTTTAATGTAACTATACCCCGTTAAATGAAGACCTGCATTTCTCTGATTCTACTGTTAAGGCCCAACACATCTCCCTGTTCTTAGGATCATACCTTACAGTACGTATCATACTTTTGCCAAAGATTCTAAACCACAGATGTACCTAAAATATTTTGTGAAGTTCGATAATGGTATGTTCATAGGCTATGGGAAAACACGTATTCGCGTACATTACTAATGGGACTAAAAGTGGTACTGTACCCTTGTAGAGAGGAATTAGGCAACAGCTAGAAAAATTGCGCATATATTTACCTTCTAATTCAGGAATTCCACTTCTAGGAATACACCCAAACATTAATAACAAAATCCCCATGAAAAGACACTACACAAGGCTGTTCATAACTGCACTATCTGTAACATAACTAGAAACAACCAATGTCCACAACAGGAAACCACTTAAAATAACAATAATACAATTATATAATGGAATATTGTGCTTGTATAAAAAAGGAATATGATTATCTGCTACGGAGTGATATATATGGGTAGATATGTTAACTGAAAAAAAGCAATATGCAAGTAACATTTACAATGTGCTTTTTACCTAATGTGTACGGAAATAGAAATATTGAGTATACTGTATTTTGCCGTGTATAATGCACTCCCATGTGTAATACACACCACGTTTTTTCAGGGAAATAGAATTAGTACTACCCATGTGTAATGCACATCCTTATTTTTCCCTAACAAATTTGGGTAAAAGTGTACACATTATACACAGCAAAATATGGTACATATACACTTGCATATGTACACATACAAATATATGTGAGTATATCTATAATTATACACACACCATTATATTTTGAAACAGAAAGGTAAACCAAAACTAATAAATATGGTTACTATTAACAAATAGGGTAGGAGGAACCAGGATGGACAGAATTTCTTTTAATGTACCTTGATTTGGAGATTTATCTGTAGAATGGAGATTTACCTATAGAATCATGTAGTGTTTCATATAATTATAAAACATAATTAACAAAATGTGACAAATCCCTAAAAATTAAAAGCAGAATGAAACAAAAGTACACAACTGATGGCTTAACTATACAGACAGGAAATATTGCAAGTGACTTGAAAATACACTAAATTAACTATATATTCCCAATGGAGTTATTTCCTTAGGACATAAAGTAAACAAAACAAAAACCCCACTTTTCAGTAATCATATTGTTTGCAATATTAGTACTGCTCATCTAAAACCACCATGAGTAGGATAAAGCAACTCAATGGTATTATTAGGAACAATGATTTTCAAGATAAGGTAAAAAAAAGTAAAATATTAAATTATAACTGTTTAACTCCATATTTAATTGGACATAACAACATAAACCTATGGTGTATTTAAGTATTTCCTAGCTGTATCCAATGAGAAGATCTAGAAACACAATCAAACAAGTATCAATGAGCAGCCCAGACTATGTGTTCTAAGTAGCGTCTCTAACTAAAAAGTACTAGGGTTCCTTGAAGAAATGGCTGAATCCAAACCTGGGCAGGAAGTAGAAAAATAGCTTGGGACATCCTTTTGCACTTGAATGCAAAGCAGCTCTTAAAAACCATTATGTCATGTTCAACTTGAGTTTTCACAGGCCAGAGATGGCACAATTTCTGAGTTAGATTACAAGTGTTAAAATCTAACAGTTCATAAGGATATTTAAAAGTAAAAACCTCACTGGCCAACCTTTGGAGGATGCTAGGAAACTTAATCACTCTGAACACCGAAAAAGTTCAAGAATGAATCGTTTATCTGACCTTTCATATATGAACCAACTGGTTATTTGTGGAAGAATAATAGTTAATCAATGAAGACAATGAGGTATCACCATTTTTGCAAAACTTAATGAAAACAGTGGACCTATGTAAAGATTAATGGCTGCTAAAACCATTAAAAGCTGGTAGCAAATTTCGCAAGAGATGGATTGGGCCAACAACTCCTGAAAGCTTACCACAAAAGAGAAGCAGGCATTTTGTGCCTTCCAATGCCATACAATTGGTAAGTAAACACTATCTCTCAACTAGTCTTATTAAATAATATAATCTGCATCCAATCAAACCTCTAGATATAAGTATAAACTTTCAGAAAACTAACATTAACAGAGGAACATTTTAATACCATTGCAGGAATGTAATTAGTGAAGTCCAGACGATAGGAAAATTGAATAAACTGTCACTTGCCTTGTACAAATAAATAGCAAGGGGAAAAAAAAAAAGTAGGGGGAATCTGTAGGTTGCGACTTAACCTATGAACTAAATGTAATGGATGGATCTTGTTTTTGATCCTTATTTGAACCACCTAAGTATGTTTTTTAAAAAGACAATTAAGAAAGTCTGAACATTAAAAAATTAGCAGCAGACAGCTGGCTCACTTCTCTAGTTTACCAATACATATTCTAGAATATATAAAAAAAAAAAAAGAAAGAAAAGAAAGTGAACATTAACTGGCTATTTGATATTAAGGAATCATTATGAATTTCATGTTAATTTTTTTTTTTTTAATGTGTTAGTGTCCCCACGCCTATCCTCAGGTTCAGTGATTTGCTAGGAGAACTTACAGGACTCATTTTCACAGGACAGCATGTAGTTGGTCCCATGCCTACAATTTACTATAGTGACAGGATACAAAGCAAAATCAATCAGCAAAGGAAAAAGACATACGAGGTGAAGTCCAGAGGAAACTAGGTGCAAACTCAAAGAATCCTCCCAGTGGAGTCACACAAAACATGCTTAATTCCTCCAGCAACAAATTATAACAACATATGTAAATATTATCTACTACAGATGTAAAGAACACCCAAGATTTCTATCAGGGGCTGGTTACATAAGCACTCGCTGCCTAGCACATACCAAAATTCCAGACTCCCAGAAGCAGGTGTTCAGCATAAACCATACTGTTTACAAGAACAGTTTAGGCACAGTGAGCCATTCTTGTCAGGGAATGATGCAAATCCTCCTAAAAGAGGAGTTCCCAAACACCAGCCAAAGGTCAACCACACAGACAGACCTTTTAAAACATAGCAGTTTCAGGTCTAACATGTTAGCTCTTTTCTACACTTGAAGAAGTATCCTTTTAGATCTTTTGTTAGTTGAACGCTCTGAGAAGATGTCAAGATGAAGATGAGCCTATGAAAGACAGGGAGAGAAAGACAGGACTCGGTAGCAAAAGCCCTTAGACTGCAATGCTGTCACTTTGAAAGGAAAGAAAAGATTGGGCATGAAAAACATGACAAAGCATGATGAAGTCTGACCAAGTCTTGGTGAGTCCACTGGTGAGCTTTGGTGCAGACGGACCACAGGGTACATTGGGCAGAAATCGCCAGGCCCTAGAACTGCTGCCATACCTAGTCACTGGCTGCACGGTGGGATGCCAGGAAGAGTGTGTGGCCTTGTCTCAAACACTGGCAGATCTTAAAAGTGCTGTGACTAAAAGTTGTCAGCTAACTGCATTCACTTCTTGCAGCTGGTCAGCAAGTTCTTGAATGGAGTTCTGAGCAGTGCACCCAACATAACTGCTAAGGCCATTTCTGGTTGAAATGGTACACGGTTTGGGACTGGCTTCAAAATAATCCGGTGGTGCTTGGGGATGCTGCTATAGATTAAACAAGATTGGCCAGGGGTTCACAATGGCTGAAGCTAGATGATGGGTTCACCATACCGTTCTCTGCATAAATTTAAAGATTTTTACAAAAATAAAATGCTTTGTAGTTCAAGTTAAAATCCAAACAAAAGGCTCTTTTTACTTTTTGAAGTTTTCCTGTATGTGTATAAAATTCAAAAAGTTAACAATCACAGCTTGTAACTAGGACAAGCAGCCTCCTGCCCCGGCCTACTACACTCCTGGCTCGTTTCCTAGATGCAATCATTTTCAACGCTTAGCTATTTCTCTTATTTACGGCCGTATTTTTAAGACTTTGTGTTTTACTTTAAACTTTAAACCCATCCCTCCGTACAGTTCATTTGCCTCTATCCTCCTCTCCCTCGTAATTGCTAACACAAGGCACGGCTCTAAGTGTTCAACAACTCTAAGTAGAGGGAGCTGCTATTCTATCCCTATTATACAGATGAGGCACAGAAGCAAAATGAGTTGTTTAGACAGCTGTAAGCAGAGGCATGATTCAAACTGATCATCTGGCTCTAGACCCACACTCTTATACTGACCCAACTTTTTCTTGCTTTTAAACACTTTATACAAACCAAAATGCTTGTGAAAACCAGTCTTATTTCACATTTTTTACATGTTGACTAAATATTCACAGCTAAATAATAAAGTATGCTTTAATTGTCTTCTTCCACAGTTTTGTTTTCCATAGAGTACTTAGTGCTTTTTAGTTCCGATTTGCTCAGTTTTCTATGTACCTAGTAGTATTATCTCCATTCTGCCAGTTGTAAAACTCCTGTGTTCAGACATTTCAGGAACTCATCTTTTGGACTCATGACATCTCTTTAGAGACCTCTGTCCTACCCTAACCTGAACAGCTTGCTCTGTAGGCCCAGACGTGTTTCACAGCTGTCATGCTGGGATCTCCTTTCATTACATCCTATGTTGAATCCCAGTTCCTAAATACTATTCCCTCCTCTTTCTTGGTTTAAATCTTGAGTAGGGTGCGAGTGGTTTAAATGCTCTTTCATATAAATTAACCAATCTGCTTGTTCTCAGTTTTATTCCATGTGCCTACCTCCACGGTACGTGGTGAGTCCAAGGCCTGCGCCTCCCAAAGATTCAATGCCATTTCACTTGCTTGTTGGCTTCACATCTTGAGGTTTCAGCTTTCTCTGGCCTGCGACGTTAGGTGTCATCTACCCATTAGTTTCTTACCTTTCAAAATTTTGTTGTTTTCTCTTCTGTCTTTTATTTCTATCCCATTTTTTTGTCCTTGGGAGTTTATGCATTTATTCTTTTACTGTCTTCTAGGAGCGTTTAAGAAGTGGAAACAAACATCCAACTTAATCTGCCATGTTTAACTGGAAATCTTCGTTCACCTTTAGTTTTATCTTACTACTCACCGTATACCTCCTACTCTCCAGCCATACGAACCTCCCCTCAGGTAACCCCTCATCTCCTACAACTTTATCCTTGGCATCCTGTTCTCCTTCAGGAATACAGAAGTATCTCTTCTATCTTGTACACTCAGAGCTCTAGGCACTCTAAAAGGAAAGTGTGCATATTTCTACCACAGTACTTACACTGTAAAACACCCAGTTTTCATTAAGGAGCACCTGTGTTCAAACTTTAGTGTGTTTAGAATATACCAGGCCGACAAATATTTGGAAACAACCAACTCATTAAATAGAAAAGTCTGCTTTTAAATAACTAAAGCTCTTCATCAACTATAATAAACTGTGACCACTGTATTTCAAAAAGATCCCCTTGATTTTGCTGTGTCTCCTCTTCTTCCTTGAGAAACCTTGATCTAGACAGTTTCAGATGTATGGGACCACAGAATTCTATGCAAAACTAATAAGAAAAGGCTTTTTAATGTTCTTGGTGTTCTTAAAAATGAAAAACGTGTAGTCAGCTGAACTGCTAATTATAACAGTACTCAAGAGAAAGTCTTTTCAAATATAGGGAATTCCCAACACAGCATTTCCCCCCTCCCATGAGGGTTAATGTATGGTTGAAGATAACCAGTGCAAGCTGGTCCAAGCAGCTGATTTCTTTCAGCATTTGCACTGAAGAAAATTGTGCAGGAGACTGTATGAAACATTTTGGAAGTGTTGGAAGCCTGAACAACTTCTAAAACAGGGCTCAAGATATCCTGAAAGACTGAAGCACAGAAAGGTGGGGATGTATGAAGGCCAATTTTATCTACACTGTGCTGAGAGCAAAGCTAATACCTATGGAAGAATGAAAATAGGGTCTTTTTTTCTTGTATTACATGACCTCTTGTTCTTAGAACCTGAAGTCAAGGTATTATTCTAATACAGGTATAAGATAAATTATTCTAGTTAGCTATTTTGCATCCCTGAGAGTTTAGAACCACTTTGGTGTTATAAAGTCTGTATTATCAAATAATCCTTACATATCCCTAATCTTAAGTTTTCCCAGTAACACTTTTATTGCTTCAAATACTCTTTGGATGTCTTTTAGAGCTATCCTTCAAAGGAGTGGTTTTTGGTTATCCTTAACTATGTAACATCTTAGCCTAAACTCACTTTGTTTTCAACTGACAAAACAAACATTAAGTCTGGAGAATTAAATTTCATGGAAATTGATTAAGCACTATTTAAAAAGATAGGTTTATTATAAAATAGTAGAACTACATACATTTTCTTAGGTGGCTTGTAAGCTAATAATTTTAGAAGACTAAAACTGTATTAAGCAAAGCACTATCAACTGAAACCTTCTTTTAAAACATGGCTTCCTGGCACTAATATACTTAAATAAGGACACCATTCATCTGGAGGCATGTTCTAGTTTAGCAAATCTTTAATGACATACCACATGCAAAAAGAAAGCATTTCTTAATCTAATAGATAACATCACTAAGTTTCACACCTTAAATGTAAAGCTTACTCACAGACAACTTACTTAAAACTGCTTTCAGTAGCTTTACATATTACATGGAAATAAATCTCATTTGTAGAACACATTAACAATGGTGGATAACTGTTTTGATAATGGTGAAAATAATATTAGGTTAAAAAATACCTATGCCAAAGATAAATCTGTATTATTTAAGAGTACTTACCAAAATAACCTGGCTTTATTAATAAATACATGAAAACCAGAAAGTCTGATTCTATTATTACTGGGTACTTTTCAAGATTATTAGGAAAAAAGAATGTGAGTCTGGCAAATATTTACAGACGAAGAAATTAAGGCTGAAAGAATTCCAACTAAACAAAAAACTTACCAATAAACCAAAGACCTAGAATTCAAACCAAATTCTGATTCTAATGCCTGAACAAAAAGAGAACCACTGCTGTGAATACTTAACAGGCCCCTGGGGTACCTGTTTGAAAAGCAGATTCCTGGGCCCTACCTCAGACCCACCCCATGTAGGAAGTGGGGGTGGGGTTTGGTGTCCCTCAGGAACCTGCATTTTAAACACCTTACCTGGTTGAATCTGGAGTGTTGCTGATCATCTTTTTGAGAAACACTGACGTAAAGAGATGACGTATAAATTTGAAAAGGCGAAATCATCTGTTACGTGTAAAGTCATTTTTCTAAGTACCAAGTGATCTTATAACACAATAAGAGAGAAATGGTAAGGTCACAGACCTGTCTAACATCTTCCATCCTCCTTTTGATTGTTATCCATTCAGAACGCTGCCAAGTCATAGAAAGTTAGAGGAAATATGTCTTTGGTAGATAAGTATGTTAGTAACAACCAAGAAGCAAACTGGTCACTGCACCAGGGTTCTGGAACTAAGCCTTTCATTCCAGGTCCCTGTACTCAAGATCAACCTAACACTTTGGCTTGATTAAAAAAAAATCTCCTACTCCTTTTCTACCATTAAACCTAAAAATCATTACATTTTGATATTGCACAAAACATGTTTGGGACTCCTTTAGCAATAGATCTCTGTATCAATCTTCAAGAAAATCAGTTTTGTTATTTTATAGAAAAACTGCTCAAAATACCACTTGATTTTACTCAGAACCGGCTCCCTGACTTCTATTTGCAGTAGCCATAATTAAAGCTACTCTATAGCACGCATCAGAGGGTGAGAATAGCTTGAAAAATCTTAAAGAATGCTGTGAGCAACGACATTATCTTAAGACATTAGCTTTTAGTTACAGCCTAAGTTATCCTCCAAATCCTAAGTGATGTTATGACATTTCCATTTGATTTCAATACCGTGGTAGAGCCTTGATACTGTTTTAAAAGCAGTTTAACCTATTTGGTTTAAAAATCTTTCTAATACTAATGAGCTATGGATTCTCCCCACAGAAAAGCACACAGGCGTTTAAAGACAGGTAGAGAACCTGTGGTTAAAGTTATCAGTTCTGCAAAAGCATCATAACGAGAGACTTACAGAAAATTTCTAAATTATATTAACAATCCTATATGCTGTATATTAACATTTTATTTTAAAAGCACGCTTCTCTTAAAATGAGAGAGAGTATGATAGAGTGGTTGTAAGTATGTGCTTTTCTGAATCCAGATCTATCACTTACTTATTAGCTGTCCAACATTGAGCAAATTACTTAATCTCTCTAAATTCCAGTTATTCTTACTTTACACGTAAAAAGTATCTATTTCACTGAGTTTTTAATGAGGATTACATGCGGTAATCTAGGTAAGGTATTTGTACAGTACCTGGTACATAGTGTTATTTTAATATGAGAATTACTGGCTTAAACTACTATACTTTAAAAGGATACTTGGGAATAAATTACTAAAAAGTCAAAACAAAAGAATTTTTGTTTCTGAGGTAAACTGACAATTCTATTTTAGTGTGAACACATAGAGCATGGAAGATCATATAGCAATTTTTATGTCATTATGAAAACTCTTAGCAATCATTTACTCTTGTTTAAAGATTTCAATTTTGCTTAGCTACAGACAATAATTATTCATTCTTAAGCTAGGATTGAGAAATAAAATAACTTTCACTAACAAGAATAGTATTCCCAAATTCACCTTTTTAACTGACCTGTAGTACTAAAGGTACATGTTGAATCCTTAGAAACAAGAAGATATCGGGAGATTTTGAGATCTTGTTCCACACTAGGTCAAGTTCAGAAAGCTTGTCTTACAATGACTGACTGGTATACTCAAGAGCCTAATTAAACAGAAGAACCAGGACTAGATCTCAGAACAAAAATTCAACTATTACAGAGTATTTTCTCCCATTCAAGAAGTTTACCAACAGATCATAATCGATAAATTCCCCACAAACACATTATGGACATTACTTTCTATGCAAAGTTAATACAGATAAAAACTGCACAGTGGAAAATAGTCCCTCATTTATAGTTACATACAGATCACTTAGCTTGAATGAAATATAATTTCTTTTAGAAAGACTTAATTCTAATAATTTTGTCTACAGGGCAACAAAATGGAAAAAGTCAGCAAGTCATAAACCCCTAGACATGCAGTAAAATAAGGATGAACACTCAGATTCATCAGGTCTTCGGCCTTTAATAAAATATATTTACTATATTTAGTTAAACTGTCATTATCAACCCTTTTTCCCCTGTTGCTCTAGTAGCAAGTACCTGATAACAATTGATAAGGCTGGGCCAAAAGCCATCTATTAATGAGGGGTTCTCAAACTCGAGTGTGTGTCACAATCACCCCGATGACTGATTAAAACACAGATTCCTGGGCCACCCCAGAGATTGAATTCATTATGTCTGGAGTGAGCCCAAGAATGTGCATTTCTAATAAGTGATGCTGATGTTGATATTCCTGGCCAAAGACTACACTTGCGCACCACTGGTCTGAGTTAGTGGTTCCCTGCATATTAGAAGCGCAGGGAAACTTTTGAAAACACCAATGCCTAGCGGTCCCTCAGACCAATCATACGAGAAGTTCTTGGAGTAGGTCCCAGGCACTGGTATTTTTTAAAGCTTCCTAGACAAGTAATGTGTAGCCAGGGTTGAGAACCACTAGTCTAGTTAACTAAAATGAATCTAAACCAAATCCACTGAGAAATGATGTTTCTTAGGACGAAAGGATTTTAGCCTTTATCTGCTGATAAAGCAGCCAAAGTGATAACTAAAGATTAAATTCAATAGAGTGGCCGCAGTTGCTTACATACCGTGTTTCCCTAAAAATAAGACCTATCCGGACAAACAGCTCTAATGCATCATTTGGAGCAAAAATTAATATAAGACCCCGTCTTTTTTTACTATAAGACGGGGTCTTATAAAATAAGACACATTAGAGCTGATGGTCCGCCTAGGTCTTATTTTCAGGGAAACAGGGTAACTAGGGTTTAATTCAACAGAAGTTTATGTTTGTTGCCTCCTTGAAATCCCAAAGTCTAAAACAAGTCTTTAGAAGTCATACAAAAAGGTTGACCTTTGAAGGCAATAGAAGTGTAAGCTACTACCAATTCCATACATACCATGTTTAGGCTGAGAGGCAATATTGCATATTATTGCCAGACTATAGACTCTGGAGTCAGATCATGTAATAGGTGTGACCTTTCGCAACTTAAAGATAATTAAGTCTTGGTCTCTTCATATGGTAGTTAATGTAACTAATATTATATTTATGCTAAAGATTACATGAGCATCCATATAAAAAGTTAGCTCAGAGTTTGGCACACAAATCTAAACCACTGTAAGCTATGCCACAGACATATTAGCCTACTAGAAATACGAAGAAAATGATTGTCCTTTTCCAAGACTACTACACTTCCCTTCAGTTAACATCATGTGTCTTCGTCACAATGGTTCAGGGTCTCTACAAGATCACAGTCACAGCTTTGTGAATTTAGATGTTCAAGGCCCTCAAAATTTTAAACTCTAAGTACCTTAACTGTAGAGAGGATAATTTATGGGAATAAACACAACTTGTAGAAAGCTATGGAGTATACAGTACAAGGTTACTATGAGATAAGGTAAAATTCAATGTTCCCTCCCTTTATTTGACCACTTAACCACTGCACGATTTATAATTGCCTATATTACCCTGACATTTGCTCATTGCTGAATCCCCTTTCCCTTTTTTTTTCTGTCCAAAATACCACTAAAAATAGAGGTTTCGACAACGCACAGTCTCTCCCCTGTAATGATGGCTTTCGGAGGAAAAAAAGGCAGCTCTCACATCCAAGTTGTGTATGCTTGCTAATAGGGTGCTTTTAAAAATCTTAAGGAGTATTTAAGAATCGTTTAGAATCTAAATCTCTGAAGTCTAAATTTAATATCCCTACTGCCAACTCTTTCTCCCCAAGTACTTACTAGGCTGGCTAAGTTCTAAAAATACAACACCTTTGCTAAGAAAAAGGTGACAACAGATGAGTAGTACAACATAGCAATCAGGAAGAAAACACCACAAATATCTACTTTGTACCAGGCACTTTGATGTTAACTCCATGTTTGTTTTATACTATTTGCATAAGATGTGAATCAAAGGCAACAAGCCTAACCTAGGCCTTATGACTGACAAACTACAAAATCTTCACAAGATGCCCTCACAAATTTAGTCTATGTTCATTGGAATCTACAGAAAAGGGACCCTTACAAACAGTAAAATTCAACTTTGAAACATTTCAAACCAATCTCTTAACATAACCTGCTTTTTATGAACTTAACAATGTTTGTATCTGTAATTCTGAGGAAAAACAAAGAAACATTAGGAAATAAACGATGTCCACTACTGGATCTTATTTGGCCTTCTGGAGGTTAAGAAACCCCTCTACCTATTACGTACTATAAATCTGTAATACCTATCATTCCTCAGAGAAAAAGTCTGTTTTTAACTCTGCTCTGGCTAGAGGGGGTTGAAGATGCAAGAGCCTATGTAACTATTTCTTGTTCTGAACCAGCAATTGTTTTAACAAAGTTCATTTCAATGAGAATTCATCTAGCCTATTAGAAGCGTAAGGTCACTATAAAAATAGCTTTTAACCAGTGCTATTTTAAACTAACAAACACTGCATATCCCAAAAGAATTCTTCATGCAGGTTTCCTGGGGTCCCACGTATGATACCTCCCTGTCTTGGCTAAATGACAGCTTGCTCAAATTGTACTGCTATACTCAGAGGTTTGGAGATATGATTATTAATGAAGATTAATTTTCAATTTACTTTCAATTTATTTTCAAAGATTACTTTCAATTTACTGTAGGTAGGAAAAAAATGAAGTTAGTTTATTGAGGAAAATAAAAATACTTAATCAGTGTCATAAATGACATGCGATATAGCCTATAAATACTTAAAGCTTATTTACTAAGCTAAAGTACGAAAACGTTACCTGAGAAATACTGTCTTGGAAGTAAAAATTGTACAGAAGTTAGAGGTCATCAAATCCAACCAGTCTAACTTCATAAATTCTCTTTGCAATGTAACGTCTCTACTGATTTTCCCAGTCTATGGTTGAAGATGGCCAATGCTTGTTTATTGGCTACTTTTCAGGGCAGACCTTTCTCTATCTTTAGAGATGTGGCTGGTAAGAAGTTTACATTGTCCTGAAACTTCTATGTTTTACAGAACTTCCTTCTAGACAGAGCCTTTAAAATGTGAAAGCTAGCATGATACAAGTTTTTTCAAGCTAAATATCTAGTTCCTTCAGCTACTCTTGATGGTTTTATCCTTCAGCTACTCTTGATGGTTTTACATTTTTACATTTTGGGTTCTACTCTGTAGACACGCCAGGTCGTGCTGGTATTGTTCTTAAAGCACAGAGGATAGAAAACAATATTTTAAGTAGGGAACCAGCCCAGTACAACAGCAGCACCACTGGCCTTGTTCTAGATATCTTACTTCTAAAAAACATCCTTACGATATAGCTATTTGATAGCCACATTCTATTGAATCATTTGGAGCTGACTACTCAATAAAAATTTCCATTTCTACTGTGTAAGCCACACACTCCAAAAGCTCTCTCCAATGCATCATCCATCCAAGTAAGAACTTGTTTAATAATTTACTGAAATCAACATGTACTTTACCATAGTTTTTAACTTACTTTTCTAATTACCATGAAGAATTAAACTTTAACAAGATTTGTTATCACATCCATGCTGGGGGCTTACGCTAGTCTTTTGTTATTTGGTACTCTTATCTAGAAGCTCATCTATTTATCGTATACTCAATTTTACATAGTCCTTTTCTCTTTTTAAAGATGTGAATGACATTTATCTACCGCTAAGCTTCTGTTACCTTTTATTTCTCAAAGAAAGTTCAGCTTTCATATCTTTAAGTTGCCAGCACTGAAATATTTAATTCGGTCATGTAAAATTATTTAAGAAAGATAATTTTAGTCTTCTCACACATGTTGGATTTACTAGCATTCATTCTAATCAAGACAAATTTCTCTTTTATCAAAAAACAAAAAAAGCCAAACACAAAGGAACTGTGATTTTGTGCTCTAATATTATATCAGGCCTATCCCTTGGAAGGTTTTACTCCCAACTAAAAGCCCCTAAAACTATAAAAATTGAATAAACCTTAGTTCATTTCGTGTTTAAAGCTCCTTACCCTATTTCTATGCTGTGCCATGTACAGTATTTTCTGCCAAACAATAACTCTTTTATTGACCAGTATAAAATCAGGTCCCAGATAGCAGTTTTCCTAGTTGTTTCTTCCATTCTCCGAGAAATAAAACTCAAAGTAAATCAAGAATTCTCATTGCTGACAGCAGATATACAGATAGCAAAAGTCGCCCCCAACTACAGTATCTTCCCTCTTTGCCATGGCAGTAAGAAACCCAGAGACTGATTATTATCAACACATCGATTTAACGCTAGTGTCAGTCATGGCCAATCCCAGATCTTAACACTCATTCTAGTTGTTGGTTCTAAAAACCAGGATGGTGCAAGTTAGTCACAACAATTTAAGAAGTATCAAAAAAGTAAAGATTAAAGGCATCTACTTTTGACCCTTTCCAAGTATCCTGAAAATCTGAGTTGACACCAAAATCTTTTATACCACTTTGCAGTAGGATAAAAAAAAAACACACCACAACCGCTTTAGGATCTTGAATTCTTCCACTCAGTAAAGTTTTGGCAGCATATCTTCCATTCATTTTGAAGTATCACTTGAGTGAGGACTAAAGTTCATTTAGTGTGTTGAATAAATACTAAGTCTGCCCCAATAGTAACTTGTATAGTGAGATTTTGAAAACAGGTAAAGAAAATGATAATTCATTATTAGAATCAAGTTCTTAATACAACGAACCACTTAGAAGCCAGAGATGACTGAGCATTAAGGAGCCCTTATCGTATTACAACTGCTAAACAAACGAACAAAACAAACAAACAAATAAATGGTAATAGACTGAACGGACCCCTAAACGATTTCTTCAGAAAGACTAGTATTTGAAAACACTCTTGAAATAGAAGGCTTTGCTTCTACAAACAAACACACGAATGAAGTCCTCAATAGCACGAGCACTTACTCATCATACTCGATATGATAAATAACGTCTTCATCAGCAGCAACAGAATCTGAATTAGATGTAGAGGGTACATTGTCCAATTTATTTGTGTTCTCTTTGGAATTATGATTTACATTTCCATTAGTCCTTTTACAAGAACTGCCATTCTTCAGTGGAGTTTTGCCACGTGAATGTCCATCAGAAGCTCTAGTAACACTATGTATACGTGCTTCAAACCAAGCACCAAGGCCGACATCTCTGGCATCCACCAATTCATTTACCTAAAAAAAGTTGAAAATTAGTTAATGAAGCTTAATTTCATCTATTACTTCAAAAACCTCACTATAACTCAAGTTATCTTTATGGTTGTGGTTAACAATATTTCCAGCCACTCACGCTTAATTTCAAAGATTACATCAAAACTATTCTATTTGAATTGTACCGTCAAACCTGTTATTTACTAGTATGAAAATTAACTTTCCTCCAAATTTCCTCTAGTGAAATAGAGGATATCTACGTTAGACTTTTAAAAATATAATTCTTATGTACTCAAGAGTGTTCTTGCAAGTCGTTCAATAAGAATGTCACTAACAAAAGACCAGGACTTTAAAGTGTTATGACTGTTATTAATTTGTTCCATTAATTTCTTCAGAATCCTAAAGAGAATTTACACAATCAGTCCAACCAGAAAACAGTAAAGCATTAAAAAGAAAATGAAACTCAAAAATAAAGGAATTATGCAAACATACAAAGGGAAGAATCTAGTGAACCCATCTATACAAAATGGGGTAAGTTCTACCACCAATTAGTAACTCACTAGCAAATGCATTATTAAGTACCTCAAAGAACAAAGCTGAACTATGAAAAGAACAGAGCTATTAGATGCAAAACAGATGTAGTGCAGTCTAGTGGATGATCCAGAACTAAACCGTGCAATCTAACAAAAGGAAAACGGAGTGTACAGGAGTTATAACATAGAAGCTGGTTTATTAAAAAAATAAAAATAAAAATCCTCTCCTAAAAAAATCTGAGGAAATTAGTCTAAAGGTCAAGACCTTTACTTAGACAAGGTTCCTTTACTTAACTCTCAACAACCTTAATAATTAATAATTCCTATTTTACAAGTTAAGGAAACAAAGGCTGACAAGTTGCTCCAAGTGAAAGCTAATGAAATGAAATGTAAAGCCAGAATCTGAAGACATCTTGACCTTGAAGTTTATGTTCTTGCCACTATATCATGAAGCTTGGTGACAAGATGACAAGATAGTTAAATAGGCTCTTCAAAGGCTAAGTGAACAAACTTAGAAATAAGGTATCAAAAACATAAAAAGGTTTAAAACCACCAAGCTAATAAAGGTAGAGGAAATACAGACAAAACCAAAAATTATTAACTATCAGTAGCAGAAGAGGTATAATATTCTACCAAAGGAGCTACATGTAATGAACATTATAGCAATGAAACATCTTGAAAGACATAAAAGGTTTAATGTAACGTAAGAATGAAGAGTCTACGTGAAAAGGAAAAGACCTAAGGGCCAACAAGGCTAGACATAACAAAGAATCAGAGATGGAACATGGTATACTCATACATTTCATAAATTAACTCTGTCCATTAAATGGACACAGGCTCTTCCATAATAATCATTGACAAGTTTAGAAACTTCTAGTTTCCTAGAGGCATACCAGCTAAAACCAAAAGCAATCAGTATTAAGGTCTACCATACTTCGGAGAATAAACTGAGGCTCCTACTACTCTTTCACAGCAAATCAAAATGTAAGAGGTTTCATATAGCACAACAAAATTATTCTAGTAGAAAATGGAGTATATGGTTGATACTAAAACAGTAACAGCAAAAATACATTTAGCAATATAAACCTTATTATGGAACAGTAAGAGGTGTAAATGAAATACTTAATTTGCATATAAGAAACCAGCAAGCCGATCTAGTGTCTGAATACCTTAGTATTTGGCAATACAATTAGAGTTAACAGCAACCTAAGTCAGTCTAAAAATACTGCCATTGCTTAAACATTACACATAAAAGAGAACTTACCAGATCATAAACGTATGGCATTCTTTGATTAACCCTAGATTTATAACTGGAAACAAGTTATAAAGTACAAATTTTCCTATTACGTATAATTAACCACTCATGATAAAGCACATAAACTGCGGGAAAAAAGTTTTTAAATTCAAAAGTAAAGTTTCTGCACATTACATGTACATACTAAGTTAGGCAAAATTTGAATGGGTCAAACTGCATGTAAGAGGTTAAAGCTCTTTTGTATACTTGGGTTTTGAAGATGGTTCTTAAACTTGTATGATTAAACTTGTATGAAGAGAATACTTAAACTTGTATGATTAATATGAAAACAGAGGACATTTCTGCAATTAAGAACTGAAATATATGCCCTAAGCCACAGAACATACACCACCAAGAGTGAACCCTAATGTAAACGATGGACTTTGGGTGACGCTGTGTCTATGTAGGTACCTCAAGTCTAACAAATGTACCCCCTGATGGGGATGAGGCTAGTGAGGGAGGCTATGCATGTGTACGGGTACTCAATTTTGCTGTGAACCTAGAACTGTTCTAAAAAGTAAAGTCTATTTAAAAAAAAAAAAGGAACTGAAAATTAGTCATAAAAGAGCAATAAAAAAAGCACAGGATGGCAAGAGGAAAATAGAATGTGTGTGTTGGGGGGTGGCGGGGGGATTGTCTCACTGCACCCACAGACTTTCATTTATGGAGGTGACTGACAACATGGAGAGGCTAATGTCACATGAAGAATTACTTACATTTCCCAAGAGAAGGGGGCACTCCATGAAGGACCAAAAAGGGGAAGCATCACGTTTGGTCAGAACTCAGAAGAAGCAAGGGGAAAGCAGGGCCCAGAGACTATTGCGTTTTCCCCGTAAAAGGCAAGGCAGGGCAAGGGAAACAGTTTCTATTTGGCTAATCTGAATAACAGTGGCAGGCTCTGGGCTCTAAGGGTGGTCTCTTGTCGTCTGGTACCTGACCCTGGGAGGTTAGAGCATAGGAATACTGGTTGGTATGTAAGTTAGATGAATGAGCTGGCTGGGGTTGTGGACTCCGGATTCGTTGGTTTGTATATGAAAGGCAGGCTCACTAACAAGCTGTTTATTGTCTCTTCCTAGCTAGCCCTGAAAGAGGGAGTCTATCCTCAGGCAGCAAGCCCCACCACCCCAAAGATGACAAAACATCATAAAAGACAAAAAAACATGCTTAATGCGTGAGGGTGTTTAAACTGAAAATTCATAAGTTGAAATAAAAAACCCAATCACATAAATCTAAGCTTAAGAGCTGGATTTATTCATGTCAAAATATAGCTACATTTAAGGAGTCTTCCATGTCCAAGGATTTGACATACACAGCGAGGGTGTATGTCAAAAAAAAATGTATACACATTTTCCAGAAAGGAAAAAACTGTATTAAAATTGTAATACTCAATATGCACCAATAACAAGACGAATACAAATCATGTGTATACATTTTTTTTGGCACTGCAGTATATACATACATATACTTATCTATAAAAACCCTTAAGTATGGAATGCAAGGAGAAATCATTAAAAACAAAACAATACCAACAGCAAATATTTGTGGATGTACTATATGCCGGGTATACTTCTAAACACTTTATATACTCTGTGGAAAACACACCAGCTCTGCAGATAAACTTAGGTTTATGGCCTTGTCTATCACCTACTAGGTGTAAACTTGAACGAGTTACTTAACCTGTCAGCTTCTTTACAAAATAACATACTTTGTCGTGTATTAAGAGATCAGGTGACAAAATCCTTATGAAGTGTCAACCTTGCTAGCATATAGTAGGCATACATGAAATAACTGTCTCTTTCCATTAGGTATCAATAAGTTTAATGCTAAGACTCATTAAAACTCAGAGTATGGTCTCATTACCATACTCTGCATAGTAAACTATTAGCAGTTTACTGTTATGTACATTACCTGCTTTAAAAATTACAATACAAAGTCACTCTTATTTTCCAATGAAGCTCAGAAGTGAAATACACTTGCCCTCAGGAGATAACACAGCTGAAAGTAGGAGCTAAGCTGATAAAGGTTTCTCCAACTCTGAACATGATTCTCTCCTTATACCATTTTCTTCAGAGAATTACAAATCAAAATGCAATATGGTTCCATTTCCATGAAGTTCACAAAGAAGAAAAATCAGGATGTACATACAGGTTAAAGGTTCTTAAGAGGTTGTTAAAGGGTAATAATAGGATAAAGTTAATAAAAAACAAAGAAATGATGAGCATAGAAGTTTGGGTAGGTAGGTACAACTAGGGAGAAGGGAGTTATAATCATAATTAAGAGAGAGCACATGGTAAGTTCCTGGGGGTACTGCTTTTCTGTCTCAATTTGGGTGGTATTTACAGATATCGACTTCGTAATATTTCTTTAAACTCTATTCTTTTTTGTATTGTCTATTAAGTTTTATAATCAAAAAAGTTAAATATCAGAGTTGCACTGTAGACAAAAGACAGGAATTACTAAAATATCCATGATTTTTTACTTTGTAATCATTACTAATTTTCATCTTTCCTTTATCTCCTACAATAAGAAAACATGTAAGTTTAACAGCGCCACACACAGAGCCGGATCCTAAAGCTCACTATCATCATTCTAAACAGGTATTACTTAGGCAAGGATGATAGTCATTTCAAAGTAGAATCTTACATGAGTCATATAAAACTCTATATCCAAAAACAAGAATTAAAAATAAATTCAGGTTTCAAAAGTCCACCTTGTTTCAGAAAATAAATTACTTCCTAGAGTACTTTATTTTACTGGTTCACTTTGTGTTATACAATGGGAAAGCATCTGCACAATCTTCCACAGGCTCTCCAAATGTGGTAGTGATATTTGGTTCCTTACGACATATGAAAAGATATCTGAAACTGACTAAATGTTGCTAAAAGTTATCAAATTTGGCAAAGAAAGGATACTGGATAAATTCAGATTACACTTTCATTTAAATGCATTAAGTTTAAATATTTACCTAGGTCAGTTCTGAGTAAGCTAATTTGAAAATTTACTTTTTGTATCTGCTTATGAGGTCCAAAGAAAATTTTATGCAAAAGAGAGGAAAAGCCCCAAAATTTGCTCATCCATAAAGAAATTTTAATTATAGAAAGCTCTATGTCTAAAAGGAAAAGTTTTACAAAAAGTGACATACGTAAGAATTCAAGATAAAGGCAAAAAACAAAAACAAACAAAAACCTTCCCATTTTTTAATTGTTCCAGAAACAACTTAATGGAATTTTGATATACTTCCTATTAAAAGACTTGCACTAAGGAAAACAGGCAAAATTCAAAGCAAATTCAAAACAAATCAATTAAAAAGTAGCAGCTTCTAGATTTAAAAAAAAAATTAAAAACTAATAAAATAAAATAAAAAAGTAGCAGCTTCTAGGTGTTTTCAGGTTAGCCAAAAAGAATATCTAATAATGTTCCATGAAGGCAGTGGGCAATATCATTTGCTTACCCCTAATTCTAGTATCTAGTACAAACATATACTAGAGTCAAATATTCATTCAATGAATAAATTATCCAGAAATAAGCACTTCTATATGAAAAAAAGTTACCAGTCAAAATTTCAAATAACTATGACAATTACTGAACTTCATCAAAATAGGAAATAAATCTGTGTTAGATACTTCAGCCTTCAGGTTAAATGCACCTTTGATTAAACATGTTTTTACAAAAACTGCAGCCTTTGGAGAATTTAAGTGCCAGGTTCCAAATGTGTTTCTAAATGAAGACAGACAATGCCAAATTTGTACATCTCAGAATCAGCTGAATTGGAATTTGAAACCAAGTCTGATGACATCACTGAAGTCCTGAACATCTATGCTACTTATTAATATGAAATGTACGAGATGTGAAAAAGACAAAAGTTAGGTACTAGAAGGAGTTGACAGCTAAAGCACTAACATTGAAAATAAAAAGCAAAGATGTGGTGAGGGAAGCAGTTTCTCAGGATGCTCTTCTGAATTAGATCGAAGGGAGGGGACATGGCAGGACCTGTGCTAAACAGAAAGAATGTAAACCGACCAGAACTGTTTAACCTTGATGAAGCTCAGACCTGCAGATACATAAATTGACCTTCCCATGAAAACAAATTCATACCTTTACTGTCCAAATCAAGTCAAAAGTAGCAGCCTCTAAACTGTTGCTCTTAACTAAAAAGTTAAAAACAATGTAAGATTAATATAAATGCAGATGGTTACATAAATATTTATGGACATACAGATATACAGGAGTCAGTACATGTATATATTTCCTTGCTCTGTCAGCTGAGGGCCCTAAAAGCAATGACACCCCAGTAGCAAGGAACACACCTACAGTCCAGCTTGGTTTCTAATACCATTCTCCAATTAAAGGAACCAAGGCTCCTTGGAGAAATGGTCAATTCCAGAACTGGAGCAGGAAATATACACGATGAGCCTGGAGCTCCTTCTAGTGCCAGAAAGTTTTAACAAAAAACAAACAACAATAAACCCCACAATAATGAGGGTTACGTCGAAGGGACACAGGAAAAAAAAATATCCATACTGATGAAAATAAATGACTGAATAAATAAATGTAGAAGAGACAAAGTCTCCCACCTACGAGAATTCCCAATAATTTTTGTAGACAACCTGACCTCAAGAAAGTGAAGTACTTAACTCCCCACTCAAGTGTAGGCTGCAAATTGGGTCTTCATCTCAAAGAATACAGTATGGGAAAGGGTCTAGGGAGTAAAAGGGAGTAACTTCGCAGTGAAGAAACCTGACAAACACTACCTCAGCCAGGTGACTATGGTTCACATCAACAGTGATAAGTTACTAAGTTATAATTAGCAAATAGAATGTTGACAGTATGTGCCCCTAGACATATGATGAAAACTGAATTTTACCTCTGTAATCTTCCTCCCCAAAATACATAAATCCAGTCTAATGATGAGGAAAACAAATGAATCCTAACCAGACATTTTACAAAACACCTGACCAGTACACCTCAAAATTGTCAAGGTCATCAAAAACAATGAAAGTCTGAGAAACTGTCACAGCCCAGAGACGCCAAACAGATGTGACAATTATTTAGTATAACACTAATGTAAAAGTAATGTAGTATCCTAGGAGGGATTCCGAACAGAAAGAGAAAATTAGATAAAAGCTAAGGCGACACTGTTTATTAGTTGTAACAAATGTATCATTCTAATATAAGATGTTAACAACAGGGCAGGTGTAGGATGGTGTACATGCAAACTCTATAGTATCTTCCGAATTATACTATAAATCTAAAACTGTTTGAAAATATGTAACAAGTTTATTTTAAAAGTAACAATGTGAAAAAGTATCAACTTAGAAAGCACTGGTAAATGAAAGAGGGATGAAATCAATAAATGGGTGATGCAGACAACACTATGGCAAGTGGGCTTTCAATATTAACAGTTCTGTCTGAATTGTGAGAACTACATAAAGCACTATTTTAAGTTATATAAGTCTTGCCCGTATCATTTAAGTTTATTTCCAGACTGTTTTGTTTTGTTATTGCAATTTTCTCTTTTACTAAATGATCGTAGCAAGGAAAGCTACTGAATTTAAATAGCCACTCTACTGATTGCTCATAATACTGTTTATTTTCTCAGCTTTTCCAAATAACTTTGCCTTCTCCAATATTTACACTTTGTTGTTCTCCTGCCTATCTGTATTATCTAGTAAGATGTTGAATAACAACAGCATTAACCGACCAGCTTCTTTGGCTGCCATCTTTAATGGGAATGCTTCTGGCTTTTCCCCACCATTAAGCATGATGCTGGGTGTGTGGTTTAAAAATATTCCTCTTACCAGATTTTTTTTTAAAAAAATCAGGAATGGATTCAAATTTGTATTTAGATGTAGAAAACATTTTAGATCAGATCATTTTTCTTTGGATTAATATGAATTATATTAAAACACTTTCTAATAATAAACTATCCTGCTTCCTTCCTGACAAACCATACTTGGTAAAGTATTGCGTTCTTTTAATATATAGTCATAATTTTATTTGCTAAATGCAACTTAGGTTTTACATCAATATGTATTGATGGTGGTGTGCTTTTTGTCATGTTTTGGTACCAGTGTTATACTAAATTTATAAAGCAATAGGAGGCTTTCCTTTTTTTATGTTGTAGATCAATTTAGGTAACATCGTAACTATTCTTTATAGGTTTAAAGCAATTCACCAGCTCTTTGCTAGTTTTCTTGATTCTATATTTATGGATCTGTTTGCATTTTTCCACAGATCCAAAATCATTTCTATTTGCATCTTCTTAAATAATTCATTCCATCTACCAATTTTTAATTTTTAACCTTGAAAATGCTCTCTAAAATTGAGTATGGGTCCCAATTTATCCCAACCGATAAAAGCTAAGAAAAAAACAGTTATAAAGATAGGAAACGATGAAGCAAAACCGTCATTCAATTATTTCCACAAATTTTATTAGAATAGAATTTGAAAAGGTTGCTGGATACAGAGGTCAATAAATAACTCAATTGAATTTCTATATATTAGCAAACAAATTGAAATTTTAAAAGATAATCATTTATAACAGCATCAAAAACAAAGCTAATAGAAATAAATCAAGATATGTAAAGAGACAAGTAATTAAGATGTCAAAAATCTAGATTAATGGAGATGACTATCACGTCCATGAATGAAGGACTACATATTGTAAAGATGTCAGTTCTCCACGCTGACCTACGGATACAACCCCCCCCCCATCAAAATCCCACCAGATTATTTATCTGTAGAGTTTTGACAAGCTAATTCTAAAACTATTACATGCAAATGTTAAAACCCAAAAACCAAGACACCCTTGAAGGGAACTAAGGAATATGGGAGATGGAGGAAAAGGAGATATCAAAACAGCGCTACAGTACTTATAACAGGATGGGCACTGGGAGAGACAGACCAATGGAACCAAGCAGAGAGCAGTTTGGCAGTATCCTGTGAGTGAACAACCAGCACTTCTATTTCTAGGTAAAAAAAAAACTCCCCGAGAAATTCTTGAACACGTGCACCAAGACACACATAGAAGGTTCAAAGCAGAACTGTTTACAACAGCAGAAAATGGAAACAGCCCAAATATTTAATAATCGTAGATTAAATATATTGTGGCATGTTAATAAAATGGAGTAACATTGAAGTGAAAAACGAAATACAACTCTACGCATGAGACTCTCTCAAAGTTGAGAAAAAGTAGAATTCCAAAATCCAAATATAGATTGGATTCCAATCTATCCAAATATAGATTGGATTCCAATCTATAGGCAAAATCCAAATATAGATTGGATTGGATTCCAAATATAGGCAGAACAAAACATACTGTTTAGCGATACATACATTAATAATACTACATACATTTAGTAACACTAAAGGAAAACAAGAAAATGATCCTTAGAAGTTACAACTAGTAATTTACTTCTTAGGGAGAGAGAGGGAGATATGTACTGGTAGGTGCACACAGGCTTTAAAAGGGAACAGGCATCATTCTACTTAACACTGGTGGAATTACACAGGTATTTGTTTTACTATTCTTTAAACTGTACATGTACATTGTACACATCCACCTATGTATTGTATAATTTTTAAAAGACTACTTTTCAAAGTATTAACAGCCCAAACTTTACTTTCAAATGGCAATCATGTATTATGAAAGAGAACAGACATCTGCATTCTCACAACTGAAATATTCGAAGAAGACAACTTACCTTATATAGTCCAATGCCAGGATCAATAAGAAAATCACGAGTTGATGTAGACGGCTGACTGGAAGGTCCCCCTCTTGGGGTTTTCTTCCCTTTAGGTGGATTATTAGAACAGGGTTTGGCCTGTACATCAGTCTGTTTAGATGTGCTAGGAAGATCAGGGTCTGGGCGAACTAGTAGCTGAATTATATCATTCAGTCCAACATCATAATCAAATAAAGTATATCCATTTTCCAACTAGAAAGAAAAAGGCAGAAAAAGATTAAAATGTTTCTCTCAAAGCATGATCTTTCTAAATCTTTAGTTACCCAAAAGCCCTAGCCAAATTAAAATTCACAGCATTGCAATCAGTGATCTTGAAATTATTCCTATTATTTTATGGTCTCTGATGTCAGCATCTACTCAGGACTTCAGTAAATTAAGAATAATTCCATATTACATATTAGGTAAAGGGTACACTGATAGCCGCTGAAATTAAAAATGTATCATGGCTGGTTAGCTCAGTTGGTTAGAGGACGGTGCTAATAATACCAAAGTAGGTTCGATCCCCACATGGGCCACTGTGAGCTGCGCCCTCCTTAAAAAAAAAAAAAAAATGTATCATTCCTGTAGTGACTTCGTCATGTAGGTAGAAAAACTCTAGATTTCTCACCAAGTTTTATTTCAGTGAATAGTAACTAAATCCACTGCAAGAAAGATGTGAATTTTGAAAATGAGTTGTTTTATGACCTGTGTTTATAGAGATTAAGTTAACCATTTTATTTTTCTGAAGATTGTCAATAATTTAAAAAAGAAATCAAGCAGGAAAAAACCAATTCAAGCAGGAGTAGTTATAATTCTTCCTTATGCTATTCCACTTGCCTAAAGTTCACTAATTTTATCCATTTGTAAAGGTTATCAAGTTGGATCATGAACAGTCTTCCAAGATGAATAGTGAATAAATTAATTATCTTGTAACTTATCCATATTTTGGCAAGGTCTCTGTAATACACTGAATTGTGTCAATCCACCCCCAACCCTTCCTCCCCCCAATATTTGATGTCCTAATCCCAGGTATCTCAGAATGTGACATTTGGAAACAGGGTCTTTACAGAGGGAATCAAGTTAAACCTAGGTCACCTGGGTGGACCCTAATCCACTGTGATTGGCATTCTTATAAAAAGTTAAAAATTTGGATCGAGACAGACACACAGAGGGAAGATGTAAAGGCACACAGGTAAGAGACAGGAGTGATGCATTTATAAGCAAGGAACACCAAAGATTGCTAGTAAACACTAGAAGCTAAAAGAAACAAGGAAGGATTCTTTCCTAGAATTGTCAGAGAGAACACCGCCCTGCTGATACCTTGATTTCAGACTTATAGCCTCCAGAGACAATAAATTTCTGTTTTAAGCCACCTAGGCTTTGATACTTTGTTACGGAAGCCCTAGGAAACTAAGTCTCCATTTTGTTTCTTTATAAAATTCAGTTGACTATTTCACTATGATACAATACGAAAACTAAACTCCTTCAATACCAAAAACTATCATTTCCCCAGAAACATTACCAATTTAATTGTTCCTTTTCCCCTCATTGTATGTAACACCTGTCAACACCTACAACTCTCTACCACAGTAAGACCATGAGAAGTCAACCAAAGGGAAAGAATTAACGTCTACCCTTGAATGATACACTTACTAATGTACTATAAGTTAATTTTAATTCAAGTGGTCCAAGAACACATCTAGACAATCCTGCACATTACAGGTGTTCACAATTGTTAAACAGAACAAGGAATCAAGAAATTCACAAAGTAGATACTATCTCACAGGCTAGTTAATATGCTGATTCCAAATAAGTCAAAGGAGTCTCCCAAAATTCAGCAAGCAGATAAGCTCTTACAAGGATGACAATGTTAATATTGCTTACCTTATTAAAAAAACAAACAAGAACTCCCTCTAATCCTGAACTCCTGGGGGGAAAAAAACAACTCAAGGAACAAAAAAAAACCCTATACATTTACACTTTCATTTTGACATTCTCCAAGAGCGCTCCACCCTATCCAAGACAGAAGGCACTAATTCAGGAACAACTGAAAAAGCACAACTTGATTAAACATACAACTGTTGCATATTATGACAAGTATAAAACAATGGGATTGTCTAAAGTAGAAAATAAACTCTAACAGCCTAGGCCACGCAAATTAAATGGTAGAGCATTCCCCAAAATGAAGATAGCTGTTAAGGTAGTGAAACAATTGGAAATCTAAAGTGTTTCCATAAACATTTTTCCATGGAACTTTAAGGCACAAGAGTCAGAGGGACCTCGGGGCATTCTTATACTCAACCCCTTTGATTAGTTTCTATCAAGTGATCAATCAGAGTAAATACAAGCTGCTTCAAGGGGTACTTGGTTTGAAGGAAAAGCAATGTCTGAGAGAAAGTCAGAAACACTAAGCATTATCAAGAAGTTAAGCTAAGAAGTTAAGCTCGCATTAACATGTAACCACTTTTCCTCCAATTATTCATGCTTACTATGATGGCCACTTTTACCCAGATTATCCACTTCCATCCCTAATTCATAGGTACCCATCCAGTTTTCCAAAAACAGTTATTATCCATTGCATAGCGAGTTCCACACAGCTAACTCACTGTGAAGAGTTGTGAAGAATGTTGGAATGATTTGTTACTTGAAAAGTACTAAAGCTCTCCCAAATCTAATGAAAGTACAGACTGAAAGTTAGTTGTCGCTTAAATTATGCTCTGAGTGGGGAGAAAGGGATTGACTCACTCAGAAATTAAAACATCTATGAGTTTCAGGCAAGTAACCAAAATCCATTAATGTCTCATAGCAGAAAATGTTTTGAGAATTTATCCTAGAAGATGGGGCTGCAGGATCCATAATACTAGAGAGGCTACAATGGTCCTACAATTTTGTTTTGCCAGACTGCACTCTTGAATTTTTATTGGGTTGAATGAAGAAATTCTGGGTAACAGGAAGAACTGTAACAGTGATGCGAGGGAAAACTAGGAAGCAAACACCAAGTGAGAAGGCAGTGGGGAAGTCACTCCCAAGAAGCTAGTGGTAAGCATGTAGGTGGCGGGCATTAAGTTAGTAACTTTCATGTATCTTTCACATTGCCCAAGCACGTGTGCAGCATAACATATATAAAACGTAACTCTTTCTCCCTCTCCTCTTTAAGTAGGGCAACACTTTTACTTTGTATCCTTTTTTTTTTACTTTGTATCCTGGACTTAGTCCAGAGGCAAAAGGCAACTATTCCCTTTTCATTCTGCTCTGGTTCATGCCTTACATCCACCATCAATTCTAAGGTTATCTCTACGTGGTAAAAGGGAAAGAATGAAATGAGGGAAGAGAACCCTTCTAAAGTAGGAAATGCTCTGGATTCTCCAAAGATTTGGAAACCCACCAATATTACTTTCTTGAAAAAACCCAGTCCCCAGGGTGCATCAAATGCAACACCCCAGAGAAAACTATCCAAATGAGGTTACCCTCCTCTACCCAGAATTTATAGCCCTAATTGCTGCTCTCCATTTTGACCCTCAAAAGTGGAGTCAATTACACTGCTTCTCAAATTTAATTTGCATACAGATCACCTGGGGACCTTGTTAAAACAGATTCTACTTCAGTAGGTCTGGTGTGAGGCTCCCAGGTGAAGCTAATGCTGCTGGTCCTACTGATCCAGGGACCACACTTTGAATAGTAAGAAACTAATAGGAGACTTGACTAGCCTTCAACTTTCATTTTCAAACTCTGTTGTTCATCAGAATCTCCTGTGGGGTCTTGTTAAATTCAACTACTTGCAATTCTGGGGTGAGTTGAGCATCTATACTAAACATCCACAGGTGATTCTCATATACACAGAAGATTAAAAGCAGCAGACCTAACGTACAAAGGGGGGGAGGAGGAAAGGTTACCATTTACATCATAGATACTGTAAGTTTATTTTTATTTCTGACATTTTTCACTATGTGGCAGTAAAGCACCTTGAGGAAAGGGTGCCTTTTTCTAATAAGCATGAAGGAGGCAACTGACAGGATAGGGGCAGTCCTGTTGACCCCAATCCAGTAGTTGCCTGGTTTGGACACACTACCCTGTCCACCAGCTGTGGACTCCAAAGAGGAAAGGATAATGGAGATAATAATCACCCCCATGGCTACTTTGAAGCTTATAAAGAAACAAACGCAGCTGGAGCAGTGTCTTCCATCTCTGTCTCCAACTCAATGGAGCACCAAACGTCCATTCCTCATCCCTATTGGTTAATCACTGGGCTGAAGAAATCAAACAAGTAATTAACTGTCTTGGGGGAAGAAGTACAAATGATTGTCATCCTCAACAATTTTCCCCTGAATGTGGAACCAGCTTCCTGGTTTACTGGAAGTTTACTTCTTTGCCCTGAATTTAACCCAATCCCTACCTTTCCCTCAAGACATCCACGTGCATCCTTTCTTTTAGCATATTTGATAACTAGACTTTAGGGGTGTTGCCCGGGAATACATCTTCATACTTCATTTCTATCACTGGTGCTGAAGCCATCAAAGTATGCCAGAAATTCATATACTATCACTGTCCCTCGCAAGAAAATAAAATTCAGAAGACCTGATTACATGCTTTTCACCTCTGACCAAAATACAGAAAAGTATCAGCCCCTGGTGGCACAGCAATCTAAGTCTACATAGTGTTTAATACACATACAATTCTTTCCAAAGCAAAGTTTACCAAAAAAATTGAAACACCTGTTTTTATTACCAGTCAAACACTAAAGGATCAAGAGAAACTGGCTGCAAGCACATATCAAAGATGCCGTCACACTGATTTAAAAACAATTAAAACACCCCCAGGCTCACTCTTGTCTCAGAGTGTAATCATGTAACTCTGAAATTTCTGGGCAGTTTTAGACGGGTATGCATTATCAAAGGTAGAAAAAGATTCCTTTCCAATCCTTTGTGGCTGTAGGAAAACGACTACTACCAAATCAAAGAGAGCTACATTTATTTCAAACCACATGATTGGTGCCAAATTGTGGTCTATCAACTGGAGGATGCCAACTTTTTTTTGGTGGATTAACACTTAAAAAAAAAAAAAAAAAAGACCAGAAAAATCGGATGAGTCTGGGTCTCTAGGTGTAGACCACGAGAGACCTATGAAATAGGAAAACTCTTCACTGGGCCAGTCCAGGCCATACCAAACTACTACCAGAGACGTCCCCAGACGCCTTCACCATCAAAAACACCTTCAGCCTTCAAATACGCGCCGCGGGCTCGCTCGAGTTGCTGTATTAAACACTTGGGTGAAGGGACTGTTAGAAGGTGAGAAGAAGAGCAGACCCGTCTTTTACACTCCTTTCCCTCCTGGGGATAACCCCTCTCCGGCCGACACTAGGCGATGTAAACACGGCCCCGCGTTACATCGATAGCTCCTTCAGTCCAGGTCTCTACTCCCCCCCCCCAAGACAGATTCCGATTCTAGAAGCGGAGATGAGGGCAGGGAGCCCTAAGGTCTGGACACTGCGAACCCTCCGTGTGTACCAATCCTCCCCACAGGGAGGAGCAGACAGACAGAGTCCGGGTCCCGGCGCCCAGCACCAGCACTACGTACGTGTCTGCCCCGCTCCTCCGTGGGAGCGGGCGGCGCGGGAGCGAGCAGAGCTGTGAGCCGGGGCCGCCGGCCCTGCCCACCCGCGCCGCGCCGCGCCGCGGCCTCCACAGCCCGCTGCCCTCCCCGCCCCGCTGCCCCCATTGAGCGCGGGAAGCAAGGCACCCAGGGCCCCGGCGGGCCGCGCCTGCGATTGCTGCCCCGCTGGGAAAGCGGCCACTCCGTGCTCTGGGCGCCCCCGCCGACACCTGCACCCGAGGCTGGCGGGGACCCCGGGGCGCCCCCCTCGGCGGGCCGCCCACCCGACGTGGAACCAGGTGCGCTCCGCACCCAGCCTCCGGGCCTGCCCAGCCCACGCGCCCTGCAGGCGCGCCGCGGCCCTCGCCCCGAGCTTCCCGAGGGATGCGGTGGGCGCGTCTCACCTGTTTGCCCCGGTAGAAGAGGCGTTGGCACTCGGGCCGCACGTCGAACAGCGCCCACACCCGCTCGCGCAGCTCCTCAATCGTGGCTTTGCGAGACACGTCCTCAATGGTGCGCGTCTGGGAGCCGTCGATGGTGCGAACCTGGATCCACATCGTGGCGCCGGGAGAGGGGGCCGGCTCCGCTTTGTCTCCCCCTGTGCTCCGGACGCCGCGCCCCGCCCGGCCCGCGCCGCTTCCCCGGGGGCTCCGGCTCTCCGCGGCCGGCGGGCGAGTGCGCGCACAAGCGAGGGAGACCGACCAGACGCCGGGCCGGAGAGGCGGCCGCAACTCCTAGACCGCGCACCCGCCCAGCCGAGCAGAGGAGGGAAGGAAACCGGAACTAGTCGCAGGCGCCGCCGCCGCTGCAGCCCCCACCCCACAAATAGGAAGAAGCCTTGTCTGCGCGGCGCGGAGTGTTTACTTATAGAGCTCTAGCTCCCACATGGAGGTCACGGCGCGAACCCGGATCTCGCGAGATCCACGCCGGGCTCCGCCTTAAAGAGGAAGCGGCCCGGGAAGTGGCTGTCGACCAGAGGGAACTGAAATGGGCGGGGCGGAGGGGCGGGGCTGCCCAGAGCCGTTAGTCGCTACTCCGCCGGCACCTGAGGACTGGACACTTCCTCCAGCCTTCGGGTTTGGAGCGGTCACGAGGGCTCCTACACTGGATGCCGTTTTGGTCCTGCCATCAGGACCCGGGGGGCGAGCGACACCTCAGGCCTTAGCGGACCCGGTTCTGTGGTCTCACAAACACCAAATAAGAAACTCTGACGTCCACTTGTGTGATCATGGAAAGCGGGTCCGGGCGGGCGCGGTCTACATTTCTCGAGGAAGCACAGAAGGAAATGAGCCCGCTCCCCCGCGCTCCCTGGGACACCGTCCGTCGCGCGGCCTGGTGGGGCCGGCCGCCCTGGAAAGGCTCCGGGGACCCTTGTGCTTCGCGAACTCCTTTCCCGCGCGTCCCCACCCCTTCCTTCGCGCGGGAAGTTTCCTGGGCTTTCCCGCCGCGGGGCGGAGGCGGCGGCCCCAGTCCCGAAGGCCGCGGGGTTCTCCTGGGATCGCCCGCCCGGGCCCGCCGCGCTTACACGCCGACCTCTGGCCGCGGTGGTGCGGGCGCCGCCACCCTGAGGGCTGCTCGTCAGAACCGGACGTTTCCGTTTGTGGATCTCTTGTGTTAGTGGTTTTGGACTGCGGGATTGCGGAGTCAGGGGAAACACTTGTAAAAGATGCAAAACTACACACCTCTGAAGGAAGAACTCCAGAGATCCTGCTAGGAATACGTTCTCAGAAATAGGCCCAACGCAGCATTACCTAACGGAGCTTATTTAAAATGAAAATACGTCTTCCTAAGTAGGAAGCGAGAATATGAACGTAGAAAATGTACATAGGTATACAACTTGGACTTTATCTTTGCCAAAATCCATCACTTGAATATTGAGACCGGTGCTAATTATTTCCATAAATGTAGAGAAACGTTGTAATGACCGATTAAAGTAATCACAAGTACAGAGAAGGCCATAAACAAACATGGACAGCACAAGAGGGACAGGAGTAGATCTGCATATTTTTGGTCTTTGCTCTTGCTTGAAAATTTTACATTCGCGTATATCCTCTATAGTTCATCTTGTCTGCTCCTGATTTAAGTGAAGCAAATATTGACTATTCATTACATGTGTAAATGTGATGATAGAGCTATCGTATAAAGCATCCTTATAACCTGCCCTACTAAGAAGTGGCTATTTGCCCTTGTAAGGATATGCTGTGCCCTTGTAGAGGCCTATTAAAAAATTATTTTAATTCTCTGTTCACAATGAATTTGCAATTTAGTTCAGATAAGATTTAGGAAAAAATAAAAATATTAAAGAATAGTTTAGTACTGGTCAGTCTACTGTTGGTTAAAACAGCAATCAGAGATGAGAGAAGGGGGACTAGAATGATCTGGGAGTTTATGGATAAGTGTACAACTTGACCTGAATTCAATGGCATATTGTAATGGGGATAGCATTTAAATGTTCGTTCATGGGTTGAGATAGATCTCAACTGTAATCCCAGTTTTGCTGTTTACTGAAATTGTGATCTTGGACAAATTATTTGCTTCGATTTCCTCAATGTAAAATGGTGCTTATAACATATAATGAATGTAAAGCTTGAGCATAGTGTACTATGGTAGCTTATCCCTTGTTGGTACACAATTATTTTTGTGCTATTATTATGGAGAGGATTTAGATAAACAGAGAATGCCCAAACAGGAGAGAGTGCTTAAGCAAAGACAGAAGGTAGGCATTTCTACAGGTCAGAAGAGATTTCTTATCAGAAGAAGGTTGACTAAATAGAAAGGGCAGAGTATGAAGATTGGCATTCAAAGAAGTAGATTTTGCGGGCCCCAAGAAGAAACTAAGAAATCCACTGATGTGATTAAATACCCTGTTTCCCCAAAAATAAGACCTAGCCGGACAATCAGTTCTAATGAGTCTTTCTGAGCAAAAATTAATAAAGACCCGGTATATTATATTATATTATATTATATTATATTATATTATATTATATTATATTATAACCAGTATTATACTAAAGACCCAGTCTTATAGTAAAATAAGACCTGGTCTTATATTAAGTTTTGCTCCAAAAGACGCATTAGAGCTTATGGTCCGGCTAGATCTTATTTTCGTGGAAATGCGGTATGCATTTGGAAAGACAGGAATAGAAGCAATCTGGAAGGATACCTTCGGGGAAAAGTAGGGGACTGGGAGAGGCAGGAGAGATGTCAGAAAGCATCGCGAAGAGGCAATTTTATCAGTTTTGGTGAAATTTGTGGCAATAGGTAAGAAAAAAAAGGGTATATTCCAGAGTATTATAGAAAATCAGGCCTATCAGACTTGTAGAATGTGTGGATGTGAGGGATGAGGAAAATGGAATGTTGAGAATAATTCCCAAGTTTCTAGTTTGGGGGACTTAAATGAATGGCTTAGGTAGACGGTGATGCTCTTAACTGAACTAGAAGAGGAAGAAAGTTGGGAAACTGCATTTGATTTCCGTTTGAGATGTATTACATTTGAAATGCATCTAAAATATACCTTGATGGAGATATCTAACTGACAGTGTATAAAAATAAATGAAGCGAAATAGAAAAGTTGTGAAAGAGGAACTAGTCAAGACCTCCTGTACTCACTCTCCAGAGGCAATTTATCCTTCTCAATGCAGTGGGTCTTTAAGGGAGAACCCTTTGCAGGAGAGGCAGGAAACCACTGTCAAAATTAGGTATCTGCAAGGACTGTATAGGATCTGTGTTATTTTAGTCAATATAGATCCCAAAGGATTGGCAGGCCAGAGTTTAGAGATGTGGGACTCAGAAAAGGCATATTTGTCCTGTACAGACCAAATTAATTTCATCTGGAGACATAAGCTCATATGTGTAGTAAGTTATTTAAGATATAAATAAGTAATTGTAAATAGTGATTCTATATCTAACAAAATACATCCTTCTGTGTTTCTATATACAGTACATATTGTACTAAGGTTTTATCTCTTTCCATACAATGCTGTTGCTGTCTCCTTAGGAAGTTTCCCAGTTGTAAAAACAAGATAGAACTTCTCTGACAAAAACCACAATATCAGACAGTTTTGACAAACCATGCCTTGTTACCAGATGTGTAGCTGAAACAACTTGGATGTGAACAACGAAAGAAAAAATAAATTACTTACATGGATGAAGAGCAAATACTAAAGTTTAGGCCAGTCATGATTCAGTATTTGTCCAAGTCAAAAGAGGCAAAATAGAAAGACAAAAGATTGATTGTAGAATTAATTATTCTAGAATCTTAATATACCCGGAATATCTCCATTTTCTCAACTAATGTCCCAAAGTCAAGAACTTTTATATATATTTAAAAAATGAATCTCCGTTGGCTCTCTGAAGCTATGATTACCACCTTTTCATCCACACCTCTATGCTCTTCCTTTTGCTCCTCCAGAGCCATTCTCTACCTGCTCTCCTAAGGGCAGGAGTGCACCGATGGGGTCCGTGCTCTCAGCCTTTGGCCAGTGATGACGAAGCACGGACAGGAAACTGCAGGATGGGAAGAGAGTGAGGTCAGTATATTTATTCCCTGGGCTTTCTCCCGGAAAGTTTACCTGGGGCTGTCTGTTGCCTTCCTGGGAAGTTACCACACCTCTTCAAATGGCCTGTTCTCCATGACTCACTCTTCCATGTTCTGGGAACCTCTTCCTCCTCTTGTTGCTTTGGATATAGGAATTGTAACAGCTTTATCTTCCTAGATCATGCATATTCCTTCAGTTCCCTATACCTTGGCCGATACCCTTTTAATTGGTCCCTTGACGTGGGGGAAAGAAGAAATATTGAACTACCTTAACTGGAGGTTTCCTGTTATAATTTCTATGCTTTTTTTAAAAAAATTACATATTATAAGCAAACTAGAATTTCCATTGACTGAAAAACACTTCATATTGGGGCTCACTACTTAAACTAGCCATATTTTAAAGCATGTGTTTTCTTTTTAGTAGAATCACTGATTTCTATTGTGGAAATCTTTAGAGATTTTAGAGATCATTCTGGTCTAACCTTTTCTTTAAATGAGAAAATGATTGGACAAGGACATGTAATCAATGAGTAACAGTGTCGGAGCGTAACTCCCTGTTATCCTTCCAGGGTTCTTTACCCTTCAGCTCTCCCTCTTTTGTTTCTCTAGAGGCTTCTCCATTCATTTGTTCCAGAGAATAATCCTTATCCTTCCTGCGGTGAGTACCTCTGGTTTTTTGGAATACCTGATGGCTCAGGTAGGACTGGGGCCTGGGATTCTCACTAAAGGCTTTCAATCCATTCCTGTTTTCAGTTGCATGCCTTCTTCTGTCTTCTGAGATTAGTTCTTCCTATTGCTGAACCTTTCTAAGGATCTTTGGATCAATTCAGCTCATTTCCCCAGGAAGGCAGTTAGGATTCAAATTCCTAATGATGGGATCAACTTAAGGCTTCAACTTCAACTTGCTCTGCAAAATAAATTTTAGAATTTTAAAATAACAGTCATCACTTTCCTATCCCTCACAGTTTCTGTGGGACAGGAATTTTGAAATGACTCAATTGTAAAGCCTGAGTCTGGCTCAGAATCTGTCATTCCACTGCAGTCAGATGCAGTTAAAACAGAAAGAATGGGCACTAAGGCAGTTGGGAACTAGCTGGGAATCTCTCCCCAAGAAGTCTCAGGACTTCTCTACATGGTGTCTCTCTGTGGACTACTTTGGGCTTTCTCACAGCAGGGCTGCCTGAGAGCAGTCAGGCTACATAGAGGGTGATTGAAGACTTAAAGGTGAGAATTCCACTGAACAAGTGTAGCTGTGTCACTTTTTATGGCCTAATTTGAAAGTCACATCGTGTCACTTCTGCCATATTCTTTTGACCAAAATGTTGACAAAAGCCCACTCAGTTTCAGGAGGAGAGAATAGAAACCCCACCTCATGATGGGAGGAGTGTCAAAGTCACATTGTAAGAAATGCATATGAGATGGAAGATATTGTTGTACCATTTTGGGGAAATAGAATCTGCAGCACAACTACTCCATCTAATTTTTTCAATGCATTTTTTTATGACCAAAGAGTTCTTAAATTAAGAAATATACCAGTCATACAAAAAAGGTATAGTGAATAATATGATAAACACTATTTTATTCGCCACCTTGCTTTAAAAATAAAACATTTCAGATAGTTAAAACCCGTCTTTGCTTACATTTCTCTTTCTTGCCTTTTTCCAAAGAGATAAACTTGTCCTACATTGGACATTTGTTATTGTCATGCCTGTCTTTGTACTTTTAATACGTGTACAATACATGTACATGTATCTCTAAATAGTAAATTTGGGGTCTTTTTAAGCTTTACATAACATGATTCTTTATAACATTGAAAGCTATTTTTTAAACTTAATGTTATTTTTCTGAGATTTATTTATGTTGATATGTAGCTTAATACTAACTTAAAAGCTCAGATGGTTAAATATGTTAGGTTTTTGTGGTCAGACCATCTCTGTTGCAACTACTCATTCTGCAGTTGAAGTACAGAAGTAGCTCTACTTGGTATGTAAATGAATGGGTGTATCTATATTCTATTATTGTTGTTATTATTATTATTGTTATTATTGGGGAACAGTGTGTTTTTCCAAGATGTCAAGTCATTGTTTTCAACCTAGTTGTGGAGGGCACAGGTCACTGGCCCATGTGGGACTTCAATCGGTGAGTTTGGTGTTATGAGCAATGCACTCCAACCACTGAGCCAATCGGTCACCCACCGGCGGCTCAGCTCCAACCTCAAGCTCTTGTTTTCAATCTAGTTGTGGAGGATGCAGTTCATTGGCCCATGTGGGAATCGAACCGGCAACCTTGTTGTTAAGAGCTCACTCTCTAACCAACTGAGCCATCTGAGCACTGCACCTGTCCCCCGCCCCCAATCCCTTTCATTTTGCTCCTCTGCCTTAAGAAATCTTGAGAAACACTGATTTAGGAGTAAAACTGACAGATTTGCTAGATTTTGATTTGTGGAAAGCTTCGTTGGACTCCAGTTTTCATCTTTTATTCTTGGGTAAGGGTCACTAAGCTCCCGCCTTTAGTCCCCTCTAGATACCGTCTTTTGAACTCGGCCGGGCCCTTTTTTACTTTGCCTTCTCAGCCTAGAAAACTTCGACTCATATCTCAAGATTTCCCTCACGTGCCACTTTTTGCAGGATGTCTTTCCTGACACCTCGCAGGTGAAGGGAATGCTTTCCCATACAGTATTCCCATACTTAGTCCATATCTCTAACATTTAACTTAGAGCTATAATTATTTGTTTGCATGACTGTCTTCTCCATTAAATGTTTGATTCCCTAGGGGCCAGGGATGCATTCTATTTATCTTTGTTTCCAACACAAAACTCAGAGCTTGGTACCTAGATATACTTAATAACTTGTTGAAAAATGGAAGGAAGGGAGGCAGAGAGGGAGGAACTAGAGTGTTTTCAGATGTCTACTTGGAACAAGAAACAAATTTGTATAATCCACAGGCCTCTAAAAGTGGAGATAATTCTCTGTTCATCATTCTATACCACCTTACCTTAGAGCATTTCCTCATGCCCTCCTACCTCCTTTTTGAAAGGAGGCAGATAAATTATGTCTTCTTTTATACAGATAACCATAATTTTTGCATAGAAAACACTTTGTTGTGCATTTTCTTATAATCTAAACTCACAGGTTCTAAGAGGTTGAACATACTCAAAACTATTACTATTTATGAAGAAGGATAAGAAAATTGAGGTAATTAAAAATAGATCTTTTTTCTAGACTAGTGTAGAGGGAAAAATACAGTGTCTCAATCTGTTGACTTTAAACAAACAGCCAGATATTTCTCCAAAAAATTGGTATATTTGAGAAAAACAAAGAATTGCAATTCAGGGCATGCAGTCTAATGATGAACCACACACAAGTCCAAAGAACAAAGGAGAGGAACAATCTTTTATAGAGGAAAGGGGGAGTTCAGAGAGGCTGTTGTAAACAGAGTCCATTGGAGGAAACTGGGAGTTTGAAGTGTAGTGGCTTTTCCTTGGCTGAATTGTAACAGTCTTTCCTTGGTTGAAAGTGGTTGCTGGGTGAGGATAAGATTCTCATTCTTCATGCTGGAGTAGTGGAGTAGAAAAACATCTTGCTGCGGTGGAACGTTTAGTCTCTTCCTGTTTGGGATAGTTGACAGTGAATGATAGGGCATGAAAGCTCCCCCTACAGGCCCTCCAAACTTAAATGAGGTTTCTATTTATTAATTTCCCAATCTCACAAATATATTTAGCTTGCTATTAAGATTATTGCCTATGAAGAGAAAAGTTTATTGACATTAAAATACTTTCTATAGAAAGGTCTTTCCCCCAGTTTTCCGGTTGAAAACACATGTTGACATTACTTTGCTGATTTGCATAAGCAAGAAATCCTGTATAACTTATCTATATTCATTTAGTAATTAGTTTGTTTAATGTAGATTTAATGAAGGTGTGTAGCATAATGGAAAGAACATGGGCTCTAGAGTCAGATAGACCTGAATTTAAATCTGGGATCTGATAATTACCAGCAAGACCTGAATTTAAATCTGGGATCTGATAATTACCAGCATTATGGCTTTGGGCAATTTATTTAATTTCTCTGAGCCTTGATTTTTGTATCTGAAATGGGTATAATACCTCTCACAGTATCATAAGAACCAAATGAGACAAAGTTTCATTGCATAGGCACTCAATAATGGTTACTTTCCTCTGTTTTTGTTACAATACCTGAGTGCATTCAGTCAATAGAATTTATTCTGGTTTTCAAATGATTCTATTGGTGATTTGAGACAATAAAGAATTTGGAAGGGGAAACGTTGTCATTTTACAAAGCATCTTATGGCTTTGGGTTTATGAGTTGTAGGCAGTTCTTTCCTATGGGATCCAGTCAACTCAAGATGGAGATAAATTATAAAATCCTAACTTCTGCTTGGCAAATTTACATACCTAAATTATTTTGATGTTTTATTAGTTCAACAAGCAAATCATGTTTTTAAGGCAGTTTAAACAACTTTCTGTCCTTTTATGAAATCCCAGATTTCCAAAACTCAAAAAGATCACCTGTCAGCCTTCTCTCTGCCCACTCCCAGACCCCAACGTTAAAACCTAAAACTTTGTAAAGCCAAAAAAGAAAAAAAATCACCATGCAATTGCAAAAAACATTTACAACATAATAGTCTCATTTTCTCTCTGGTACCTGAAATGCTATTTACACAATGAAAATAAACCAAATACATCTAATGTGCTCCTTCCAAAATTGTACTATTAAAATTGCATTTTATAAAATTTCTATACAGTGAGGAAATTTTGTTATCCCTTCTAGAATATTGAAAGAGAATTTTCTACAATATTTAGCCCACATATTTTCTTTTACAAACTCCTAGGAAGATTTTTTTTATCATGAGCATTAATGTAATTTATAGACTACAAAGAATTTTAGCCAAAGATTACATTAGACTGGAAATTAGAAGGGACTGCTTTGGACAAATTGTAGCTTTTCTTGGCTATTAATTTCCTATCTGTAAATTGAGATGAGCAGGAAAGGTGGTACAGGTATACCTTAGAGATATTACTAGTTCAGTTCCAGACCACCAGAATAAAGCGAGTCATAATCTTTTTGCTGGTGGAGGGTCTTGCCTTCACTTTATAAAAAACACAACATCTGTGAAGTACAATAAAAGCACAATAAAATGAGGTATGGCTGTATTGGATTAGAGTAAACCACTAGCTGGTGATGCAGTGATTGAGAGTTAGCGTTAGAGTCAACTGTGTGAGGCAAACCTCAGTTTCCTTAATTATAATCTATTAGGTGCCTAACAGATTTGTGGTAAGAATTAATGAGATATCACATGTAATTACTTAATATACCATTTGGTGTATGTTGACTGCCATATCAGCAGCAGCTATTGGCAGGACTCAGAAGCAATGTATGTGTGAGTTTTTCATAATGATAATTAAGAATTCCTTCTCCTTCAGGTACTTGAGATATATGTCTTGTATTTGTTCGTTTTTGCTGCATAATAAGCCACCTCAAAACTTAAGAGGTTTAAAACAATAGCCATGTATTTAACTCATTGTTTTATATGTTAACAATGTGGGCTAGTGTCAGCTGAGCAGTTCTTCAGGTCTCTGGATGGTCTAGAACGGTCTGGGTGAGCTGTCCCTGCGCCATATGGATCTTGCTCACATGGTGAATGTACAGGTTCTAAGAGAGCCAGTGGAGCCTACAAGGCCTCTTGAGGCCGAGGCTTGGAATTGGCACAAATCACCTTGTTTTATTGACCAAAAACCACAAGTCTAACCCAAATTCAAGTAGAGGGAAAATCAACTCCCCTTAACAGGAGGAGTTGCACAGACTCATTGCAAAGAGGTAGAGAAGGAAATAATTATGAGCATTTTTTGAAATTAATCTAAAACACCAATTCCTATTAACTAGTTGTAATAGGTTACTCATTGGTAGCTTTATATGGCATTAGTAATTTTGTTACTATTTCTCATAATCTAATTTCTCAGTCTACCACATATTATTGCTGTATGTGTGCTTCACATATTTTCTGGTTTAGGCTGAATATTTTTGTTACATGACGATGCTGATAAACTTTGATCTACCTCAAACTTGTGATCCAGTATTATTTTATCTAATCCCAGCTAAGGCAAAATTATATACTTTCTTGAGTCACCCCTCAGAATATATTACAGTGCAATCCGAAAGTCATTGGGAATTATTTTTTTGTTTGTTTTAATACATAGTAATAAAAATTGCTTTTAAGAGTATCACATTAAAATTTAGTTTCTTAAAACTTATCACAAATCCCAGTAGAATGGACTAAAGATAAAAAGACTGATAATATTGAGTGTTAGCAAGAATATAGAGCAACAGGGACTTTCATATGTTGCTGGTGGGAGTTCAAATTGATTCAATCAGAGTGGAAACCTGGGGAAGTTCTACATAACTACTACTCTAGGAGCAATTCCACTCACAGGTATAGATGCAATAGAAATTAGTGCATATGTCCAACAAAATATGTACAATAATGGTTATAGTTATAATAACTCCAAATTGGATACCACCTAAATGTCTATAAATAGGAGAATGGATGAACAAATTGTAGTATATTCATACAAAGGAATACTATACAGCAATAAAAAAGAGTGACCTACTAATATATGCTACAAGATGAGTGAATCTCAAAATAATTATGTTGAGTAAATGAAGCCAAGCACAAAAAGCACGTACTGTATGAATCCCTTTATATAAAGTTCAAGAAGATGCAAATTTAATCCATAGTGTTAGAAGTCAAAACTTTGGGGAATGGAGAAATTGGTGGTGTTGACTGGGGAGAGCACAAAAGAAACTTCTGAGTGATAGTAATATTCTATATTGTGATCAGACAGTGGCCACAGGAGGGTTATATATGTAAAACTTCACTGAACTATACAATTATGATGTGTTCACTGTACTGTGTGTAAATTAAATATTTATGTAGAGGCGTGATCAAAAATATGGTGAATGTTTTAAAAAATATATTACAGTAAAAGACACATTGCCATTAACCCCTTTAAAACAACCCCTCTTACTTTGAACACACTTATCCCACCGTTCTTGCCACTTTCTGAAGCAGTTCTGGAAGTCCTCTTTTGTGAGTGTCTTTAGTTGTGCTCTCATGGCTGCCATGATGTCCTGAATCATTTTGACTTTAGGGAAGAGCCAGAAGTTACACAGTGTCAGATCCAGTGAATAAGGTGGATGAGGACACACCATAATATTTTTATTTGACAGAAATTGACATACCAGAAGCAAAGTATGACACGGAACCTTTCCATTGTGATCACAAAATAAGGTGAATGCTGCTGCCGAATGCCATCCAACGGAAAGGCAGAGATCTGCAATACAGGAAGCAGCTCATCAAACCTTAGTAACAGTGTGTGACAAGTTTCAACTTGTTTGGTGCGGTCAGTCGGGTGTGAGCTACAGTTGAGAGAAGGTGTGTTTTAAAGTGTGCAGTAAATCATCCTCCATCATGACAACGCTCCCTGTCACACATCACTTCTGGTATATGGCAATTTCTGTCAAATAAAAACATTACGGTGTGTCCTCATCCACGTATTCACTGGATCTGGCACCATTCGACTTTTGGCTCTTCCCCAAAATCAAAATGATTCAGGACATCAAGGCAGCCACGACAGTGCAACTAATGATACTCACAAAAGAGGACTTCCAGCACTGCTTCAGAAAGTGGCAAGAACGATGGGATAAGTGTGTTCTAAGTGAAGGGAGTATTTTGAGAGGGATTAATGGCAATGGGTCTTTTATTTTAATACACTTTTTTTTTATTTAAACATTCACTGTGCTGTTTGATCACATCTCGTATATCTATACTTACATGATTATACAGATATCCTTCTTAGGAAAAGTAGATTATTTAAATATCTACCTATTGGTGGTATAAATGAAAATGTAAATCCTATCCCCAGCCTCAGGGTTGATGTATACAGAAAAATTAAAAAGCTTTCTGCTCTTCCTTCTCCTTTTTCAGAGATTAATTAGGGAGAAAGTCCAGTGTAAGAATTTGATCTTGTTGAAAGTAAAGAAAAGCTAAATGTAAAAGATTCTGCAGGTTTCGCCATTAAGGATACTGATGAAAGGTTGGCTGTTTTATTTTTTTTTGGAAAGGTATGCTAGTGTGTGTACATGCACACACGTGTGTGAATACGTACACATGTGTATGAATATGCTCTCTGCACATGTGGTGCATATATGAGTATGTGTGCACATGAGTGTGTATGTGTACACATGTATGTTTCCTACTAGATTTTCATAGGAAGAGTGAGGAGGCATAGCTTTCCTCTAATTTAGCAAAGGTTTCTGAAAGGGTGTATTGCTTTGAGTCCCAAAATTTTGCTGACGAGCTCAAGTGCTATTATTGTACATTGAAATGCAGATTTGGGGAAATGTCAGCTTCAGATGAATTGCTCTAGGTAGAGCACAGAGCCCTGTATTAGGGAGTGGGATATTTCTAAAGCAGGGTCGGAATCTTGTGTGAAGGGAGAGGAGGAGCTCTATGGGGCAAAGTGAACTTTGAAGGAGGGCGGTAGAAACAAGTCTAGGAACTGTGGTGCTTGCCCAAGGGGACCCTTATTTCTGTTCCTTTGGACTTTTAGCATCCAGTTCTATGGTTTTTTTTTACATTGTAATTCACTCTCTCTTTCCCCCAATTCTTCAGAATAACATAGTACCCATTCTGCAGCCTTATGTTAGTGGTCTTGTGGGGACAGTGGGTAGGGAATTAAGGGACAAGTTGGTAAATGGAAGAGCAGCCTTACCACCTCACCTCTCCAAGGCCAATGTAACTGGAACCACAGTGTGTAGAGAAGGAATATGGTGATCCTAGAATTCAGAAGGCCATTAGGAGTGAAGTGAACCAAAGCCCACTGTAGTTGTGGTGGTTAGAAGCTATGTGGCAGCACAGAAGCTGCTGTAGCAAGGACAGATACAGGAGGGGATGGGACACCAACCCCCGCGGGGAGGCAGGGGTGGGAAAGGTGAGGGAGAGTGAGCAGACATTTGGCTCACAGTGTGGTTTAGGATCTTTGATGAGGAGACTAGAATGACACGTGAATCAGAAGACAGGAAAAAATGAGACCTGTTGGATTTTTCTCATTTGTTGAAATACTTCTTGTATATAATTTTTAAAAGGCAAAATAAAGGGCCAAAATGCATTTACATGTAGCTTCCTGATATCATGAGATTATGGGGACAAATTGAACCAAAGAAGAAATAATAATAATAAAAGTATAGTTATACTCAAAATATATTCCTTGAGGATTTCATTTATTCTGAATTATTCATAGATCAGTGGGGGGAAATCATGGATTAGAAATGAATGTGATTAAAATTGGTGTATACCTTCAGCAACTTTATCTGAAGTCAGCAAATATGCTAAATGAATTTTAATTGCCAAAAAGGTCAAAAGAAACTCAAGGAGTGTGAATGTAATTGAGGCAGGCACATGCCCTTGTCAGATTTTGTACAGTAGCTTTAGCAAAGCAATTCTCAAAATATTGCTGGAAGATTTTTATATGTTCCAGTCTTGGAATGTAAATAGAAATAGAATAGATGCCCCTCCATGTCTCCTTTGAAGCAGAAAGTCCAATCAGGTCAATTCTAGAGGTAGTGTGGTTCACAGAGGGTGTATGATTTCCCTGTGTCTTTTCTGGGTTCAGTCCCAATCCGTATACTTGTATAGTGATTAAAATGGTAACTCTGAATGAGGCCCAGTTTTGGAGCCGTCAGTTCACCATGGTGTAGTCATTAAAGTATCTAGACCTACGTGGTCATTCTATTTGCTACTGTTTACAAAACCAGTTTATAATTTTCTAGTAAATCATTGGCAAGATTCCCGAAGTGATTTATTTTTTTCTATTCTCATTGGTAGGCATTTATCTGTGGCTTAAAAATACTTGGTGATTTAAATACTTCAGATGTTGTATTAGTTTGCTAGGGTTTCCATAATAAAATACCATACACTGGGTGACTTAAACAAGAGAAATTTATTTTTTCACAGTTTGGAGACTAGAAGTCCAAGATCACGGTATTGGCAGGTTTGGATTCTCCTGAGGCCTCTTTCCTTGGCCTACAAGTGGCTGTGGGTGTGGCTGTGTCCTCACGTGATCTTTTCTCTGTGTGTATGTGCGTCTTTGGTGCCTCTCCCTCTTCTTGTAAGGATATTAGTTATATTGGATCAGAGTCTCACCCTTATGACCTATTTAACCTTAATTACCTCTTTAAAGGCCTTATTTCCAAATACAGTCACATTGGGGGTTAGGACTTGTTGACCTTAAAAATTAAAGTTATTTTACCAGAAAAAATTAACTTATTCAAGAATAGCAGAAAACTGCAACTCAGGACACACAAGCTATGGCAAAATCATAGGCAAGTCCAGAGAACAAATGAGAGGAATGGGGAAGTTGGAAGGAGCTATGTTAAACAGAGTCCGTTGGAGAAAACTGGAAGTTTGAAGTGTAGTGGCTTTTCATTCGCTGGGCTGCTGTTCAAGGGGAGGTGAAAATCTTCCTTCCTACTGCTGGGGTAGAATAGAAAACATTTACCTGTTGGACATGCAAGGCACCTCTCTTTTTGTTTGGGACAACTCTTCTGGCCATCCCGACTCCAATGTTTGTTGAAATCTCTTTTATTAATTTTTACAGACTTCAACATATGAATTTTGGGGAGGAGAACACAGTTCAGTCCATGGGATATTGCTCATGAACTTGAAATTCTACCATTACTCACTTTCCTTTTAAGATTACAATTTATTACTAATTATAAACAGCAAAATACCTCAAATAATAGGATAAATTACTATTAGAAAATGCCCTGGAAATAATTTTGAAATTTAAATTTTACTTCAGCAAGGTAGAACCTCAGATTGTTAAAAGCTAAATAAATTATAACCACATGTTAAATATTAATCTTAAAAAATTCAGTTATCTATAATGTTAGTAAGATCACTGACGAGTAAATAACAAAAAACAACTGCATAGAAAAATGACACTGAGAAAGAATACAATGATTGTATCTTTTTCACTTTGCAAATTAAAAAGTTGGCAAAATAAAGAAAAATCTCAGCGCTCTTTTCCCTTTTAGTGAATCATATTAATACTAAAATAGCCAAAGGAAAGAATTTTTCTTTCTAAATCTAGTTAAGAAGAAATGTTTTCCTTAAAATAACAAAGAACTCAAGATTTCATATTAATAAGTTCTAAAAATATGTAGTGAGAAAAGAAAGAACTTTGTATATACAACCCAAAGAGATAGAAGCTATATGTACATTTTGTATTAAGGAGTACAGGATAGGGAATAGAGTCACTGGTACAGTAACAGCTATATACGTACGATGTCAGAGGGGTAGCAGACTGGGGGGTGGTTATCACTGTGTGAGGGGTGTAAATGTTTAACTATTACATTGCTTTGTACACCTGAAATTAATAATAATAAAAAAGATAACAGTTCTATTCATTTTGGGAAAAGAGGAAAGAGTGTACTGAGGTGAATAATTTGGAAAGATGATTGTTGTTCTGATCTGACTCTCCTACTTTTTAAATAAGCATGGTGTGGATGCACAAGAATTAGGCTGTGGTTGCTCATTTCGTTTGTCTGCCAGTCTGGAGTTGCTCTTGAGTGCTGGCAAGTTTCGGTGTGCTCGTTCTCAGAGAAATTCTCCCTATTTTGAAAGTCCCAACCCTTCATTAAGGCTTAAAATATGACATTATGGTCACATAAAGTTATAGAAATAAAAGATATTTTTAATTGACTTCAAAATTCAAATTAGAAAAATTTATAATCTGTTTCTTTTCTCCAGCAGCTATAACCACAGATTTTATCCACTGTAAATATCTTGATTTTGAAAATACGGGTAAGATATTTTGTTGTTGCTGTGCAATGATGTTTTCTGAGAGAAAATAAATGTGTATATATACCTGTATGTCTCACTTTAATAGTTTCTAGAATGGCTTATGAAAATCAAAAGAGAAAGTCATTCCCCTTTCTCCCAGCCCCCCCCCCCACAGTGGTATATAAATGCACTTCAAAACCCTATAAAGCAATGATAAAAATCTATTGTAATATCCACAGAAACTCCATTACAATGACAAATTGCTTTCTAAAGATTCTGGTACCTTGCTTTTAGGAAAAAATTTAGAGAACAATGTGGTAATTCACATTGAGTTATACAAAGGTAAACATGTTTTTAGTCAAAAAAATCAGAATTGGTCTATTTTAAAGCAACAAAAATTATTATCTTTCTGAGTGCCAAACCGTTTTCATTTCACTTTATTATAATAATCTTTAATACCTAGGCAATATATATTCGTTGTAGAAAATAGAGATAAACAGACTGGGGAAAAATCACTTGAATTTCTACCATCTTTACAGAAAACCACTGTGAATTTTTTTAATACAAATACTTCTAGAGATTTTCTATGTATATATAATTTACAGTTAACACTGAACGGAATAGCCTGAACACTGTTCCCTTGTCACTATATACAGGGTTATTTTGATGTGTTTGATGGCTGCATATAATATTCAACTGAATGGATAATAGTTAACAAACCCCCATTGATGAACATTTGAGAAGCTTCTATAATAGTTTTGCTACTATAATCAATGCTGACATGAACACATACATACAGATTAATATCTATATGTCTATGTATTTATATATATATACCTATCTATCTTTACACACATAAATGATTATTTCCTTAGAATAAGTTCCTGCATGTATAATTACTGGATTAAAGAACATACATATTTTGATACATAGAAGCCCTCTTTACAAATGCTGGTAAATTAATCAAAATAGATGCTTAAAGAGAAGAATCATAAAATATTTTACATATACATATAAATTATATGAACATATAACTTAAGCATTTTATTTTAACTTAAAAATATAAATGTATATTCATTCACTAACTTAGATTACATTTTAAAATTTCTTTTTTAGGACAAAGGAATTTGTTGTTGAAAATGGAACCCTTGATTAAAGTTTTATGTAATCTTTCTTAGATAAATGACATCTATAATGAATTGTATAGAATTTTATAGTTTCTTTTTTGTTTAAAGGTGGAGCAAGAACTGAAAATAACTTATACTCCTCCTCCAATATTTTTGCTCCTACTTTGACATTTGTATGTGTGTGATGTACTTTTAGAATCTATCCAAAGCATTCAAATTAGTTTTCCCTGAAACAACTTTTTTAAAACATGATATTGATTAAATAACATAATTACAAAACAAGTACAATTGCTTTAAAAGCTTTTTTTTAAGAAACACTGACTTTTGGTAAGCAGATATTCAAAACGGCAAGAACAGATCAAACACTAGCCTATTGGTATCAAGGACTCAGCGGGGCCCAGCCAGCAGTGTGTTTTACAGAAGGAATAATGGCAGTTTATCTAATAACTTACTTAATCCTGGGTTGGTTGAGAGATTTTCTACTAAATTGCCTTCCAATAAAGTACCATTGACTTGCCCTCTTATCAGCAATGTATGCGAGTCCTCATTTCCTTTCACCCTAGTTCTCAAACTTCAGTGGCCAAAAGAATCACTTGGAGAGCTTGTTAAAAATGCAGATTCTTGACACACCATTCTAATAGATTCTGATTTGGGGCTCGTCCCAAAAATCTGTATAATGTCAACCAAGCATTTCTTAGGCGGGTGATCAGTCAAAATATTTAACTCAAGGATGAGATTCTATGATTCTCATTTGACCACATCTCATCTCATTTGGCCACAGAGAGTCTTCTAACAAAATTTGGTTAAGATAACAAAATAATCTATCTAGATCATTTCCCCTCTTTGATCCAATCTATTATTTCCCGAGAAATGACGTTTAGAAAAGAATTCTTTTGGTCTAGTTTTTCTATAATAGAGATTTTAATAATCTAATATTCAGATTTCTTTTTTAAAAAATTGAAGCTAGATCTTTGAAAAGTCCAAATGCAGTAGGGGGTAAAATCCTCTGAAGCACACCAGGCAGGTTTTTCATAGAGTTGGGTTAGAATTCAGAGATAATTCAGATTCTTGACTATATATGAAGCAATTTCCGAGGGGCAACCTCTCCTTAGTTTTTACACAAGTCACTTTGCTATTAAGCTGAATTTAAATAAACCTACAGCCAGGTAAATGAAGGAATCTGTTCTCTAAAAATTATGTGTCTACGTGTACGCCAATGTTCATTGCAGCTTTGTTTACGGTGGCCAAGACATGGAAACAACCAAAATGTCCTTCGATAGATGAATGGATAAAGAAGTTGTGGTACATATACACAATGGAATACTATTCGGCGTTAAGGAAAGATGATATAGGAACATTTGTGACAACATGGATGGATCTCGAGAGAATAATGCTAAGTGAAACAAGTCAGACAGAAAAAGCAGAGAACCCTATGATTTCACTGATATGTGGTATATAAACCAAAAAGAACAAGACAAACAAATGAGAAACAAAAACTCATAGACACAGACAATAATTTAGTGGTTACCAGAGGGTAAGGGGGTGGGGGGTGGGTGATGAGGGTAAAGGGGATCAAATATATGGTGATGGAAGGAGAACTGACTCTGGGTGGTGAACACACAATGGGATTTATAGACGATGTAATACAGAATTGTACACCTGAAATCTATGTAAATTTACTAACAATTGTCACCCCAATAAAATTAATTAAAAAAAAAAAAAGAAATAAAAAGGCAAGCCACAGACATAGAAAAAAAAAATTATGTGTCTAACAAGTCAGTGACACTAAAACCTGAATTTATACTAAGTAGGAGGCGATGCTCATTATCCCCTAAAAGATCAGCAGCAGCAGGAAAACACCCATTTCTTTTGGACAATAAAAAACCAGAGTTAATGTACTAACACCTGTAAAGGTTTAGGGGCTTAATCTTGACTAAACTGCAGTGTAGCCAACCAGTGTCTTGCAGAGGATAGTGGGGAGTGAGGGGGTATTTATCGGGTTTTCTTGCTGTTTTGTCAGTATTGAGGGCTTGGTACTCAGCTGCAAAGGAAGATGATTTTCTTACTGGGGTGATGTTTCTGAACTTTCCTTGCCAACTTGGGACCCTAGGACACTGAGTCAGCCTTGAGAGCCAATGGATGTCAGGAAGAGAATGCAGAGAGGTGAGGGCAAAGTTGAACTGAACACTGTCTGTTACTCTATGAAGTATAAGATCCAGTCTTATTTTGGGGGAAACACGGTAGGAGGCTGAACCAGGGATCTTATTTTAAGGTGCCTGAGGCTTCCATTTCTGAGTCAGGCAGGAACTGCTAAAGACCACAGCCTTCTCAGAGAAATGGGGGACTAAATATACATGAGCATCAGTCTGAAAATCCAGGGCTCCACTGAAGAGTATGTTTGGTGAGGGAATCACTCTTAGGAACAAAAAGTTAGTATCAGAGTATCTCTCAGTGAAGTTTAACAGATAAGGGAACTAACGTTTATTGAATTCTTTCTTATATTCATCTTCTCATTTAACATTATCATCATCCCCCAAAAAAGTTAAAAAATGGTTGAAGTAAAAGACAAAAGTATTGCAGTAAAAGGGACCAGTTTCAACAAGGCTTGCTTTTGTATCAACAGTATGAGTATGGGATGTTCTAAAGAATTGGCTGATGTCAGATAGTGATACGTATCAGATAGTCCTTAGTTCATGGATGTGTTCACAAAGACTCTTTCCTTAACCAAACACAGGCTCCTCTGAGCCATCTTTTCAACTAAGTCTCAGCGTTGGCCTATAAAGACTTCAGACTCTCAACACAAACAATGTCACTACCCCTTCCGTCCCCCCATACACACTAAGAGACTTGAACAAACTCTGGCATGGTTTCTAACCATGCTTAAGGCCACATACCTGGGAAGGTCAAGCATCCCTGAAGTTCCTGCCTAGGAAATCACCAGTCTGCCAAAATAATTTACTGCTTGTTTTAGTCAACACCTGTCTCAGTCTCTGTGGGAGGGCAGGAGCCTAACTTTGATAAGTACCAGTTAGTAAATTCAGAAGGTCTAATCACATTGACCAACATACCTACCTGCTTTTTCACTTCCATAACTCTGCTGAGCTCCCACTTATTCTCTCTTCCTACTCCCTCATTCTCACTTTAAGATGCCCAGTCACCTCTGCACAGATCAAAGATGAACTTCTCTTCCTTACTGCAGTAGTTGCACAGTAAATGTCTTTACTGCCCTTAACTAGTTTTCAGCTAGAACTTTAGTGTGAAAGTTCTCCTTGACAGTTTTCATACTAAGTTTGAGATTCCCACCCCCACCCGAGCCCCATACCAGACCTAGCTTATGTGCCTTCTGAGATCCATTCAACCCCACAGATTCTCAGCTATTTATTACAGTACCTCTAGCACTTTGTCTATTCCATCTGGAACCAGTGGATGTTCAGAGGGAATGTGGAAGGGCAGGGGCATCAATACTGTATGGGACAAACTTGACTGAAGAGAGATAGGAAACAAGAAGGAATCAGCAGATAAATTGCCCACCCTCCTTCTCCCCAACAGATGATTTCAAGACATAGTGTCTTCATATGGCATTTCTAGAGAGGTCCCATGAAACTGAGCAATTAATTCATTGTGTGTCTTAGGAAACTATGGTCAGCTTAGTATTTGCCTTCTCTCCTTCCTGACTGACTTCTCTTTTTTCCTCACCCTGCTTCCCTCACATTGCACCCCCTAATAAAACATCAGCACCAAAGTTTTGCCTAAAGCTCTGTTTTTTAGGGAACTGAGGCTATATAAATTGGTTCCAGGATTAGCCCTAAGAAGCCAACTCTCGTGATGGAATTTTGGAGTGGATTGCCTACTTGACTATAGGCAATGGAGATCCCATTGCTGGTGATAAGTGGGTGATAACCCCTGACAGTGGGATCACAATTAGTGAAGTCTGGCCTGCAGTTAGGTGGGAGGAGATGTAAGGCAGAACACAAGGTATTGTGAGATCATTATGTATAAAATGATTATAAGACTTATTGCTGCTTTTGGTGTCAGTGAAGTCTTATAAAAAGAAAATGATAGACCCAGGGCTTCTAATTGCTAACTTAAGGAATCATCTGAAAACCAGAGGTATCAATGGCAGTCTTACCTCAGACTGGGTTGAAATGGGTTGAACCATTTGGTAGAATGGATAGACTGGGTAGAATGGGTTGAAAACCAGATCCAGATTCTAATTATAAGGACAGTAGAGATGTAAAGGAAATTAAATTTGTAGCTTCCATAAATATACTATAGTAAAACCAGGACCCAGATGGGGAAGAGGGCACAAAGACCTGCAATAAAGATATTTGAGTGGATAAACCTAAAAACCTTGAACTGAAAAATTCTCTGGAATATTCCTGGGCCAGTGGAATCCACCTGCTTCCTTTGCCAGAGGAAATCAACCTCTCTTTTCCTAGAGACTATGCAATGGCCTCACCCGAAGCAGGTGCCTAAAAAGATAATACTTGTTCTCAAAAGCTCCCTCCACCATACCTCATTGCCTCCGAGCCACTAACCTGGATCATATTTCAGCATAGCCTGAGAGGGAAGAAACAGTCCTTACTTAGAGTAGAAATAGACTACCTATCAAACAAAGGACAGGATCTGGCTATTATGCACCAAGGTAACAAGGGAATGGATTTTGGGGGAATATAAGGCTGGAAAGGGAAGAATTCACTGGGATGGGGGTATTCCCCATGATTCAGTGCTCTAGGACCTAGAGTTGGTCTAAACACACTGTCAGGTTTGCTCTTTAAAAGTTGGTCAGGACAATGGCCTAGAATATGTGAGGTGAAGTTGGCAGTCATGGCATATTGAGCAAAGAGGACATAGCCATCAGGGAAGCAGGAATGTTAGACTGGATTTACTACGTACGAGCTGAGAACCTATTATTGACGGTGTTTCCTGGAAGGACCCAGAGCTCGCTTCTACCTCTGACGCAATAGAAAATATACTAGTGCTGGGTACACCAGTTTCTTTAGGAAGCTTGGTGATGCTTGTTTTCTGTAGGCTATGCCTGCAGATGCGGCATGGAAATTAGATGATGATGGGATTCTAGAATGACAGAGGCCAGTGGCAGGACTTAATTCTCAGAGGCAAGATGGACATAATTACTACAATGGGCATCAAAATCAGAGTAGCAATTAGAGTGCTTTGGTCTATAAGGATCTAGGGTGATTATAGAGGCAAGATAAATGGAGAATTGACCAGAGTTTAGTTTGATTTATATAAAAGAAAATTGAGAGCTGGAAAGCGGACATCAGTGCTGTAATGAATAAAACGCAGTTTCTAGAACTAAACGAGTATATAAACCAGAGTTCATTGACTGAAGAGGGGACGGGTCCTTTTGAGGAAAAACCTGGAAATGCTACCATAGTATTGATATATTTATCATGTATAAATATGTCACATTTATTATGATAAATATGTTTCTGGTCCATCCCTAAGGAGACCTTTGGTCATTTATTAGAGCAACTGTGCCAGGGGAAAGGGCTATACACTGGCTTTTCAAATCTCTTAGATATGAGCTCTGAGCTGGCACTGGCACTGATTTTAGGAAACCCCAAATATCATCCTTGTCTTCTATAATAGGATGGGAGTTATGGTAGCCAGGTGATAAATGGATATTAGCTCAAATCCAATTGATAGTAGGACCAGTGAGTCAGCAGGCCTGCCCTGAAGTTATTCCCTTAGTCCTTGAATACATAAATGAATAGATATCAGCTGGAATAGATATCAGAAGTCTTACATGGGCTCCCTGCACTGTGTGGATTAAGAGCCATAATTTTCAGAAAGGCCAAATGGAAATACCAGCAAATGACACAGGCACAACTCCTCCGCCCACCCCCACACCATGGTCAAGAATGTAAATTAGAAACAGTGTCTTACCCCAGAAGGGATTGCAACAATTAGCACCATATCAGACTTGAAGGATGTGGGGGTGAGGGGGGAAGGGGAGGTTCCCATAGTATTCCCTTTTAATTATCTCTCTGTTTTCTCAAAACCAGATGGATGATGGTGCGTCACCATACCTCCAGTCTAGTGACAGTCCTGGTCATGGCTAGTGGGCAGAATATGGTTGTCTTTAAAGAAACACATAATTTATTCTCTGGCATTTGCCATGCAGTTATCAGTTTAATGAATGCTTTACTTTCAATCCTCACCAGTAGAGTATCAAAATCTGTTTTGCCTGACATGGCAGGAACAGCATGGAGTTAATGTCCTATGGTGCAATCTTTTACCAATGGGAAAGAAGAGATGGAAAAAAGCTGAAAGATAAATTGCTTGCCCTTCAAAGATTTCAAGATGCAGTAATTCCAAAATGCCTTTCTGGAGATATCCCACATTACCAAACAACTCATTAAGCCTCATTTAAAGGTATGACCAGCTCAGTAAATATACAAAAGACTCTATTACCTTTTTCTCCTTCCTTGCCTCACTTGCTTTTTCTTCTTATTCTTGCCTCCCTGGGATTGACGCTCCAATAAAGAATTAGCACAAAGTTATGCTTCATGTTTTCTAAGAAATCTGAGCTAAAAAAACGTCCTGCCATGCTCTCCATACCCAACACCAGGTGGCTGAATTTAGAAAGGGAAACATAAATCTGTAGGTAAGCAGGTATAAGTTCTGAAAGATAGCTGCTCCCTACTATTTCTATGAATAGTAATGGAGAAGATGAAATAAAAATCAAATAGATTGCTTTTAAAAGTCGACCACAGATTGCATTTAAAAATATTTGTGCGCAGCCGTTATGGAAGGCAGTGTGGAGGTTCCTCAAAAAATTACGAATTAGAATTACCATATGACCCAGCAATCCCTCTCCTGGGTATCTACCCCAAAAATCTGAAAACATTTATCCATAAAGACACGTGTGCTCCAATGTTCATTGCAGCTTTGTTTACGGTGGCCAAGACATGGAAACAACCAAAATGTCCTTCAATAGATGAATGGATAAAGAAGTTGTGGTATATATGCACAATGGAATACTATTCGGCGGTAAGAAAAGATGATATTGGAACATTTGTGACAACATGGATGGATCTTGAGAGTATAATGCTAAGTGAAATAAGTCAGACAGAAAAAGCAGAGAACCATATGATTTCACTGATATGTGGTATATAAACCAAAAACAACAAAAGAACAAGACAAACAAAAACTCATAGACACAGACAATAGTTTAGTGGTTACCAGAGGGTAAGGGGGGGGGTGGGGATGGAAGATGAGGGTAAGGGGGATCAAATATATGGTGATGGAAGGAGAACTGATTCTGGGTGGTATTACATAGATGATGTAATACAGAATTATACACCTGAAATCTATGTAATTTACTAACAAATGTCACCCCAATAAATTAAAAAGAAAAAAAAGAAAAAAATATTTGTGCAACAGAAATCTAAGTTCTATTTACCTCTGTAATAACCAGCTAGCTTTCTTAGACTATAAATTAACTCACTATTCCTTAAAAAAGTTAATATTGTTTGGAGCTATAGACCTTCTGAATAGCCATATATCGTCTGGTCATTTTTATCTACATTTATCATTTAGTTTATGTGAGCAAGCCAATGTCTACGAGCAACTCTTAAGATTGCGAGTACTGAATATTCTAATCTCTGCACCAGAATCCAAGTAGGATTGACATTCTGATTTGGAAAATATTTTTAGGAGACAGTGTTGACCATCAATGACAAAGGTTGTGTTGTAGCGTTAGTTCAGCAGTGGACTTGTGAAATGCTGGGTTTAATCCTCAAACCTCTGAGGCACTGAGTATGTTGGAAGATTAAGAGAAGGTTCCTGGATTTTCATAAAAAGAGGCAAAAACTAAACATGTCTTGGGGAAAGGAACTCTGAGGTTCCCTGCTTTCTGGTTTAACGAAGTCTTAACGCGTTGTATTTCAGGGCACATCAGAAGACATTGCTTTTAATTCAACATCCCCCCGCCCACGTTTATTTTCTTGGCAGATCTAAACAAACATGTTGAATAATTTTATTTCTTTATTCAGTAATTATGTTCTGTATCACTTTGTCCTATGATGTGCTGTGTAACAGAGTCTAGAGATGCACATACTAGTGGGGGTGGTCCCCTCAGGAGGACAGACCTGGGGAAGAAGTCCTTGCAAGCTCTAGGATCAGGCTTGAAGCTGTTTGGACAGAACCTTTTGTGGTCCCAGGAATCTCCAGTGTGGTGTAGAAGGGTGGGCAGTTCTGCGTCTTAGTAGGTATATTCCTTGGCCTGTGAACCTCATTCTATAGGGAGGGGAATGGATGAAGGAAAGGTAGATGGGACATAAAGTTCGGGACTCAGGGCAGGGCTTGGGTTTAGGAGTGGTACGGGAGCTTGACATGGTGAGGCTGGAAGGTGGTTAGCATGGGAGTCTGTGGTAATGAGATGAAATTGATGAACTAAGCCTTGAAGACCATGACAAGGAGTTTGCACTTTTATTTTATTGGTATGCTGGTTCGCCAGTCAGATTGCATTTAAGTCTGCAGAGCCTTCAGTGGGAGCTGACTTGGGCCTTGTCTGAAGCTTATCTGAAAGCTTTGGGCGGGAGACCTTCTGAAAGGAGGGGCTTGAGATTTTAGCTAGTGTGTGGTCAAGCAGAGGTCAAAGCAGACCAAAGTAGTTGGCTGGAGGCAAGGTGATATCACAGCCCTGAGAAAGGAGCTTTTCTATAATATGAGTTACTGAGTATGGGGACAGAGCCCCAGAGAGCAGTTTCCAGGCTCTCGGCCTCGCGTGGAGGGGTGCTGGCTCAGGTAGTAGATGGCCGTTGGCTGTGGCTAGTTAGCCAGTTGGCCGCTGACGTAGCTGCCGCGGCTGCGCTGCTTGGTGAGTCTAGGGGAGTCGGTCAGTTGACAGAAAAGCGGACAGCAGGTCGCAAGCCAGGTGAATCCAGCCTCCAATGAGACTATAGTGGTATGACTCCCCTATCTATGGCTCCGTGGGTGTTCCTTTTTGGCCTAGCCATATCCTGTGTTCTTATGTGGGGAGCAGGACCAGAGGCCCCGCAGACCAACCCTCACGACACTGAGGCACACATTATTGGCCTGAAACTGGAGACAGGGCCTGTTCCAACTCACTCAAACTGGGCAGGAGGCAGAAGACTGCATGCATGCTTTGGTATGAAGCTGACAAATCTTCCTGTCGTGCAGGGCGGCCTGCGGGGTCTCAGCTCCCACTCCCCACATAAGAACGCAGGACATGGTGAGGCCAAAAAGGAACACCCATGGAGCCATAGATAGGGGAGTCATACCACTATGGTCTCACTGGAGGCTGGGTTGGAGACACAGGAAGAAGGAGCCACACGACCCACAACCCGCCGTTCACTTGTCTCTGCCAACCAACCTCACTTGCTAACTGCAATCCACCTCTCTGCAATCCACAATCCACACTTAGCCCTTGCCAACCACCATCTTCTTGCCAGTCCCTATTTGCTGCTAGTGTAGCCACGGTAGTTATATTAGTGGCCAATGGCTCACTGGTTACAGCTGACAGCCAACAGCTGATGGCCATCCAATCACAGTTGATGGCCATTTACTACCCGAGTGAGCACCTTTCCATGTGAGGCCGAGAGCCTGGAAACTGCACTCCTGGCTCTGTCCCCACTCTGCCCATGTACCCTTTTATGTTTCATGGTGTCTTGGTTTCATGTACAGACACCTGAGGTTCTTTACAGGAGTGCCCTTGGACACCTTTCTTTGCTCCTTACCATCTTGTAAACTGAACCCCAGTTTGCCTGATTCTCAAGTCCTAGTTCAGTAATCCCAACCTCTGGCCTTTGGGTTATGTATTAACTCTTTGTCTTGCCCGCTTTGCAATGTCAGCTGATTTAACTGGCTCCTCTGACCTCCTGATGCCGCATGGCAAACAGTTCCAGTTCTGGCCACTGGGAATCTAACTTCCGCCCTAGCTACAACGCCTGCCTCCCAGCAAGAAGAAATGGAGCATTTGTTATGAACCTCTAGATTCAGAGCACCTGCTTGGTTGCCCTGGCAACAGGCAATGGCTCTGTTTTTCTTTAGTCCCTGGGCCTGGGGAATGTGACGCTACAGAAGGAAAATTCAGAGCCCTGAGGACAGTTCCTATGGGGTCCACCCAGTCAGTGGAGGTTGGAATGCAGATACAGACCCTGCTTTCACAGATATTGGGGTTAGCAACTGCTGTGGGCAGCTAAGCCCACGCATTTATTCAGAGAAATTTAGAGGCAATTCAGCAGAACTCTCTGAAATTAAGCAGCCATAATGATTCATGAATACCCAGAGCTTTGGTTGAGAATTGGAGGGTGGGGGGAGTGCTGGTGGGTACACACTGATTGTATTTCTAACATACTGCACTTTAGGAAAGATGGCAGATAATAGCTCTGCTCCTGAAGGCCAATAGCCATTTCCACAGGGAGAGCAACGAAAGTCCACCCACAGGGACTGATAGGACTCACCTGCCAGGAGGAAGGATTGACACCTCTACAGTTTTATGGTCTATCCTGCAGGAAATGAGGGGGAGCATCCAAACTTCCACCACAGTTTAGCCACAGCCTCAGGAGAAGATCATGCAATGAGCTGGCTCAGGTCCCTAGGCTTGCGCATCCCAGTATTAAGGCTCTGTACAAGGCTAAAGATGGGACTGGCACATACTGCCTCTCTCTCTTTCTCTCTCTCTCTCTCTCTCTGTCTGTCTCTCTGTCTCTGTCTCTCTCTCTCCCTCTCTCTCTCTGTAGCAGGACCACTCCCCAAGGTGCACACATGTGTGTGCTCACATGTGTACAAGTGTGCATGCCTGTTCCCTCTGCCAACTCCCCCAAGTAGGGCACCTATATCTCTACAACACATTATGCCTGTTTTTATGCCGATCGCATTATTTATATTCTAATCCTAAAAGATACTTGCTTGAAGACCATTTATGGCACAAAAAGTATAGATTAATTTTAAGGATTTATTACTGGCAGTAATACTCGCGATCACCTTTCTCTTGCAAATGCCCTTTTCCCTACAGAGGAAACCTTTGTGAATGTTTTGCCTATGATGCTTGCACTATAAAGATGCCCCTGGGCAATCCTTGGCAATAGTGACTAATGTTTAATAGTGACAGCAGGACTTCTACCATTTAGGAGGCAGCAGGCAGCTGAGAGCCTGGCTCTGAGTCAGATTTACCTGGATTCAAACATCCACTCTGCCATTTGCAAGCCGCAAAGACTTGGGCAAATCCCGTGATTTCTCTGCCTTAATTTCCTCATTTGTGAAATAGGAGTGTTAATTTCTTCCCTGAAGAGCTTCAGTGAGGATTATAGGAGATAATAGGTGTAAAATCCTTAGCACATAGCATGTGCTCAAATGCATGACACCAAGGTTGACAGGACTTGAGCACAGTCCTCATGCTGATGAATGCTCTTTAAATATTTGCAGGACATTTCTTGTATGTAAAAATGTTAATGATCAAATCATCATATAAAAAAGCCTGTTTTATCTCTTCCTGTTTTCAAATCATGTTTTTTGTTTTTTGCCCTGGGGGGATGGGGAGGACTTGCAGTGTGGAAATATTTCCATGTACTAGAAGTTGATTGCATTGTTTTGTTAAGAGTCCCCCAAAAGGGTAAATATGATTTGGTGCCTAGCTTGCATGTAAACAATGAGCTATAGCTCACTTAGGAATGGCATTTTTTCAGAGTTAACTAGACTTTCAGTTTCACTGAGAAGACTGTATGAGTCATCCCTGCTCCATATATACAATTATATTAAAGCAGCTAAAATACAGTTTAATAATCTGAATTTAAATTAACTTAATTCTCTGAGTTTTGGTAAAGAAGTGCAGTTTTAGCAAATATGCTTTAGTAGTTTTGATGATCAAACTGCCCGAAAGGAGCTAAAATTAAACTTCGTCTGACTTTTACTTGTTCGCTTCTATTTCTAAGCAAGTGAGACACAGTATCTTTGCTTTGACTCTACAGGAATCAATGGATGTTTTGGTCAGTGACCTCAGAATCCTTTGAGACCTAGCCAGAAAGGGAACATATTTCCATATCTCTAGAATGATCAAAAGGCAATATAAGAAAGCTCTCAAGCAAAAAGGACACACAATCTTTCCTTGTCCTCTGAACCTAACATTTGAGAGTTGCAGTCCCCATATCAGAATGGCAGAATTCCAGTGGTTCATTTGTAGAAGTGAGTTATATGGAAATCAGAATGCATTCTTCATAGAAATCATATTATGCATGGTGGTTAGCTATGTTTAACCCATAATGCTCTGAAGTACAGATGCAACAGAACTATAGGATTTTGCCACTTGATGAACAATATTTTTATGGGGAGATGTGTTCAGGGGTCCAACTAAGGATGCCAAGAATGGCATCTTCCCTCTTCCTTCCTCCACTGCCCCCAAGGTGGAGGCTTTTGGAATTTGGGGACTGGGGGATGACGTGTTGTGAGAAGCTAAGAACTCTTTCTTGTTCATCTTCAGAGTAGCTCCTGGCATATTTCCTTTCTTTTCATCCACTAACCCCCAAAACTGATCCTCTTCCTTCTCCCTCCACTGCCATAATCTCATCCTTCTGAGAAGGATTTCTCTCTTCTCATTTTGTATTAAAACAAGGAGTTCCCTCTGCTTGCCTGGTCCTGAAGTGAATACACAGACTTTGTCAGATACTTTATGGAATTAACAACAAAATCTTCCTGATTCCTTTCTCAGTATTGCAAGTAAGTTCTACAAGGTAAAGTCAAAACCCTAGTTAGCAGTAAGTCTTTTTCTACTTAAGAAACTGGTGCGAGGTTTACCCATATTTCATGGAGAATCATAGATTAAGGCTTTAATGATACACATTTCATAAAGAGATGTGACTGGTGGAAGTTTAGGGGTGAAAAGCATGACAATAGAGTTTGTGTGGCACAAAACCAGGTGAAATGACTGTGTGAGCAGCACCCCCTAATGTTGAGAAGAAGCTGTGAGTTGGATGAGATAGCTGTAAGAAGTGGTGCTTTACAGTTTCTCTCTATTCCTTTGCTCTAAACCACCACTATAGGAGCAGGAGCCCCCAGATGCTGGGTTCAAGTGCTCAGAGACTGATGAGGAAAGTGCTTAAGGTAATTCAAGAAGCAGCATCCTGGAATGAAACCACAACTACAATGCCATCAAAAGGGAATAGTGAGAGAAGTGAAATCCAAATGGCAGGCAAAGTGACAGTGGGGGAAGGTAGGCCAAATCAAGAGATTCCCAGGGGAGCCTGGAGAGACTCCAGGTACGGCATAGGGGAGCATTATGACCATTTTATTTTCTAGGACTCTCAAGCTCTAGGAGGGAAGGAAACTTTTTTTTTTTTGAATAGCTATCAAATGGGTAACAATTTTATTTGTATTTTTAAAAAATTTTTATTACAAAATATAGCTAATATACAGCATTATATCAGTTTCAGGTGTACACTGTAGTTGTTCAACATTTGTATACTTAAAGAAGTGATCACCATGATAAGTCCAGCAACCATCTCACACCATACTATGCTATCACAATATTACTGACTATATCCCCCATGCTGTACATTATATCCCCATAACTTAGTTGTTTTATACCTGGAGATTTGAACCTCTTATTCCCCTTCACCGTTTCCTCCATTCTTAATTTTTCAATTACAATTCAAATCCAATATTATTTTATATTAATTTCAAGTGTACAGCATAGTAGTTAGACATTTACATAATTTAAGAAGTGATTCCCCCTGACTAATACCCACCTGGCACTATACGTAGTTATTGCTGTAATATTGACTATATTCCCTATGCTTTACTTTACATCTCCATGACTATTTTGTAACTACCGATTTCTACTTAATCCCTTCATTTTTTTCACCCTGTCCCCCAAACCCCTCTCCAATAAATCTAGTATCCATTCGACACTATACACAGTTATTACAATATTATTCACTGTATTCCTGTGCTGTACTCTATATCCCCATAATTACTTCGTAACAACCAATTTGTACTTCTTAATCCCTTACCTTTTATCACCCATATCCTCAAACCCACACCCATCTGGAAACCATAAAAATGTTCTCTATCTATTAGTTTGTTTCTGTTTTGTTTATTTTGTTCTTTAGATTCCACATGTAAGCGAAATCATATTGCATCTATCTTTCTCTGTCTGACACTCCATTCAACCCAATACCCTCAGGTCCATCCATGCCTCTGCAGGGGGCAAGAACCCATTCCCTTCCCTGGCTGAGCAATATTTCATTGTATATATGTACCACCTCCTCTTTATCCATTCTTCCATCAGTAGACATCCAGTCTGCCGCCACATCTTGGCCATTATAAACAATGCTGCAATGAATTATATGGGTATACATGTCCCCTCGAAGTAGTGTTCTGGATTTCTTCAGACAAATACCCAGAAGTGGGATTATTTGGTCCTTTTTTGTCTCTTGTTATAGCCTTTGTTTTAAAGTCTATTTTGTCTGGTGTAAGTATAGCTTCCCCAGCTTTTTTCTTTTTTTTCATTTTCATGAAATATTTTTCCATCCCTTTACTTTCCATCTGTATGTGTCTTTCAATCTGATGTGACTCACTTGTAGGAAGCGTATTAGGATTCGTTTTCTTATGCATTCAGCCCTCCTATGTCTTTTGATTGGAACATTTAATCCATTTATATTGAGGGTAATTATTGATATATAGCTATTGCTACTTTATTATTCATAATTTTGATTTCTTTTTTTTTTAAATCTGTCTTAAAGAAGTCCCTGTAAGATTCCTTGTAATACTGGTTTGGTGGTGATAAATTCCTTTAGTTTTTTCTTGTCTGGGAAGCTCTTTGTCCTTTGATTTTAAAAGATGGTCTTACTGGGTAATGTAATCTTGGTTGTAAGTCCTTGCTTTTCATCATGTTGAATATTTTGTGACAATCCATTGTAGCCTGCAAAGTTTCTGTTGAGAAATCAGCTGACAATCTTATGGGGGCTCCCTTGTAAGTTACTAGTTGCCTTTCTCTTGCTCCTTCTAGGATTATATCTTTGTCTTTAATCTTCACCATTTTAGTTATAGCATGTTTTGGTGTGGGCCTGTTTGGGTTCATCTTGTTTGGGACTCTCTGTGCTTCTTGGGCTTGTATGTCTATTTCCTTCACCAGGTTAGGAAAGTTTTCAGTTCTTCAAATAGGTTTTCAACCCTTAGCTTTCTCTTTTTTCCTTCTGGTACTCCTATGATGCAAATCTTGTTATGCTTGATGTTGTTGTCCCAGAGGTCTCTTAATCTACCCTCATTTTTTGGGGGAGGGATTCTGCTTTTTTAATTTTTTTAATTTGTTTTTGCTGTTCCAATTGAGTGTTTTCTGCTACCTTGCCTTCTAAATCGCTGATTTGATCCTTATTCATCTAGTCTGCTGGTGTCTATGGCCATACAACCCTGAACGTGCCCAATCTCATCTCATGTAGTCTGCCGGTGATTCCTTCTAGTGCATTCTTTATTATTGTATTCTTCACTTCTGACTGGTTCTTTTTTATGGTTTCTATGTCCTTTTGTATGCTTGCATCTCTTTGTTGAAGTTCTCATTAAGTTCCTTGAGCATTCTTATAACTATTGTTTTGAACTCTGTATCTGGTAGGTTGCTTGCCTCCATTTTATTTAGTTCTTTTTCTGGAGTTTTCTCCTGTTCTTTCATTTGGGATGTATTTCTTTATTTCCTTATTTTAGCTGCCTCTCTGTTTGTTTCTAGGTGTTAGGTAGATCTGCTATATCTCCTAGTCTTGGCCGGGTGGCCTTATGTAGTAGGTACCCTGTGGAGCCCTGGTACAGTCTCCCTGGTCCCTGGCTCTGGGTGCCCCAGGAGTGTCCCTTTTGTGGGTGGTGTGTGCCCTCCTGGTATAGTTGAGTTGTGGTTACTATTGGCATATCAGTGGGTGGCATTGGCCCTCAGGCTGATTGGCTGTGAGGTTTGGCCCCCTGCTGTGTGGGGCTTACTCCACTGAGTGGGATTTGCCCCAGCAGGCTCTGGTGCCTGTTGAGACTACCTTTTGTGTATTCCACTTGAGGGTTTAATTGGGTGGTGTTCTGCTGTGGTCTGAAGCCAGCCTCCAAATGTGTTGGTTCTGAGGCCTCTTGGGAAGAGCTCCAGTGAAGGCCAGGTCACACACTGCCTGTCACTAGCTCGGGACTACCTAGTAGAAGCTACAAAGCATTCCTCATTGTTCACTGCCTGTGCTAAAGTTGGAGGTAAGTGGGAGAGGCCATGCTGAGAACCGAGGATGGCTGCCATCAGCCTGGGGTAGCTCTGCAGAAAGCCAGGATGCCCTGAGGCCTGCTGTCACCTCTTGGTTCCCTTAAGATTCAACCACTGATAAAGCTCATGCAGCATGAGAGTGGGGTGAGGCAGTTTCTCAGGGAGTCACTAGAGTGGGAAGAGTTGTTGTGATTACCAGGTTAATGTAAACTCTGAAATGGTGCCAGCACTGAGCCTGGAGCTACTCAGCCAAAGTCTCAGAGTACAATGAGGGCAGTCGCTGCCTGCCTGTAGCCCGCAGACTCCAATAGTTTTCCAAGAAAGAGTACAGTACAGGTGCAGCTGGCTGCTCTTGAAAAAAGTCCCTCTGGCATTGGGGGAGTCAGCAGGGCAGAGCAGCGGAACTCCCCAGGTCGATCAGATTCAGATTTGGCTAGAGGGGGCGGGCTCAACACCGGAAAGATATAGCCCACCTGCTGGCTGCAAGGGAGCAGGACCCCACACAGTGAAAAGTGTGAATGTCCTGCAGTCCTTACCACGCAGCAACACACTTCAGTCTGTTCCAGTATGCCTCCGAAAACCCCTGAGTCACCATCCCTCCATTGGAGCCCAAGGTGAGTGCCTGCGAGGAAGTGAGTCTGTTCACAGGCTGTTTAAGAGGACTTTGGGTTTTCTCGCAGGTTTCTGTCCCACCCAGATGGTCGGAATCTCCATTGTTTTTCACAGAGAAATGTTGTGGGGACTTTTCACAGAGAAAGGTTGTGGGGACTCCTCTACCAGTACTCCAGGCTGGGGAGCCCGGTGAGGGCTGGGGTCCCTCACTCTTCTATGGAAACCTCTGCAGTTGAGATATCCTTCCTGATTCTCATTCACCACACACAAGTGTGAGGCCCATTCCATGTCTTAGGAGGGAAGGAAACTGGACGGCACTGAATAGACTTGAGTATCATTCCTCAGATCTCTACCAGGCCTTCCTGGGCTAAGGATAGGCGTGCCAAAAGAGGACTGAGAAACCTTTAAAGCCTTCTGGAGGCAGACATCTGAGCAGGTAGAAGCAAGCAGAAGTAAAAGCCACAGGGCTTAACAAGGTATATGGCAGAGTTAATTGTTGGCTGCCTACACACCCTTAAGTTGTCAGTGACTTCAGGTGTCTCCTTGGTTTGGACCTCGTTTGCCTTTCTGACTCTGGCTACTCTGACCTTTTGTTGAAGTTGATATTTGTCATCACGTTGACCCCATTCTAAGTACAACCCAGTTTCACTTTTTGGCCTAGCACTGTCTCCTTCCTGTTCTATGGAGTTTGATGAGATGTAGGAGGACCCAGTCAGCTCCTGGACTTTCTTCCCTCATCTCATTTATTTACTGAGCACTTACTATGTACCAGACACTGCATTAGATGTTGGGGATATAATAATGAATATAACTGACAAAAATATCTCTGCCTCTATGAAGTTTATATTCTAGTGTTCTCAGACAATGAGAAAGATAAGTAACAAAAATAAAATCCACAATATATAGTGCTAAAGCCAGAAATGGGGATATGGTGGTTAAAATTATATATAGTATGGCCAAAAGGGGTGACTTCTAAGTAAAAATTTAAAGGCGATTGTATTAGTCTGGTGGGCTATCATAAAAAAGATACCACAGAGTAAGCATGGCTCAAACAGCAGGCATTTATTTTCTCTTAGTTCTGGAGGCTGGCACTCCAAGACCAAGGTGCTGGTAGTGTTAGTTTTTGCAGAGACCACTTTTCCTGGTTTGCAGATAGCTCTGTCACATACTAGCTGTGTATTTTTGAGAAAGTTACTTTACCTCTTTGATTTTGGGTTTCCTAATCTGTAAAATTGGAATAATAAAGAACCTAAGGAGCTATAGTGAGAATTAAAAGACTTAAAGTATGAAACATATTAGAATAGTTTCTGGTCCACAGTAAGTGACATATAAATATTAGCTCTTATTACCATAAATGTTTGCCCTTTTGGCAATGTAAACACTGCAAACAAACCAATCTTTAGTGACTCCAAATGTGTGAGTTGCCTGACTCCTCTCCTATAAGTTTCCGATGGACTTATCAAGCTTTCATAGACAGCAACTCAGAGTCAGAAATCAAAATGCAAACTAAATAAAAAAGAGTCCATTAGGGAAAAACAAGAGCCATTTGATGGGAACACATGGTTTGAATCCCAGATCCACAGGCCCAGAGATAGGCTCAAAATTTGGAGTGTAGAGAGCCAAAGATTTGGAGTCAGACAGAGGTGGGGCAGAGTTTAGAGGAAGAAGGAGAGTCAGAGTGACAACAGGCCAGGGTGTCCAGGATTGCTGATGCAAAGGATCATACCCCTGTCCTTAATCTCCCACCCAGTCCCATTAGGAGAGCTCGATGAAAGGTCCTGGCCAGGGCCTAGAATATGCTTGCTATAGAGGGTCATTCCCACCCCCCTTTTCTGGCTCCATAACTTCTTCGCGGTATTAAATATAGAGAGAGCTGAGGTTTCAACCAGAAGGTGTCTAATACTTCTATGTGCTCTGGCTTCCCAGCCCAGGTTTTTGGGGCTGGGAGATAATATGTGAAGGTGGATAAAGTCTAAATGGACCAGGCTCAGCAAGGATCAATGGAGGGCAAGATGAATATGCAGGGATGGGAATAATTAGATATGAGCTTCCATAGGGTAGATAAAGATTTTGAATATGCTAAGGGAGAACTCTTCCAGTTTTGTGCAGGATTGAATGGAGTAGATGTTCCATCTCATTGCTGCTTCAACCTAATGGTCGTTGGTGCATCTGGAGGTATTTTATATCCCTGCATTTGTAGTCTGGCTTTTTTCTGTGCCAACTACTATGGTGTTACTAATGACTAATGTTTTGGGAATTTGGAGTTAATAATGGTCTGGAAGCGATAAGAGCTATTTTGGGTGGTAGAGCAATGCAGTGAATTATTATATAATATTTTTGTGGTGGTAAGGAATGTTGACCAGCTAAATTATAAGAAGTATATGGGGGTACGGGGCATGCAGGCATGTGACGTCCTGCGCGACGAGAGTTGTGGGGAGCGAGTAGGGTGGCGCGGGATTAAGAAAAGACAGTAGCCATGAATAGAGTAAATGCAAAGGCCAAGGGACTGGCAGCCTTAAGGTCTGGGCTGTGGCACCTGGTCTGGCCTACGCAATAACTTTTATTAGTTAGGTGGGGAAGCAAAGGAGATAAAGCTTGTCAATCTCAAGATCTGTGAATTCTATACATCATAATAGAAAACCAATTCGAATCAATCGCCCTTGCCTGCAGGCAGCTGGACCGTAAGTCTCAACTTCCCCAAGGGATAAACCTTATGCATATGAATAGATGGAGAGCACATCATTGAATCACTTCCCTTGCAGGTTGTAGGAAGGAATGCAGCCACAGAGGCTGAGGCTCTCCTTAGCCTGAGGAAGGTGGGGGACTTTTCCCACCTCTGTGAACCCCATGGGTTCTCCTGTTGGTCCCGACGCGACTGCATCTGGCTTAAGTTGTTCCTTCTGTGAGGAATCTTACTCGTCATTGACTGTCCAGTCATCTTTCTGAGACCAAACAGGGAGGCATAAGGTGCAAACACAAAGGTTTATCAAAGTCCCTGAAAGGATCCGTTTTGCAGACTCTCCTTTCTTTGGGGGCAGGTACAAGGAAACAAATGGTTAGGCTGCTGCGTGGTGACACAGGCACAGTACCCTTTGCTTGTGTTTGTGCAGCTTGAGGGACATGTTTTGTAGGGTAGCTTCCTATTGCCTGATTTTGTTGTACAAGGAAGAATGTGGCTGATCTTTGTCTCTGGTTCATTGGAGGGGGCCTCTAAATCCGTGGAAGTCCTGAGTGACAGAAGTGTCTTTGTTATTCATGGTGGGTCCCTGGGTAGTTTCAGGGTGGGACTGGCCATGCTAAAAAGACCCAGTCATGTGATTAGAGGTTTGGGGATTTGAGCCAGATGATATCAACTTCACCTCCCAACTTCTGGGAGAGGAAAGAGGGACTGGAGATTAAGTTCAACATGTGGCCAATGCTTCAATCAATCATACCTATGTAATAAAACTCCAATAAAAACTCTGTACACCTGAAGCATGAGTGAGCTTCCTAGGTTGCTAGTCATACACCAATGTATTGGGATAGTGATGTGTCCTGAGGACATTAAGCTTCAAGTTTCTTCCCAGATCTCATTCTATGTCTCTTCATTTGGCCAGTCCTATTTGTATCCTTTATAATACTTGTGAAATGATAATCATTAGTATAGTGCTTTCCTGAGTTCTGTGAGTCTTTCCAGTGAATTACAGAATCTGCAGGGGTGGTAAGAACCTGCAAAGGTTTATAGCCAGTTGGTCAGAAGTATGGCAGCCTGGTTTACAATATAGGTTCTAAGTCAATATTAGGATATTTGAAAACATACTATCAAGTTAAAATGTGAAAAAATAAAAAGGAGAGGCTAAGCATGATGTGAAGACAAGCTACTTAGGAAGGAGTGAGTTTCACCAGGAATTTTTACAAAGTGTTCATAGCCTCTGGAAAATAGCTATGCAGGGTCTTAAGTAGTGTGGTGGATGCATGGGTATTTGTGATATTATTTAACTTATGAATTAAGCTCCACGAAGGCAAGGATTTTTTTGTTTGTTTTGCTCACTGCTGAATCCTTAGCACCTAAGACTAGTTTTCCAAAAAAGAGTTTGGGCTTTAGCCTTATATCCCTCTCGAGCCATTGTCTTGTCTATTTAAATGCAACCTCAGGAAGGCTAGGATAATGATGTATTTCATCTACAAACTTTAGTGTAAAATAACCGGGTACAAAATGTTGGGTTCTCTATCTCAACATCAGCAAATATCTATGTACAAACTGGCATTACTTTTCTCAAATCTGAACTCTGTCCGTTTTCTGAATTAACTTTATCATTGTAGTTAGATTGCTTGTTTTAATGGGCAGAGTTGCAATTGTGATGAGGGAAGGGAGTTCTTGCACTGGTCAGGTGGCCGGGCAAGGTTACCAGTGGGGCTTATTCCCGCTCCATAAAGGGAAGCAGGTCATCCCCACTTCCTGTAACCGGATCATTTCCACTCCCTGAAATTAGGAGTGGATCATACCTACTCCCTGAAACCAGGAGCAGATCATCCAAACACACCGCTGAAGAAAGAAGGCAGTCATTGCCAAGCTCTCTGCCACCTCCGACTCTGGACTTGATTGTCCCCACCAGACCTTCAAAGGATTTAAATGTGACTGAGTTCTTCATGTCTCCAAGTTTCCTAAAGATGGTAGAGCCCATGATGGACAGGGCAGCTGACGTCTTTTGTTTCATGTAGGCGTTGGAGATCTGAACATCATGCCAGCTTTTGGATAGATTCTGGGCTGTGAGGCCCAGATTCCTCTTGAGCTCTGCACAGTGTTTTTCTTTGGTTGCCAGCGCATGGCATAAGCTTACAATTTCTGACTTCAATTTAGTGAGTTCGGATTTGAGCACCTTTTGATCTGCCTCTGTGAGGTCCTGTGGTTCGGCAGCCTGGTGGGATTCATGTGTGTCCGTAGAGGTCTCTGTTATGGCACCTGGTGTGCCATAACAGAGAAAGAAAGAAATCTTCGTTAAGAGAGTCTAGGTCCAATTCTTGGTAGAGAGAGTAGAACTCGTGGCCACTGGAGAAATAATCCTGGCCAGGAGAGTTGAAATCTAGGGCTGCAGGATCAGACTCTTGGCCAGTGCGTTGGGATTCTAGGCTGGAAGAATCCATATCTTGGCTGGTGGAATCCATGCCATGGCCTGTGGGTCGATGTCCTGGCGTGTGGAGTGGACTGTCTGGCCCATGGGGCCTGCTTCCAGATGAAGGGTAAGTGATGTGAGGAGCGGTGGAGGGCTGGGCTGGGTCAGGATCGCATAGGCGGGAATTCCGTCTGGAAGATGGCAGCAGAACCAGGCTCAGTACCCATGCCCCCTGCACTCTCAGTGGTGTTTTGACATCACAGCGAGTCTGTGAGGTAGGCAGTGCTGAGATTATTATCAGAAAGGAGAGGCATTTTCCCTCCTGCCACAGTAAGTGACAGGTCCTGGCTTTCTAACCAAGTCTGACCCTCCTTACAGACCTATTTTTACCACACCAGTCATTTTAAAACCATGAAAATCAATTGAACTCTTAGTACAGACAGAAATGTATGAAAAAGCCCAATACATAAAATAAATAAAATCTTCCCCAAAGTGGGGCAGGGAGTCTACAACTCCTGGCTTCATACTCTACCCATCTTCCCTTTCCAGGTTCCCAGAGGGACCCAGAGAAACTCCTAGCACCACTCATAAAGGGGATTTGAATGTCCCTCATAACTCTTGGGTTCCATAGTGACTAAAGTGTTCCTATGGCATGAAGTATCAATAGTGCCAGAGGCTTGGCATAGCAGAACTCAGAAAGTGAATCTGACCAATCATGTTTGTCTGTTATTTTGGTGGGGAGAAAAAAGGAGAATGAGTAAATCTATAATAGTTGTGTCATATTTAAACTTAATAAATAAGCAAAGACTATTGTACTATGAGAATTTAGGAGAGAAGCAATAAAACACATGTAAATGGATGGTGCATGGATTTGTAATATTGCAGTTGCTTCTTCCTTTCCAAACATTCACTCACATTTCTGAAAGCATGTCTGCCCACATATGAGGTCTGACAATTAAGTTCACGAACTTGCCACTGTGCACTTACATGGGCAGCACTGTACAAACAGCTCAGTAAGGTTTCATAACCTTGGTATATCAGTGTCTCACAGCTATGTTTGTGGTGATGTGTGGTGGTGTCTTGCTGAGTGGTGTTCATTATTGTTGTTGCATGTTTTTGTGTGCCATTGCGAGAACGTCTGAGCTTGAATTAGAGCAATGAACAAACATTAAATTTCTTGTTAAACTTGGCAAAAGTGGAAGCAAAATCAGACATCTTAGTCCGAGTTTATGGGGATAATACCATGAAGAAAACAGCAGTGTACAAATGGATTAAACATCTTTCTGAGGGGAGAGAATGCATCGCTGATGAAGAGAGTTCAGGGCTGCCAGTAGCGAGTTGAACTGATGAAAATATCGCAAAAATTCATCAACTTGTGTGTCAAAATTGTCGGCTGGCTTTGAGAAGCATAGCAGGCAAAGTAAACGTTGAGAGAGAAACAGTTAGGAAAATCTTAACTGAAAATCTTGGCATGAGAAAGGTGTGTGCCATAATAGTCCCGAAGAAGCTCACTGATGAACAAAAAGTAAAGGATAGTGGAAGTTTGCCAAGACCTTTTGGAGATGATGTTTTGGGCCATGTTATCACTGGTGATAAAACCTGGGTGTATCAATACCACCCTGAAACAAAGCGTCAAAGTGCACAATGGAAGTCAGCCAATTCTCCATGACCAAAAATTCCATCGGTCCAAATCAAGAGTCAAAACGATGTTGCTAACCTTTTTTGATATCAGAGGGATTATTCATTATGAATTTGTACCAACTGGACAGTTAACCAAGTTGACTGTTTTGAAGTGCCGAAAAGACTGCATGAAAAAGTTAGATGAAAACAACCTGAACTTTTCACCAACAATTCATGGCTCTTGCATCACGACAGTGCACCAGCTCCCACGGCACTGTCTGTGAGGGAGTTTTTAGCGAGTAAACAAATAACTATTCCAAATAACTATTGGAACACCCTCACCTGATCTGCTCCCAATGACTTCTTTCTTTACTCAAAGATAAAGGAAATATTGAAAGGAAGACATTTTGATGGCATTCAGGACATCAAGGGTACTATGATGACAGCTCTGATGGCCATTCCAGAAAAAGAGTTCCAAAACTGCTTTGAAGGGTGGACTAGGTGCTGGCGTTGGTGCACAGCTTCCCAAGGGGAGTACTTCAAAGGTGACCGTAGTGACATTCAGCAATGAAATATGTAGCACTTTTTCTAGGATGAGTTAGCAAACTTAACTGTTAGCTTTCATACATGATTACCAGTTATGGGAGGTGGTCTGCACAGTAAAGTAGAAGTAGTTGGATAGGGTCTGTCAGGATGTCAATCCACCATATCCACTATTTCTACTCAGAGCTTGTAATTTATACAGTGGAAACATCAGGACTACAATCTAGTGAGGGCAGGTGTTCAGGGATCCCATAGCTCATTGCCTGGCTGCAGATTCCCAGGGAATGGCCTTGAGCAAGTTTTAGATTCTGGTGATTTTGTTGGATATTCTGGTAATTCTTGCAAGCATGATCTTGTGGAACATGATGCGATCGTCAGCAAATTTCACCAATTTGCCATGGCCATACCTGTGTCTCTCCAATGAAGCATCTAGCGGGGCATACAAACCAACTTCAGCCCTGCTTTGGGTTTATATTCAATAACCCTTTCACATAACTCAGTCGTGTTTATTGTCTTGCCTTGATTATCTCTCCTTAGATTAAAAAACTGAGTATTGTTCTTGGAACAATGCAAACACTGGAATTGGAAACATGAAAGGCTGATGATGGATTTGGCTACATGTCTAAAGGCCAGAAAAGGGCAACAAAGACTGCCTAAAACTATTTTGTTCCAGAGGTTGAACTTTTCCTCCTTTACCTGCAGAAATATTAGCAGTTTTAGGAATGCTAAGACTCAGAACTAGATCTCCTCTTTCAAAACTAAGGATGAAGGGTAAATAACTCCCTGAATTAAGCTACATAGCATGGAACATACATTGTCCATTCAAAGTTGAGATTCCAAATCACCAGATTTGAACTTGCACTTGATTATCCTTCTCTGAATTGTTTCCGCCACTAAGCTCACTGCCTAGTTTCTTGTTTCTATGCTTTCTCACCCTTCAAAGTATGAACTCCTTTGTTAAACTTTGATTCCTTTTAGTAGTGATTTCCCTCATAGCAAATTGACTTGACCTCCCTCAGCAACTTATGCCAAATCAAAACATGGTCTCTGGAAGAGGGCCTCCTATCTAGCAAAGTTCTGACCATCTGAGTAGACCTGGACACATAAGTAGCACAATGGAACAATTTATTTTTTTAGGCTTATGCATAACCACATACAAAACAACAGTTATACTTTGAAAACATAGATCTATCAAATGAAATTTCATTTATTTATAGTGATTCTAACCAATTGTTTGAATAAACTATTCTTTTAGTTTATTAAGTAGTAAAATTCCAAACTATTGCCCCATGGTTTTAGAATTTCGCATCTCTAGATTAGATGGTGAAATAATCTATATTACATAGAAAGGCTTACAAAATTGTTCATGTAAAACTGAAAGCTTTTTGATGCTATTTAGGCATTAAAAACAAAAAAAATATGATTCAGTAATGTATGAAGAATGAGTTTGAGAATTGTTTTTAACTCTACTACAATGGTTTGCTATCTTTTGTTTCTAAGGAAGACATTATTGATCCATTTTTAGTAAAGAATGAATTTTGAATTATTTCTCTAGTAAGGTTGATGGATTCATACCAATCCTTTGTAAACAGAAAGGTAAATGGTACAAAAAAATGATGGATTGTTTTCCTCTTAATATTTAGAGGCCTGTATGTTATGTTTTATAAATAAATTATTGAAACTTGAATGTAAAAACCAAAGCCACACCCTTCACTAGGTCTGGGTTGTTTGGGGATGGAAGAAGTGAGATTATAGTAATTGATACATGAGTCTAGAAATGATTAAGGACTTTTATCAGTGCCAGCAGGTTTAACCATTTGACTTCTTTTGTTATAAAAGATCAATATAGAGCTTTCTGATTATACTGACTTATAAAATAACACACTTTAGTGATTCCGATTGCTTCTAAAGAACTGACAATTTACCCTGCAGTCCAGTCATTTGCACTGTCAGATTTACTGAGTTCTCTGGGGTTTTATTTTGAGTATTACAGAACTACTATCATGAACATTTTGCTCATTTTAGCTGAATACCAGGAAAAATGTTTAAATATTTAATTGAGCCTGAAAATAAGGCATATAGTTGAAACCCTAATCCAGTCAGAATGTTTCAAGAGTAGGAGGAGAAAATTAGTAGTTGGGCTTTACTTGTGGAAAACCAGAATATTATATTTGATTTCAGATTGCAAGTTATTTTCACTACAGTCTCACATCATAGCCCAGCTCCATCAATAATATATGCAGTGAGTCACCCTCCCCATAGCTACTCTTTAGCACGAACTGGGATATTTGCAGCAGTTTACAGCGGCAAGTGTTATTGCTAGCAATTCTCATATTTCAATAGTTGAGTTGATCTTCATTTAGGACCAGGATGACATTTCTTTTCAGCATCCCTCCTACATGGACAAATTAGTTTACAACATACTTAGGTATATTATAGAATAGGATTTTCCTCTCTGAAGCCAAAACATACTATCAGGGTATTAAATTGGACCTTATTACTAACTGTTATTCACTCTCTTTGATGGTGTATATAATTTTGGCAGGAGTCCCGGGGGAATCAATTTCCATTCAAAATATGGTTGAATCTGAAAAACTAGCATCCTTCCCCCCCAAGGGGCCATTTGCATAAATTGATATGTATAGGATGAAGGGGCTTGTTAGGAGGAATTTTGTATACAGATCCTCAGAGGTAGAAGAAGAGGAATGGCAGGGAGATGAAGGGATGGAGAGAAGGGAAAGGAAAATGATCAAAAGATGCAGGAACTTCCCTAGATTAAAAATGAAGATGCTTCTTATTGGAAATATAAAGGCTATCTATATAAAGGCCTGCAAAGGGTTGCAAGGGCTCCTTAAACACTGTATTTTTTTCCAGAGAATGTACTTTTCCTTTGATGCTTGCATGAACATTAGTGGTCCCGGAAATTCTCCCAGTCTCTGAACCAGAAACTGCCTTCTTAATGCTGAAGATAAAGGGCAAAGAAGCCCATGTACTACATGTCAAAGCCCATTGCCCTCTATTTAGGGCAATATGGGCATTCTTTAGGGGAATTTCACAATGGAAGGCGTTCCCATTCTCTTTTTTCATTTGGATGAGAAAGGGGTGGGGTGGGGACAGATTCTCCCTTTCCAGAAGTTTTGACCTTTGTTTTCTTTTTATATTTTGGAGGATAGCAGGTTGGAAGATAGGTCCTAGGGGCAACAGTGGGGAGTCATCTAAGAGAAGAAAGTAGACAGCTGGCACATGCGTCTGAAAAGACTTGGTCAGTTGGGTTGATAGATGCAGGTCATCTGTGCTCTGCCAAGGAACTTGCCTTGTTTCTTTAGTCAGGATCTAGAAATTCAGAGGATGCCTTAAAAGGAAAAAGAGAAGAATGACAGTTGCTTCTCACCACCAGACTCCTCCCCAACGAACACACCTTCTGAATTATATGCAATTCCAACAAAGGCATAGGCTTCTGCTAAAATATATGCAGGGGACCCAGATTCCTTGAGGGAACATTTATCTGGAGGATGTTCAGATTTTGAGCACTGGGAGATACACGTTCCTCAAGTGACTGGGGACAAAGTGGACGTCTACAGAGAGTGCAGAGCAGAAGCATGTGGAAGGGCTGGCCCTGAACACAGATGACTCCCAGAAGTAACTGTGGAGACTGGGGGTGTGCGTGCTGAAGTCCTGAAGCTTGGCACTGAGGGTTTAGACCTAGCAACATGTGTGGCCAAAGCAATCGGACTCACTTGTATTCACAGGCTGTAGAGGTCCATGGACAATCAGGCTATTAACAGAAAATTCATGATCTTTTAAAGGTTATCATCATTGTGGTTGATTTGCTGTAACATGAAAAACCTGAGGCCTGGACTCTATTTTCTAGTTGCATAGCTATTTTTGTCTAAAAACTGTCATGCCTGCTATGGCAACAGCATAATTACTTTATTTTCTTGATTCTGAGACACAATCAATTGTAAGACACTTCATCGTTTTAATAAAAGGTTTCTAGGAGGAAAAGCCTACTATATTTTACATTGATTTTTAAGACGCAATCCTAACTTTAGAAACATTCAAATGCCACAAAATACACATTTTAGAATTGAAGAAATACAGTAGTCATGCAGCAGAATACAATCATTAATGGCTGTGCTTGATTTTTCTACTGGAATTCATAATGGACCTTCATTTACACTGTTTTCTCTTCCCTTTCTGAATGAAAGGACAGAGGGAAATTATCATTTTTTTAAATATCTGCTATAACAATTAAAATAATGGAGATTTCTAATGTTTGTTGACTGCTTAATCTGTGCCAGAAAATGTTCTGAGTACTTTCACATGTGTTATTTTATTTAATCCTCATAATAATATCAAAAGGTAGGTATTACAAATACTGTTAATTTCTGAGAGACTTAGTTTCCCCAGTTTGAAGACCAGGAAACCAAGGTACACAGAGAATAACTTATCTGAAGTCACATAGTTATTAAGTAGCAAACTTGAGATATTAATCTCAAACCCAGGATTGCTTAGGGTTTTTTTTTTAAACTCATTTTTTTGTTTGTTTACTTTTTACTCTCTTTCTTAAAAATTCTGAAATATATCATGCATACAAAAGTATATATAATATATGTACCTTTAAAAATTATAAATAATTGTGTACTCAACCACTCAACTAAAAAACAGTATTATGTTTCAACGTTTTTGAAGCTCGCTACATGTCCTCATTCTCTTTCCTTCAGCCCAGTTAACCTCTACTTCAAATTTTGGGGAGATCATTTCTTTTTTTCTTTGTAAGATTTTAACACTTATTTATGTATGTATAAATAACGCATTATTTAGTTTTGCCTATTTTTGAACTTTTTAATTATCTATTTTAGTTGAGGTATAATTGACATATAACTTTATATTAGTTTCAAGTGAACAACATAATGATTCAATATTTATATATGTTATGCAATGATCACCATAAGTCTAGTTACGATCTCTCACCATTTTTGAACTTTATATAAATGGAATCATGCCTGTATTCTTCTGTGACTTGCCCATTGTTTTTGAGATTTATCCATGTTGGTGGTATTGCTAGTTTATTAATTTTCACTGTTGTATAGTAGTCCACGGTATGCGTATACCACACATATTTATATATTCTATTTATGCAAGCTGTATATTGAGACAGTGACTTGAAGGTCAGATTCTCTGGTGAACCACTGCAGGCTTCAGGCCTGTCTGAAGTCCATTCCTGCACATATACTTGATATTTTCTTGTACACATGACTTCATATTTATTTATAATGGACTTTTCCTTCCTATAATATATCCTGAAACATCTTCAGCCTTATTTCTTCTAGTTCCTACCATACACTTTATACTCCAGGCATATTAAATTACTGCAGTTCTGAAAATGTAAGTTCACCTCTAGGCCTTTGCCCTTGTTGCTCTTTCTGCCTGGAATGCTTATTTCCTGGCTAACTCTTGTTCACCTATCAGCAGTGTCTGGTTACAAAAGCCTTCCTCCACTATATTCTAGTTTGGGGCTTCTCCTTGAGCTAACCAAGGGGGCTTCCTGCTATTATCTCAGGGTTTAGTCAGAGTTGGTTTCCCCAAGTGTCTAATATATTATTGAATAAAACCCCATAGTTATACTTGGTGCCTGGAAAGACTGTATAAAATGTCTGTTTTGCATAGTAGTAAAAAAGAGATGGATAACTGCATATTATTTTCATTTGCCTCAGGACTTTTGGCTAGATTCCAGAGGACTTTCTCCAAGAGCAACAAGATAAAATCCATCCTCTTTGCCTGGAATAAGTTCTCTGGCATGGGAAAGAAAGCTTCTTGTTTGGTTCTCTCTTTGTGTTATTTTGACACCAGCTTCTTATCTGTTAGACATCTCACCAAGAAATACCTCAAGAGATGGGGTTTGGGGTGGGGACAGGAAGTAAAATTCAAATTACTTTGTTACATACTTAAAACAACAACAACAAAAAAGCTTTTGATTACTATGCTGTATTTGTCACATCTAAGAAACCAATATTGGTATATTACTGTTAACTAAATTCTACAATTTGAATTTCCTGGTTTTTCCCTAATGCCCCTTTTCTATTTGAGAATCCCATCTGCAATACCACATTATATGTGGGCCTAGAGTCTTCTTACCCTCCTCTGGTCTGTGATAGTTTTTCAGACTTGCCTTGTTTCTGATGACATTGACAGTTTTGAGTAGTATTGGTCGAGTATTTTGTAGAATGTCAATCAATTTGAGGTTGTCTGATGTTTTTCTCGTGGTTAGACAGGGGTTATGGATTTGGGAGAAAACGACCACAGAGGAGAATGCCATTCTCTTCACATTATTTCAAGGGTGTGTGCTATCAACATGACTCACCACTTAGTTTACATATTTTTTAATATCGTTAGTTAAATGGCTGAATGGTGAGAGCATAGATGTTGACATTAGAAGACTGAATTCAGATTGTAACTCTGTCATTTATTAATGTGTAACTTGGGAAAGTTACTTTATCTATTCCTTAGTTTCCTCATCTATAAAGTGAAGATAATAGCATCTACCTCATTAAATTAGTATTATAAATAACATGAAAAGCACTTGGAACAGGGTTTGGCACAGAGAAAGTAGGATATAAGCTTTGACTATTATTGCTATTATTGGCTGACATGAGATTTGTATATTTCTATTATGTATGTCTTCCTGTCTCTGTTTACCTCAGAAAATTAAACTGTTAGTGTTCAGTGATAAAAAGGAAACTACATGGGAAGATCTTTGAACATGGGAAGATCTTCGTCTTATTGTTTCTTGGAGTTTTGAATTATCCCTAAAATACTGTATTTTCCCTTAAAATTAGCATAGTCTGCCAATGAGAATCTTTTGTGGGAGACTCCTTAGTATTTTCCCTATTATTATTATTTTTTGTATAATTCAGTTATTAAACTTGTGCTATATTTACTTACAATTTGAAAATTCTCTTCAGAGTACTGGTTCTTTTAGCCATTGATCCACTGATATATCTCTGGTTCCCTAGCCAGGAGTGCAATTTTGATTAATAATCTATGAAAAAGAGTTATTACTGTTTTCTTCCCGTTGACCCAAGCAAAAGATTCCCAGGGTGTGTTTCAGCATTTATTAGTATTACAAATGAAGATTTAATATTGTTCACTGCATAGTTAATGGTTGGTCTTGACACCTCTAAAAGGGGAAGACAATTGTATTTACAAATCTATATGTCAGTTTTCTGATGCCTTTTTCAGTTTTCTATTTGCAATTCTAAGTGATAATCTTGAATACTGATTCTGAATATTAAAATGTATTCTTTTGCAGTTGGGATTTCTGATAATTTCATTGGAAACTTCAAAAAATGTTTTATGCAAACCCAGCTATGCATATTCTAAAATATTTTTGTCTAATGATGTGTTGTGTTTCTTTTTCCCCCATGGAAATGTTATCACCCTGGCTGTTCTGTCTGTCTGTCTGTCTGTCTGTCTGTCTGTCTCTCTCTCTCTCTCTCTCTCTCTCTCTCTCTCTCTCTCTCTCTCTCTCTCTCTTTCTCTCTCTCTGTTTCTTGGTAATTTGGGCCAGTAGAATAGAGGTATTTACAAATGAGAATAATAAACACTCTTTTTTGTGTGGCTTCTTTTACTGAAATTATATCTGAGATTTATTTATGTTGTTATGTGTTTATTTTGTTACATATTTTTTATTGCTATGTATAACATCCATTTAAAGCTACCATTTCCTTCTATCTGCAAAAGTAATACATTTTCAAAGCAGAGAATTTGGAAAAAGCACAGAAAACAAAATAAAAATGACTGGTAGCTCCACTATCCAGAGGTAATTATTCTTAATGCTTTTGATTATAACTGCTAGGCTATTTTTCTATGCATATATGATTACTAGATTTGGATTATATATACATTTCTATTTTATAACCTGTTATTTTCTCTTAACAGTTCATCATAAACATTTTCCATGTCATTAAACATACGTTCTTTTACAATGGTTTAAAAATATTTTTTAAAAGATTGTCATTTTAAAAAGTGTGTGTGTGTGTGTGTGTGTGTGTGTGTGTGTGGTGATGGGGGAATATGTAAAGCACTCATAAGAAACAAAATTCAAAAGATACAAACAGCTGTGTAATGAAAAGTTTCTCTCCTCTCCTTGCATTGGCTACCCCCTGACCCCACCCCCAGGACCCAGTGTTACCAGTTTTTAGTATATTCTTCTGGAGCTGTTCTGTGCACATGTAAAATATATATAAACACGTTATTTTTCCCTTTCCTTTTTTTTTAACATTTATGTATTTAAGTGTGTTTTTCCAGGACCCGTTAGCTCCAAGTCAAGTAGCTTTTTCAATCAAGTTGTGGAGGGTGCAGCTCACAGTGGCCCATGTGGGGATCGAACCGGCAACCTTGTTGTTAAGAGCACCATGCTCTAACCAACTGAACTAACTGGCTGCCCCATTTTTCCCTTTCTTATGCACAAATATTTTGTGTACTGTTCGCCACTTGCTTTATTTACTTAATAAGGTTTCTTGTAGCTTATTCCACATCAGTATTTCCACATCAATATCAAGAGCTTTCTTGTCCTTTGACATATGATAAAATGCTTGCTTTACTGATATTAAGTGAAATACAAATTATAGCTACACTAAGAGGCTATTTGTCACCTGATAGGCGAAAAGGAAATGGTATTCTTTATTGTCAAGAGCATAAAGAAGTAATAACAACAATAATAATAGTAAAGCACTATTCCAAATAGTTTACTTGTAATGTCATTTCATCCACAGCAAGTCTATGAAGTAGGTTCTATTTTTCTGTTCATTTTACAGAAGAGGCGACTGATTCACAGAGTTTAAATAACTTACCCAGTTCACTCTTATACAATGATGGGGGTGAGGGGGCTCTAAATGGGTAGCATCCGTATGAAGAGAAATTAGGCAATTGCTATCAAAATTACGCATTTATTCTTTGACCAGAATTGCACTTCTAAGAATTTATTATATTCTCCCACATGTGAGAAATTATACATATATAAGAGATTTTTGTAACAATGTTTATAGTAGAAAAGTGTCAAGGGCTGATTGGAGAGAGCCGAGCTGCCAAAATGAAAGTAACAGTCAAGCCTTTCATTGCTTACTGCTGTAGTATAAGGCAAGAGACTAACCAGGAGAAAGTGTGGGCTCCCCTAGTGTTCCATTCTTCCCCCTGGAGCAGCACTCAGTGAGGGTCAGGTGAATCAGTAGGGATGTGAGTATCTTCTCATGGTCACCGGAACCGTGAGCAAAAGGCTCTTGACATTTTATGGACCCAAGGGCTGGGGGAAGGGAGAGGGGCAAGGGGTAGGAATGGAAAAGTAGCACTCACTGAGTCCTGAGCCAGAGTGGATAAAAGTGTCTTCAAGGTTCCTCTCATAAGGAGGTCTCAGCAGAGATGTCTGGTGAAGGCCCCTAAGGAAGAGGACTCCTAATGGAGGTGCCTGGGCTGGGAATGCACATATGTGGTTGGCCGTGGGGCCTGAGTCTTTGATTGCAACTCCCTTCTGGGACTGCAGCACACTGGTTGTGCAGCAAGTCTGTTATGGGAGGGCAGCTTTCCCAAGAGACTTCCCAGGTAAAGCTGTTGTAATTGCCTGCGTTCTGGCCTGAGAGATCACACAGAGGTTTTTGGCCATAGTCAGACTCCTCACTAAGATTAGAAACAATTTAAATGTTCTGTAGTAGGGTATTGGTTGAACAAATTGTGGTAAACCCATACAGTGTCTTGTAATATCGCAGTGAAACATGATTTTCAGTGGCAACAGAGTATAAATCTTAGTTGGAAATAGATGATTTACTTGAATAATTGAAGAGAGTATATGGTGGGTTGAGGGATAGTGCAGCAGCCAAGGCTAGCAACAGGGAAGCCATTACTATCCCTAATCCTGAATGGGTACAGGAAGGAATGGTCACAGAAAACTCTTGAGACTATAGCCTCCATAGAGGCAAATCATCACTGCCAAACTAGGAAGCAGGAGGAATAAATTCCCTGACCTCTCTCCTTCCACTGTTTGTTCAGCACATCCATCCCTTGCTGATATTTTCTGTCTGCCATAAGGAACCTGAAGCCAGAAGGTAAGGGAAACTGGTGTAGTCTATTAAGGTTAACCTTCCAGGGCATAGAGTAGGGACGAAAAGAGTGGAGACTGAAGCTGCAGAAGCAAACAAAATATCTAGTTCAATGATATTTCATTGGATAAATAGTATGTAATTGTTTAATCTATCATCTGCTTTTGAGCATTTAGTTTGCTTCCAGATTTTCTTTCTGGTTTTATAAATATTCTTTTATTTAAATCTTTGCATGCCTATTTCCATAAGGTATATTCTTAAAAGTAGAATACCTAGGCCCCACTTGTAAGATTTTTGATATATGTAACCTTCAGAAAAATTTTAACAATTTACCTTCTACCAGCAGAATGTGTTTGTTTTCCTACGTCCTCATAACACTAGATATACTGTGTTTCCCCGAAAATAAGACCTACCCTGAAAATAAGCCCCAGTTAAGATCATCAGCCAGACTGACGCGTTTAGTATGTTATGACGGTGTTCCAGAAGAAGATAACATGGCTGTATTTGAATAAATGTAGATTGTTGTACATGAAAAAAATAAGACATCCCTGAAAATAAGCCCTAATGGAGCAAAAATTAATATAAGATGCAGTCTTATTTTCGGGAAGCACAGTATCATTAGCCTTTATCAATTTAATAGGGAAAAGACTACATCTTGTTGTTTTAGTTTATATTTCTTTCTTAACCTTACCATGTTTCCCTGAAAATAGGACCTAGCCCGGACAATCACTTCTAATGTGTCTTTTGCAGTAAAAGTTAATATAAGACCCGGTCTTATTTTACTATAAGACTAGGTATAATATAATATAATATAAAATAATATAATACTGGGTCTTATATTAATTTTTGCTCCAAAAGACGGTGTAGAGCTGATGGTCCAGCTAGGTCTTATTTTTGGGGAAACACTGTATATGTAGTTATTGCCATTTTACTATTCATATTTTTTATCTTAGTTTTCTTCTTTTTCTTAAAGAAGTACCGTAATATTCCTTATAATACTGGTTTGGTGGCGATGAACTCCTTTAGCTTTTTCTTGTCTGGGAAGCTCTTTATGTGTCCTTGGATTCTAAATGATAGCTTTGCTGGGTAGAGTGATCTTGATTGTAAGCCCTTACTTTTTATCACTGAATATTTTGTGCCAATCCCTTCTGGCCTGCAAAGTTTCTGTGAGAAATCAGCTGATATACGGGAGCTCCCTTGTAGGTAACTAACTGCCTTTCTCTTGCTGCTTTTAAGATTCTCTCTTTGTATTTGACCTTTTGCATTTTAACTATGATGTGTTTTGGTGTGGGCCTCTTTGGGTTTATCTTGTTTGGGACTCTCTGTGTTTCCTGGACTTGTATGTCTGTTTCCTTCACCAGGTTAGGGAAGTTTTCTGTCATTATTTCTTCAAATAGGTTTTCAATTCCTTGTGCTCTCTCTCTTCTCCTTCTGGTACTCCTGTAATGCGAATGTTGTACACTCGATGTTATCCTGGAAGCCCCATAAACTCTCCTCACTTTTTTGGAGTCTTTTTTCTTTTTGCTGGTTCTGATTGGGTGTTTCGGCTACCTTATCTTTTAAACTGCTTAATTCTGTCCTCTGCTTCATCTAACCTACTGTTGATTCCCTCTAATGTATTCTTCATTTCAGTTATTGTAAAATGTTTTTTTTTTACATGTTTTCTATCTCCATTTTTATGTTTCCTATCTCTTTGTTGAAGTTCTCCCTGAGATACTGAGCATCCTAATTACCAGTGTTTGGAACTCTGTGTCCTGTGTCTGGTAGATTACATGTATCCATTCTGTTTGTTCTTTTCTGGATCTTTGTTTTATTCTTTCATTTTTGGGACATGTTCCTTTGTCTCCCCATTTTGGCTTCCTCCCTGTGTTTGTTTCTATGTATTAGGTAGGGCTGCTATTCCTCCTGGTCTTAGTTGAGTAGCCTTATGTAGTAGGTGTCCTGTGGGACCCAGTGGTGCTGTCTCCCTGGTTATCAAAGCCAGGTGCTCCAGGTATGTCCCTTGTGTGGGTTGTGTATGCCCTCTGTTGTAGTTGAGCTTTGGCTGCCATTTGTTTGTTAGTGGGAGGGATTGATCCTTAGGCTGATTAATTGTGAGGACTGGTTGTGACAACAGTGGAGGAGCTGTAATTCAAGAGTAGGGTTTGCTTCAGTGTGGTTCTAGTGCCTTCTCAGTCTGCCCTTTGGGTGTGTCATCCTTGGAGGTGGCCAGGTGATGCTCTAGCTTGGTCTGAAGCTGGCTACCATGTATGCCAACCCTGGTGCCTTCTGGAAGGGAACCTGCTGCAGGCCAAGTTTAGCTGCAGCTTGTACTTGCCCAGGACAACCTGGTATGAGCCACAAAGCAATTGTAGATTGGCACTGCCCACACTGGGCTTAGAGGTGTCTTGAGGGGCCAATCTGCAAACCAAGGCTGGTTGCCACTAGTGCTGGGCTTAGGGCTACTCAGCCAGAGGTATGGGACATGCTGAAGCCAGATGCTTCTTGTTTGGGTTATATGAACCTTTGAAAGATTTTATGAAATTCCAAAGAATGAGTTAAGATGGGTTGTTTGTACAGAAAAGTCACTGGAAGTGATTTGGGTGTGCCCGAAAGTTGGGTGGAGCGGGATCTCCGAGAATCACTAAGGCACAGCAGATGAAAGGTGATAGCCAGTTTGATGGAGATTCAGATATGGTGTCTGCCTGTGTCTGCACGTAGGGAGATGGGGAAGGCTCAACAAACGAATTATGGCTTCTGTGAGCTCCTCCGTCTGGGGAGAAAGCTGCCACTGCCTCCCTCACCCTAAGGCAAACAGTTCAGTTTCTCCTTGTATGTGCCTTGTTACCTTTTCAGCTGCTGCCCTAGCACTTGATGTCAGTGAGTCCATTAGCGAATAAGTCTGTGTGCAGTCCTTTTAAAAGGAGCTCCTGGCACTCCAGCTGTCCTCCATCTCAGCCACAATCTCCACTGATTTTCACAACCAGAAGTAATGGAGACTGCTCTAAGAGCCAGATAGAATATATGGTCTGACTGGGCATTTATTGATATTTGGTTCTCATATAGCTCATTTCTCCCTCTTAAGAAAGAAGTGACCTCTAATGTCAAGGATATTACAATTATAGTTTTATTATCACTTGCCCTTTGGATTAAAAATACCAAGTCCTTACGCCTTAAGTCTTAAAATTGTACCCTTTCTGTCTAGGTAGCTCCTCCAAACAGACTCAGCTTTTCTAAAAATATTGTGACAGCAACCATGGGATTTGTGTAATATGTGACCACCCGGCAAATAATACTTCTTTTAGTGACTCTGGGTAATGGATCTATTGCAATTGTCAATTAAAGAAATACTACTATAGTTTTATTCTAGGATCTTACTGGTTTATGATGGCTTTGACCTTTTTCTGTGTCAGATTCTCCTGGAGTTGATTTGCTCATTTCCTTGTATCCAGGACTTCATACCGTTATCAGCTATGTCTCAGTCTCTCCACCTGCAACCACTTCATTTAGTGCAGAACCTTCAATAACTACATGGAGATTTGTGGTTCTCTCTAAAAAATTCTCTCTCTGTCTCTGTCTCTGTCTCTCTGTCTCTATGTCCCTCTCCCTCTCTCTGTCTCTCTCTCTCTCACTTTCCTTCCCTTCCTCCCTCCCACCCATCTTCTCTCTTACTCTCTCCTGTGTGTTGCTCTGAGCTTTCCTACACAGGAATGAGGAGTGTTAGTAAAGAAAGAGAATATTCTAGTTTTGGAAAGACTCTTTAGTACATTGTCTTAGCTTGGGCTGCTATAACAAAATATCATAGACTAGGTGACTTAAATAACAAGTCATTATTTTCTCACAGTCATGGAGGCTGGGAAGTCCAAGGTCAAGATCCCAGCAGATTTGATTCTTGGTGAGAACTCTCTTTCTGGCTTGTAGGGCTCTCTTCCTAGTTTACCGATGGCTACCTTCTCACTGTATCCTCACATGGTGAACAGAGAAAACTCTTGTATCTCTTTTTCTTATAAGGGTACTAATTCTATCATGGGCCCCCACCCTCATGACCTCATCTAAACCTAATTACCTCCTAAAGGCCCCACCTCCAAATACCATCACATTGGGGATTAGGGCTTCAACATAAGAATTTGTAAGTGACAAAACACTCAGTCCATAACAACGTATAGAAGTCATTACTTTTTTTTTTTTCCTGTGAGCTCCATCAAAATCTCTGGCTGTAACCACTTGGGCACTTATTGATTGACTAATTCATGTTCACTATTTATAAAGCAGTGTTTCTTAAACTTTAGTGTACATACAGTTCCCTGGACTAATTTTTTTTAAATTCAGATTATTCAGATTCTGGGGTAGAACTTGAGAGTCTGTTTCTTTCTTTTTTTTAAAATCTTTGTTGGGGAATATTGGAGAATATCCAGGGCCTGTCAGCTCCAAGTCGTTGTCCTTCAATCTAGTTGTGGAGGGCGCAGCTCAGCTCCAAGTACAGTTGCCATTTTCAATCTTTAGATGCAGGGCCACAGCCCACCATCCCATGTGGGAATTGAACTGTCAACCCTGTTGTTGAGAGCTCGCGCTCTAACCAACTGAGGCATCTGGCCACCCCAAGAGAGCCTATTTTTAGCAGTCTCCTAGACAATGCTGATGTTGCTGGGAAAGGGACCACACTTTGGGCATTAAGGATATATATAACCACAAATATTTAGAAGTATTTATTTGGGAATTTGGGAGAGAAAGGATTTGGTCTTTGTTTAAAAGTATCGAGCATGGATATATGCAAATGAACAATTATGTCTAATATTTGTTCAGTCTATCCTAATATATTCAAAATCACATTCAGTCTCAGGTGCTATGTTAGATATTATAGGTCTTATATTTGGAAATTAGTAGGCTTCCATTGGCCTAATTCTCCATAGATATTAGAGATCTGTCCTCTTGAGACAGGAACGAGCAAGGATCATCTCCTTTTGGAGGGGTAAGTGGAGGAAAAGACAGAGATAGCACAGAGGATGTTAGGATAGACAGGGATCAACAAAATGACTTGCTAAGAGCATTCTCCTCAAAAATATTATTGCAAAGTAAACTAGTATCTCTCAAGCTTTAGGGCACATAAGAATCACCTAGGTTATCTGAGGAGAGTGCAGGTTACTGGACTCTATTCCCTGAGGGTTCTGATTCAGTAGGTCTGGCAGTGGAAAGGGGAAGCAACAATTTGTATTTTAAATAAGCACATCAGGTAAATCCAAGGCCCTGGACTATATGAGAAAGATTGGTAGTAGTCTCTGGGGAAAGAAAACAAAACAAAACATATAACAAAACCAGGCAAATATTTTTATCTCTTTTGATTGGAGTTTTTTTGAGTTACTGTAAAAGAGAAACAAAGACATCTCGCAGGTTAGCAGATAGGTCTATAAGACATCTAACTGTAAAGTAGCAGGCTCAAACCCTGTCAATACTCTCTCCAAGGCAGGATTGATGCCCACAATATATAGGAACATATATAGGAATTTAGAGCTAATAGGAATCTTAGAGGCTTTCCAACTTTTTGGGTTGTGGTCCATAGTAACAGACACATTTAATAGTGTTTCAGAAAACACACACATGTTATACATCAAATAACCTGTGATGCACTCTGATATTTTTTGTTAAAGTTCAATTGTTTAAAAAATTCTGGTTATGACCCATTAAATTGATTGTATGACTACTGTGTTACAACTTGCCACTTGAGAAACACCAATCTAGTACAATCACTTTATTTTACAAATGGAGAGGTAAAAGCTTGGAGAGGTAAAACTTGTACAAAATCATATAGCTATGAACAGTAGAACTTAGAGCTAGAACTCAGATCTCAGACTTTTAATCCAATGATCTGTCCACCATGACCTACTCTATACCTAAATGTTTGTTTTATTGCTCTTAACATCTTTTCTCTCAGGACAAAATGGCCTACTATTTGTATCTGTGTACTAGATTGCCTGCCTATGTAGTTGAAACATTTTGAAGGTCACAAATGTCTTTTCCCTAAATGAACCGCTAGGTGGTAGTATAACCTCTTCTGATGGTGGACTATTCAACTGAGCCAACGTGAATTAAGATTTGTGTACTTGGCACCCTTATTTTATAATGCTTTCTAGATTGATATTTCTCTGTGGATAAGCTGAGCTCTATGCTCATCCTTAAGAAACTATTTTACATAATTTTACAAGGTGGACACATTTTGTTATTAGGTATCTTTTCTCATTTGTGTGGAAGAGAGATTTAGAAAAACAAATACATGTACATATGTGTTTCCAGTATCCCCAAAAAGGCCCTCTTCTTCTGTAGTCAATATATTTTGTTTTCCATATTCTTTTTTTAATTAAAATTTATTGGGGTGATAGTGGTCAACAAAACTAGACTGGTTTCAAGTGTACAATTCTATAATACATCATTTATATATTGGATTGTGTGTTCATCACCCAGAGTCAGTTCTCCTTCCATCACCATATAGTTGATTCCCTTTACCCTCATCTACCACTCCCCTCCCCCCTTACCCTCTGGTAACCACTAAACTAAACTGTTGTCTGTGTCTATGAGTTTTTGTTTCTTTATTTGTTTATCTTGTTCCTGTGTTGCTTTCAGTTTTATATCTCACATAAGAGTGAAGTCATGTGGTTCTCGACTTTTCCGTCTGACTTATTTACTTAGCATAATAATCTCAAGATCCATCCATGTTGTTGCAAATGGCAGCATTTCATCTTTTCTTATGTCAGAGTAGTATTCCATTGTGTATATATACCAAATCTTCTTTATCTAGTCATCTATCGAAGGACACTTTGGTTGTTGCCATGTCTTGGAAACACCGTAAATAATGCTGCAACGAACATCAGAAAGAAAACATGGGCCAGTGGGCTCTCAACCACAGGGTTGCCAGTTCGACTCCTCGACTCCCACAAGGAGTGGTAGGCTCTGCCCCCTGCAACTAAATTGAACACAGCACCTTGAGCTGAGCTGCAGCTGAGCTCCCAGATGGCTCAGTTGGTTGGAGCGTGTCCTCTCGACCACAAGGTTGTCTGTTCAACTCCCACACGGGATGGTGGGGCTGCGCTCCCTGCAACTAACAATGGCAACTGTACCTGGAGCTAAGCTGTGCCTTCCACAACTACGATTGAAAGGACAGCAACTTGACTTGGAAAAAATCCTGGAAGTACACACTGTTCCCCAATAAAGTCCTGTTCCTCTTCCCCTCTAAAATCTTTAAAAAAAAAAAAAAGAAAGAAAAGAAAGAAATACCAAGTTCTAGGGAGCAACCTAAGAAGAAGTGTCCAAATACTTTATGGCAAAAATTACAAAACTTTCTTGAAAGACATTAAAAAAGACCTAAATAGAAAAATATACCACATTCACGGATTAAAAGACATATTATTGTTATGATTTTACTTATCCCAAGTGATCTACAGATTCAATGAAATTCCAATTAAGATCCCAATTATATATTTAAACCTAGTGAGCTAATTCTAAAATTCATGTGGAAATACAAAGGACTAAAAATAGATAAACCAGTCCTGAGGAAGTATAAGATTAGGAGATTTGCTTTACCAGACTACTAGACGTCAAAATCTATAAAGCTGTTAGTTCAAAGACAGACAAAAATGGAACAGAATAGGGAGATAAGAAATAGATCCTGGGGCAGCCTGTTAGCTCAGTTGGTTAGAGCGCGGTGCTCTTAACAACAAGGTTGCTGGTTCGATCCCCACGTGGGCCACTGTGAGCTGCGCCCTCTACAACTAGATTGAAACAACTGCTTGACTTGGAGCTGATGGGTCCTGGAAAAACACACTTAAATAAATAAAAGTTTAAAAAAAAAGAAAAAGAAATTGGTCTATATATGGTATATGGAAACTTAAAGCAAATCAGTGGGGCAAAGAATGAAAGTTTGAATAAAAGATGCTAGGAAAATTGATTATCCATGTGATAAAAATAAACTCTAGATGCATTAATATTTAAACATGAAAAGTAAAATTATGAAATTGTGAGAAACAATATAAAGAAAAATATCTTCATTACTTGGAGTATGGAAGGGTTTCTTAAATAAGATATAAAAAGAATAAACAAAAGGAAAATATTTATAAATTTAGCTATATTAAAATTTGTCTTTACTGGTAGACAGCATAAAGTGTGAAAATACAAGGCACAAATTGGGAGAACGTATCTGCAGCTGATAAAACTGACAAAAGGTCAGAATCTAGGATATATATAAATTCTCACATCAGTTAGGAAAAAAAATAAATAGAAAAATGGGCAAGAACTTAAATAGGCATTTCATAGAAAAAGAAAGCTGAATAGCCAATTAACTTACTAAGAAATGTTCTACCTCTTTAGTAGTTTAGGAAATGCAAATTAAAACCATTACATAATACCATGTCACCCCACCCATGAGACTGGCAAAAATTCAAAACTCTAACAATAAATAGTGTTGGAGAGAATATGAAGCAAGAGTAACACATACACTGTGGGTAGGAATGTAAATTGGTATAGTCACTTTGGAATAAAAAAATATGAAAACATCTTATGATGCATCAGTTCCACTTCTAGAGAAATTCTCTCAAATGTATACTGGGAAACGTGTGAAGGAAATATAGGAATGTTCATAGCAGTGTAGTTTGTAATAGCAAAAACCAGAAAGCACTCAAATGTCCTTTGACAACTATAAACCTTACTGTTCATGAACAAGGAGGAGGATGGCATGACTATCCCAAGTGTCGTATGGTTTATAAAGTGTCTGCCATACTAGCAAGGAAGATTCAAAATAACTCAAATTATTTCAAGAAATATTAGCATGGTCCATTATGTTCTTTCTTTTTACCTTTCCCTTTAAGAATAACTCACAAGTCTTTAGAGATAAAGAATATGTCATCAACAGTTGGCTAAAGAGAGGAATAGTTTATTGCATTGAACTCCTGCATTCTGGAAAGTCTGGAGTGGGTGTATAAAAGAAAATACTTTAAAAACAACCTCAAGACCAACTTTGAAATTAAATTGGCAGTCTCTCTGACTTGCACACCCGCTTGGTATTAATTATGAAGCTGACTTACATCCTAATGAAATGAGATCACAAAGGTCAAACGGGGTGTGGTCATTCGTTTTTGCAATAGTAACAGGCAAAATGAATGAACAGACTGCCTTTTCCTCATAGCTGAGCTTACTGGCGTAATTAATGAATACAACAGCTGCTATAGCAGTTGTTCATTCCCCACTCATTAAATCATAATGGTTTTCTAGTGAATGCCGAAATGCCAAGATAAATGTTTTCTCTCTGCATCTCACGTTACAAGCATATTTAACAGTACCTTAAGAAAGCCCAATTTTACCAGTGTCATTGGAATATTTGAATCTTTCCTGTCTTTCCTCCCCTATCAAGAAAGAGCTACTTTTCTGTTTTTCATTTTTTCTAAGAGAAAGGAAGGAAATTCTTTGGGGGGAAAGGAGACTTCCGGCGATGCAGGGGAGTTGTATTGCATATTCTAGGGGAAAAAATACTGCTGACCTTTTCAGTTGTCATGTTACGGAAAGCAATAACGCCAAGAAAACAGTGAAAGGTTGAAGGGCTCAGACACACTGGGAATTTCCGGCTCCATCACTTAGTACTAACTAGGATATGATGCTGTATTATTTAGCATTGAGAAAGCTGCTTAATCTTTCTAAGCCTTGGTTTCTTCATTTGTAAACTAGGCAGAGTAATAGAGCCACCGTGTTATGAGAATATGATAAGCATGTAAAGCATGTAGCCTAGCACATGGTGGGTGCATGGTACACCTTAGGTTGGGGGTCCCTGGGTTCTGAGTTCAGCGATCCATTTCATTTGTCAAAGGTTGCTCTGAAAGTGTCTGTGTGTGTTTTGCACAGTTTTCAAAAACAGTGTCTATACTGCCTTGTTTATGCTAACATGTAAGCTGCAACTTTGTGGTGATTAGTCTGGAAGGTACAACGGTGAAGTTGGTACAACAGTTTCTCACTGAAAATGGGTAACAGCAAAACACTTATGGTACAGATTTTATCTCTGCAAATAATGCCTCTGAGCTCCAGAGTACCATATATAGGGATTTGTTTGACATCAGCACGTGGATAAGCTGGGATGTCAAACCCAGCTTATCCCAAATGGAACACTTGCTTGTCCATCCATGAATCTGTTCCTCTTCAGACTTCCCAATCTTACTAAACAGTGCCTTTGTGCATCCAGCTGCTGAAGCCAAAAATGTGAGTTATTTCCAAATCCTTTAATCCCTCACTTCTTAATCCAGTTCATTTCCAAGTGCTATTTAAATCTCCTTCAAATATATCTTCAGTCTGTCTATTCACCCCATCGTCTCTACCACCATCACTCTAATCCAAATCATTTTTAAAAAGCTGGATTGCTACAGTAGCTCTCCAACTATTGTCGCCATTTCGATGTTTTTAGTTCCCTTCCAATCCATTGAATTTGTTATCTTCCTGATCCAAAGCTTTGGTGGATTCCCTCTGCACATAGGATAAATCTAAAATCTTTAATATGACCTATAAAACCCTAAATGATATGTCCTGTGCCTGCTTTTCAGCCTTCTGTCCCTCTCTTAATCACCCCATTAGATTAATGTGGGGACTCAATTTTTCCAGTTGTGAGAATTTAGCATCACTAATGTGGTATGCTTATACAGACTTTACCCCGATCTCAAGCATTAATGCAGTTATTATTCTCACTGTTTAAGAGTAGAATGACAGGACCAAGAATGTTCACTTTTGGCATAGTATCAGAAAGACATGTTTTGACAAAATTTGTTGCAATCCTGCGATGAATCTGTGAATAAGAACAGAATGAAATTTAACTTGTCCTAGTTATAGATAAGATTTAAACACACACACACACACACACACACACACACACACACACACACATAAGCCAAACAAGTTGAACACATGCCCTCAACGTACATACACCCTTGTGTAGTAAATCATAGGTTGTCACGTCCCTCGCAACAAGGGCAGTGAGGAGGCGAGAAGTGGCTGTTTGGGTTAAGTTTTGAAGAAAGAAACAAACAGAGACTTAATGCTGTTAAATCTCTCAGAAGGCCAGGGGTCTCTCAGTCTCAGAGGACTGGAGCCCCCAATAAAGCCAACTGGAAGTTTTTATTGATAAATATACAAGGGAGTAGCAGTGTTTTTAGCACGGTCTGTGAGACTCACTTATCACGTTATAGAAACATCCCAAGCCAATTATTTTAACCTTTAAACAGCCGAAGCACAAGGTCCCATGATATCTTACCTAAGGTCTGTACCTTCTCAGGGTCAAGTCTCTCATATTATAACAGCTCTGTTGAGATAAGTGCAGAGAACTGATCTTTGTTGTCCTCATGACTTCTCTCACAAACAGGTGCAAGGGAACAGCAAGAGCTGGCAACAGACTTTCCCAAGCAGGGGGAAGGGGAGGCAAGGCCCCTTCCCATATTTGTCTAAGGCAGCTCATTGGGGATCCCCACTCGGTTCCGCCTGGCTTAGGTTGTATCTCCCGTGAGATATCTTACCCGTCTTTGGCTGCAAACCGTCTTTTGGGGATCATACAGAGAGACATAAGGTGTAAACACAAGGATGGAACAGAGTCCCAGAAAGGCACAATCTCACAAACTCTTCTTGCCTTAAGGAAAGACATAGAGGGACAGTTGTGTGACTACAATAGGTAGATAAATCATGCATACATACAATGCTAGGCAGTATACAGTCAACTTTTCCACCACAATTAGCTAGAGTCATCCATAAAGTCTTCAAAAGATAATGGAGACAGCTGGATTTTGAAGGAAGCATAGTAATAACATTGATAGAAAAGAAGCAAGAGGATATTTCAAGTGTGTGAAAAAATAGACTGCTAGGAATGAATGTTCCAAAAAAAGGAACAGTGAGGAATCACGATATAAAGAGAGAAAAATAAAAGTTTCAAAGTAAGGAGACCTGTGCTCCAGGCCCGGCTCTATTTCTAGCCAGCAAGAACCTTAGCTTCTTTGGTTTGTTTCCTCATGTTTAATAATAATGATAAAAGGAATAGCTAACATTCACCGAGTGCTTAATGTATTTAAGCATAGTGCTAAGCATTATTTCATTTAATTAGTACAAATAGATTGCTACTTTTAATATTTCCATATTGCCGATGAAGAAAGTGAAACTTTGAGAAGTTAAATAACTTGATCAAGCTCATATAACTAGGGAAATAGGGAAGTAGGTTTTGAATCCATGTATTCTGATTTCAAAGCCAATGTCTTTTTACCATCTTCCTATATTGTGTCCTGAAAAGTTGAGGAGGTAGGAATAGACAATTTTGTCTCAAAGATTCTGTCATTTCAAGTGATTTCATAAATTTCAAATGATTCCATCATTTTTGTTCTGATAGAGTACAAAAGAGAATTGGGTACGTGGGTAGGATGGGTAGGGCCCTATAATGTAATTCTGATATTACCCTGAGTTAGTTCAAACTTCACAGATTAAAGGCACAGATCTCCACAAGTCTGCCCGCACTTCAGACACCAGCCACGAGTTCCAGGGTTCCCAGGACATCTGCACTTCTGACCAACTGGCTACAAATTTGGGGGTATCCACTTTCCCCTCAGTTTCAGTAATTTGCCAGAACAACTCACAAAGCTCAGGAAGGTGCTATATTTATGATAACAATTTTGTTATAGCACAAAACAGAAAACACACAAATAAGGACACCCAAAAAGAGACCACAGGGAGAAGTCTGGGAGGGTCTCAAGAGCAAAGCTTTCATATCCCTCCCCAAGAAGTCAGAATTGATGTGTAACAATTCCCACAGAGTACAATAGTCCCCTCTTATCTGTGATTTAGCTTTCTGTAATTTCATTTACCCATAGTTAATTGTGGTTCAAAACCATTAAATGGGAAATTCTAGAAATAGCAATTCATAAGTTTTAAATTGCACACTGTTCTGAGTAGGGTGACGAAACCTCTCGATGTCCCTCTCCATGCCCTGCCAAGATGGGTATCATCCCTTTGTCCACGCTGCAAACACTTCATGCTTTTTAGGCACTTAGTAGCCTTCTTGGTTATGAGATTTTTTATCAGAGATTTTTGAAAGACCACATTCACATAACTTTTATTGTAGTATATTATTATAATTGTTCTATTTTATTAGTAGTTATTGTAAATATCTTACTATGCCTAATTTATAAATTAAACTTTATCATAGCTATATATGTATAGGGAAAAATAATGTTTATATAGGATTCAAAAGTATCATCAGTTTCAGGCATCCACTGTGGGGGTGTTGGAATGTATTCCCCTTGGGTAAGGGGGAAATATTGTGCTGTTAACCAGGGAAGTTCACCTGAACTTTGGTGTCCAAAAGTTATTGGGGTTACATTACATAAGCATGATTAATTGAATCATTGGCTAGGAGATTGAACTCCATCTCCAGTTTTCTCTTTTTCTGGAAGTCACGGTGGTATGGTGGTATCGTGTTGGCTCCAAACCCCAACCCCCTAATCACATAGTTGTTCTTTCTGGTGTGGCCAGCTCCCATTCTGAGTCATCATCTCATTATCATAAACTATTAAGTGTTGCTTGAGGTTTATTATATGACGAATAACAAAGACACCCTTATCACTAAGGACATTTCCAAGGATTTGGAGGGTTCCTCCCAGGAACTAGGGACAAAGGTCAACCAAATCTCCCATTCCATTACATTTTTATTTAATATTATAAAAATGTATTATACAAATATATAACATACAAATATATTATGTATTCAATATATATTATATAATGCATAGTTTAATATAAATATATAAATTTATATAAATATTTTATATCTTTCATTCATAGTTTAACCACCTGAAATAAAATCATATTTTCAAAAATTTTAATAAGTTATGAATCTGCTGCTCAGCATTCCAAAGCACAGTAGTTTTCAGAAAACATTTACAGCTAGGTAGAGTTAGCTAGTGACTCTTAGTTTTAAAACAAAAGTGAGATAAACAGGCTAAAGGTGCTATTTCAAAATACCAATATCAAGGTAGTGTATAAGAAAAAGGAAACATAATGGAAGAGCTTCCTTCTAATAGAATTGTTTGGTGAAATTGAATGATTTCCTGGAAACCAAATATGGAAACTCTGTCCTTTATATAACATTTTCACAAAACACTTTATACAGTTAGCCAAGCACTTACACATTGTGAAAAGTTGACATAAATGGAGCAACTTAAAAATAGAACTAGAGCAGCTGTTTCAGAGGAATTGTATGGCATGTCTTACTCCTGGAACCTTAGGAATGTTTGAACTAGGCAAAATAACCTTTGGACTGGACCAAATCAACATTGTTTTACAAGCAGCTGACGGGAAAGCACACATGCTGAGCACAAGGACTAACAGCATATGAACGTGCTGTAGGATCTGTAACAAGCCATGTACAGCTAAAGAGTAACTTCGCTTATTAACACCCATAGGAATTCCTTTTTTTCCATTCATGTAATTCCCTTTTCTTATCTCATAACCCCCCCGTTGCCTGCACTCTGAAATTGGAACGCCATTTGGGTATCTGCCTGAATCAGTGCTTTCTGGATTGCAATCCTTTGATCTCAAGTAAATGCTTGTTGCTTCTCACTGGGGCTTTTTATTTTTAGGTTAAAAGGTATTTTTTGATTTGAGACATATAAATAAATGTTAAGGTAAAATGGGTTATCTCTCATTGTACAAACCAGGTAAGAGCAAAGCTCAGAGCTGTTAATGATTTGCGCCTGCGTCTTAATAGGTCGAGGAGTGAACACTGTTTTTCAGGCCCTGAAACTGCTGTTTTGTAAATAGAGATCATGCTACGGACCTCTCAATGTGTCTTTTGTATGTTGTTTCAAATTTTAATGATGAATTGCTGAAATGTATCTATTCTGATCATTAGATCAGCCCCTGAGGCCAAGAGTTAGCTTAGATAGGCTTGACTGAGGCAGGAGTTAGGTTGCTGTGACATAATAAAAAATTATCTGGTCTTTAGTAGCAGTTCCTGGCACATAGCTGTGGGGACAAAGCCCCAGAAAGCAGTTTCCAGGCTCTCGGCCTCACATAGAAAGGTGCTGGCTCGGGTAGTAAGGGGCATGAAAGACAGTATTAAAGGATTAGGATGTGCAACCCCAACCCCCACCTCTGTGGCGGGGAGAAGGGCTGGAGATTGAGTTAATTACCAATGGCCAGTGATTTGCTCTATCGTGGCTACATAACAAAACCTTCATTAAAACCTCTAATTGATAAGGTTTGAGGGAATTCTGGGTTGGTGAACACATACAGGTGCTGGGAGGGTGGTGTGCCCAGAGAGGATAAGTGTGGGGACAGAGTCCCAGAGTGCAGTTTCCAGGCTCTCAGACTCAGGCCTCACGAGGAAAGGTGCTGGCTCAGGTAGTAAATGGCCATCAACTGTGACTGGATGGCCATCAGCTGTGGCTAGTTGGCTGTTAGCTGTAACCAGTGAGCCATTGGCCACTAATATAACTGCCATGGCTACACTAGCAGAAAATGGGGGCTAGCAAGAAGATGGTGGCTGAGCTAGCAAGCACGGATTACAGTTAGCAAGTAAGGTTGGTTGGCAGACAAGAGGACGGCGGATAGAGGATCGTGTGGCTCTGGCTTCCTGTGTCTCCAACCCAGCCACCATTGAGAGACTACAGTGGTGTGACTCCCCTATCTATGGCTCCATGGGTGTTCCTTTTTGGCCTCACCACATCCTGCGTTCTTATGTGGGGAGCAGGAGCTGAGACCCTGCAGGCCGCCCCACACGACAAAATGGCGCAGTGAGCAGGGTCTCCCGCACAACAATAAGGAATGTTGCTTCCTCCAGGCCTGGCTCTATGCACCATCTCTATTTGGCTGTTCCTGAGTTGTATCCTTTATAATAAACTAGCAGTAGCGAGTGAAGTATTTTTCCTGAGTTCCATGACTTGTTGTAATGAATTATGGAACCTGAGGTGGGAGTTGTGGGAACCCCCAAAACTATATCCAGTCAGTCAAAAGTACCGGTAGCAACCTGGGACTCGTGAATAGCATCTGAAGTGGCAAGAGTCTTGTAGGACTGAGCCCTTAAACCTGTGCGTCTGAAGCTAACTCTGGGGCATTAGTGTCAGAATGGCAATGAATTACAGGACACCTAGTTGGTATCCAGAGAGTTGGAGAATTAGTCTTTAAAAAATCGCACACCTTTAGAGTCATAAGTGTTGTTAATAAAAACAGTTCAGGTGCAGTTTGTGCTCCCCGGGTAGAGAAAAGTTGTGTAGAGCACCTGAGCCTTTCGCCAGGAACCTCAGCCTCATTAGCGCCCATTCATCAGAGCTGTCTGATGGTCTCCTTACAAGATAATAGCCCTCAATAATTGTAGGACATCATGAAGTAAGTGATCTAGGATGTTAAAGTTTCATACGCTGAAAAAAGAGGATCTTAAAGATGGACTAGGCATTTATCTTATTTCAGTTGAGTTTATTATGGAGCACTGCTTTCCTTTAATGAAAATATTGAAAAATAATTATATTCAAATATTTTATTTATAAGCCTAACATTCTAAAAATATGTGAGCCGTGGGTCCTGGGTGCTTCTGAGGAATATTAGGACAAATGATTACAGGGACACTCCTCAAAGAAAGAAGGGACAGAAGAAAATGCACAGGGAGTCTTAGGAAGACGAGATGGGCTGGAGATCAGAGACTAATCCAGGGTCATCCATGAGTGTCAGTCATCTACCCTGAACACATAGGCGTATATCTCTGCTCTAGACCTGAGCGGGAGGGAGGCTGCTTTTGATGGAGGAATATTTTCCCTGTGAGTCCCCAAATGATGTAGATGATGTAGGATCTGCCGGCAGTTTCTGAATGTGTGCCAGGATCCTGTCTCGTGAAGCCGAAAATTGGAAACACGGACCCAGGAGAGGCAAAGAGTTTTAAAAAGATAGTTTATTGAAAGCAAAGAGTCAGAGCTCCCAAGTGGGAGAGGGTCCCAAATGAGGGTGGCCCGTGACTGAGGCTAAAGCTCTTACCTTTATACCTTTCCTTGCCTGTTTAGGGAAGGGGAGTTGTTTGAAGAAGGGAACTGTTTGAAGAAGGGAACTGGCACCTTCTAATGAAATCTTCCTACCAGGTTTGTTCTGCTTGCAGGAATTAGCAAAGTAACCCACTCTTATCTATCAGACCTGCTCCACCATTTGTCAGGCCAAAGGGGCTTTTAAGATTAACCTCAAGTCCTTGATACATTTTGTCCTGCAGCGAAGGAGTGATTTCAAAACCTGGAGTTTTAGAATATGTCTATCTTTGTTTATTTATTCCACCAGGGACCTCCCTGTTTACCTAGGGACACACTAACTATCCTGTATCACTTTGAAGCTGTCTCAAGTGGATCTCTCTCCAGGAGAGATGCCTGCTGAGAAACTCAAAAGAACGTTACAACTATAATTATAGTGCATAGATCCCTGGTCAGGGTGGCTAGGATTGAGAAACCCTTAGAGGTAAAGAAAGAAAACAGCAGTGGTGGTCTGAATGCAGCTGAGGCTCTGGCATGCTTTATTGCTGGGGCCAGAGCTGGACCATTCTCACACATGAAACTCAGTCCAACTGGTAATGCTTTCCTCATAGTTTTGAAAAGTAATAGAAAGTATCATCCACCCCTCAGGCTATTAGAAAATTGGCTATGTACTCTGGAGACAGTCTGACTTTCAGGGGAACTTTTCTAATTGCAATTTGGCTATATTTTTCTAACGCAGACTTCAACTCTTATTACAGAAAAGAATGATTCTAGGAAGTTGCTATATCATCATCAGCTATAGTGATGATAGATATATTTTCTTCACTTATTATTCTATCATTCAATAAAAATTTCCCCAGGTTATTGAGATATAATTTACATATAACAGTGTGTTATATGTATGTGTTAAGGCATACAATGTGATGATTTGATACACATATACTGTGAAATGATTACCACAATAAGGTTAGTCAACACAGCCATCACCTAAGTAATTACTTTTTTTTCTTTTTGTGGTGAGAACATTTAAGATCTCTCTGAGCAACTTTCAAGTATATATTATTAACTACAGTTGTTGCAGAAAAAGGCAGAGACCAAGAGACTCAAGCGGCACACAGAGATCAGGGAGAACACAGCTTTATTACGCCGGCGGGCTCAGCAGGATTGTTTCCAAAGACTGAGCACTTACTAGGGTCGGGCGCTATGTTTTATAGGGTTAGGCCTCCGGGTTTAAGGGGGATTTGCCCCATTGCTATTGCAGTGCTAGGAATTGGTTAAATCTGGCCGAAGTGCCAGGGAGGTCCGTCCCTAACAGATGTGATCGCTCAATACTGTTTTGACGGGAAAGCCTCTAACTGCTGTGCTTGCAGGAAACTGCTCTGATAAGATATCGGAGGAGGGAGGGGGACGGAAAGCTCCTAGCGGCTATGCTCGCAGGAAAATACTGTCCCAACACAGATACCATGCTGTATGTTAGATCCCCAGAACTCATCTTATAAGGAAGTTTGTACCCTTTGACCAATGTTTCCTTTATTTACTCATCTGTCAGTGGCCACTTATGTTGTTCCAAGTCTTACTATAGTGAATAATACTACAGTGAACATGGGAATGCTTATATCTTTTCAAGATAGTGATTTCATTTTGTTTGTATATATACCCAGAAGTAGGGTTGCTTGATCATATTGTAGTTCTATTTTTAACATTTTGAGGAACCTCCATACTGTTTCCTATAAGGGCAAGCACTAATTTGCATTTCCACCAACAGTGCGCAAGGGTTCCCTTTGCTTCATATTTTTGCCAACACTTATTTCTTGCCTTTTTGATGATCGCCATTCTAACAGGTGTGAGGTGATATTTCATTATGGTTTTGAGTTGCATTATGATTAGTGATGTTGAGTATCTTTTCATGTACCTGTGAGCCAGTTGTATATTTTCATGAGAATAATGTTTATTCAGTTTCTCTGCCCATATTTTAATTGTATTTTGTATTTAATTGCTATTGAGTTGTATACGTTTCTTATATATTTTGAATATTAACCCCTTATCTGATATATGGTTTGCAAAAGATTTTCTTCCGTTCCATAGTGTCAATGAAAAAACATCCAGCCTAAGAGAAAGCTTATAAGAGTTTATTTAAGCCAAACTGATGATAATTGCCAGGAAGCAATAATCTCAGCAGATTGAGAAAATACTCTGTGATTTACAGCTTATTTTATATGTAGAATCAAAGGAGAAGGGTTACATGAAATCCAGTGGTGGTATATTAAGGGGGTGGGAGAAAACAAAGTGGAAAGGGGGGAATCTCTGGGTTTGGGTAAGAGTAAATTGGAGAGACAGGTACTTTTTCACATAGGTGGGTACAAGATAGTTAATAGTTCACTTTTTATAGCACGTAGAGATGGTAATCAGGGGAAAAGAATAATAATGAGGGTTTCTGTAGTTTCCTGCTCTGGTCTGGCAAAAGGGATTACTGACATTCCAAGGGCATGTTATCTTAGATGCAAAAAGACAATAGACAGGCTCATTTAAGGTAAAGACTGACCTTTGTCAAGGAAGCCACAGGTTAAAGAAATGATTTCCCACCATGGCCCACCTTAGTTATGAATTTTTATGTTCACTCTACCTTATGTGGTTATTCTCAGTCTCCTGAGCTTGTCAGGTTTAACTTGTGGCCCCCTTTTCCATCCACAATAGGTTACCTCTTCATTTGTTAATAGTTTCTTTTGCTGTGCAGAAACATTTTAGTTGTTTCTGTGCAGAAACAACTATTTGTTTATTTTTCTTTTGTTGCTTGTGCTTTTGGTGTCATATCCAAAAAAAGTCATTGCCAAGACCAATATCATGAAGCTTTTTCCTTATGTTTTCTTCTAAGGGTTTTATAGTTTCAGGTCTTACATTTAAGTTCTTAATCTATTTAGAGTTAATTTTTGTGAGTGGTGCAAGGTAGGCACCTAATTTCATTCTTTTGCATATGAATGTCCAGTTTTTTTCCAGCAACATTTATTGAAAAGACTGTCTTTTCTCCATTGAGTACTATTGGCTCCCTTATCAAATATTAATTGACACATGAGTTTATTTCTGGGCTTTCAGTTTTATTCCATTGGCCTATATGTCTGTTTTTATGCCAATACCACACTGTTTTGATTACTATAGCTTTGTAATGTAGTTTGAAACCAAGAAGTGTGATGTCCTCAACTTTATCCTTCTCAAGATTGCTTTGGATATTCCAAATCTTTTGTAGTTTCACACAAATTTTAGGATTGCTTTTTCTATTTCTGTGAAAAATGCCATTGGATTTTTGATAGGGATTGCATTGCCTCTATAGATGGCTTTGGGTAGCATGGACATGTCAACATTATTTATTTTTCTTATCCATGAACTCAGAATATTTTTCCATTTGTGTTTACATCAACTTTTTTAAAAAAATTAATATCATGTAGTTTTCAACATATATATATCTTTCACTTCCTTGGATACATTGATTCCTAAGTATTTTATTGTTTTTGAAGCACATATCTTTACAGATAAATGTTTTCAATTTTGGGGGGAGATATCCACGAGAGGGATTGCTAGGTCATATGATAGTTCTAGTGACTTTTCTTTAACCAGACATTCTTTTTGCATGGGGGTTGTACCTAATATAACAATGTTTATCTTAGTCATTCTCTTTTCTTGAAAGTTCTCGTAACCAAAAATGAAAGTTTTGAATTGGTTTAATAGAGGCTTTTTCATAAAACTTTGGAATCTGCTCATTATTTGTCAAAAAAGTTGTTTTTAAAACTTATAAATATTAGTCTATTATCTTAGAGACATTACAATGAATTGTTTTCACTAGCCATTACTAGTTCCTCTTCTTTTCTCCCCTTTCTCACATTGTCTAATGAAGACACCAAAAACTAGTTAAAACAATAGGAGGGAAAAAAATACATAGTATTGGATTTCTTCCTTTGAATTGGAGAAAATTAAGAGGAATTTTTCTCTGGGAAACGTAATATCCTCCTCATAGGCATGAGGCCTTTGGAAAATGTTAGGCATGACCAGAGGAATGAGTCACGGGAGACCAAGATTGGTCTATTATAATTTATTTGGCGTGTTTGAGCTGCGGGAGGTCAGGCTAGAGCAGAGACAAAAAACCATAACCTCTTCCAGCAAAGAGTTTTATGGAGTTTTATAGGACGGGGTAAACAAGGCTGTTCCCCCTTCAATAACAAAGAGTTTCAGGGATGAGCAAGCCCACCAGCTCCATACCCTGGCCCCAGGTCGCATCCAGACCACCCAGGTCTGTCCAGACGCCCAGGTTTGCTGATCACAGGCCCCTAGGAGATAAAGCAAGACAGGAGGATCAAGACAAGATGGCTTTTCTTCCCTCCCCTTCTTCCACTTCCCTCCCAATCCGGTACAAGCCATTGTTTCTCAGACTAGTTGTATAGATTCATCAGTGGCTCGGCCGCTCACAGCAGCTCACGGCAGTTCTCACCAGCTTGCCACTGGCCGCTCCTGGAAGCACACGGTAGCCCACGGCAGCTCACGCTCACAGCAGCCCAACTCCAGGGAGAGCCATTGTTCACAATCTTAGCTATAGAAGGTGGAGCTCACTGGCCCATATGGGAATTGAACCAGTGACCTTGGCGTTAGAAACACGGTGCTCTAACCACCTGAGCCACTGGGCCAGCTAGACTAGATGGCTTTTAAGATAAGGTTTCTGCTCCTGGCCTAAATATGGCTTAACAGAAAATACCAGTAAGATCTCTTGAAAAATTAGGCCTTATTCTATGTATGAGAGGTTGGACAAAGGATTTTAAAAATTGCCTTTTAGATTTATTAGAAAGGAATCTGGAGGATTCCTCGAAAGTTGTGGTTTCTACATAGAGCAAGGAGAAAGGACTTAAAGTTACCCTCATCAAGAACTGATTGTCTTGGGCCGGCCCAGTGGCTCAGGTGGTTGGAGCACGGGCTCTCAACCACAGGTTGCCAGTTCGATTCCTCGAGCCCCTCAAGGGATGAAGGGCTCTGCTCACTGCAACTAAGATTGAACATGGCACCTTGAGCTGAGCTGCCGCTGATCTTCTGGATGGCTCAGTTGGTTGGAGTGCGTCCTCTCAATCACAAGGTTGCCGGTTCAACTCCCGCAAGGGATGGTGGGTGGGCTGTGCCCTCTGCAACTAGCAATGGCAACTGGACCTGGAGCTGAGCTGCACCCTCCACAACTAAGACTCAAAGGACAGCAACTTGAAGCTGAACGGCACCCTCCACAACTAAGATTGAAAGGACAACAACTTGACTTGGAAGAAAGTCCTGGAAGTACACACTGTTCCCCAATAAAGTCCTGTTCCCCTTCCCCAATAAAACTCTTTAAAAAAAATACATCATTTCTGGTATGTATGACATGGTATCTCGTTGTGGTTTTGTTAATATTCTTTTCAAGTAATTTTATTTTTAAAATGGAAATAACTATTATGTTTCTATCTTTGCTCATTGTAATGCGTTCAGATAATGCAAACAGCTATCAAGATGAAAATGAAAATTGAAAGTTTCCCATATCTCCATCCACCCAGTGATAGCTACGGTTAACTTTTGGAAGGAAATTCTTGGAAAATGCCTACCGTTCTCACTTTCTAACTCTTATTTACACAATCTTCAGATAATTGCTTAGAAACAGTTTTATTTAGTTGAATGCTTCTGCAATCCAGACTATGCCTTAGGAGAAAAGGAATAACCGTTGACTGAGTTCCTATGAAATGCCAGGCACAGTATTACCTTATTTAATTCCAAACAGCTTTTTGAGGATGCTCTTATTATCATTCTAGCATAGACTGAAATGGAAGCTGAAAGATGTTAAAAGTAACCTACTAATAAAACTAAAGTCATGATTTGCCAACCCAAGTCTGGCAACTGAAAAACTGTTTATTTTTTTTAATTTTAACATGCAACATCACTTGGTGAATTATGTCTTTATTACAGTTTTTATTAATTCAGTTAATCACTTACTTTAAGCAATTTGTGGTGAATAACTATAAGGACAATTCAATAAAGAAGTGAATAAGAGAAAACACATTTCAAAAATGCGGTTATTAACTATTGATACTGTGGATCTGTTAAATACCTTTAAAAATTCTAACAGTTTTATTGAAATATAATGGACAGCCAATAAACTGCATATATTTAAGATGGACTATTTGATAAGTTTTGAAATATGAATACACCTGAGAAACCATAATGGTAGTAAAGACAGTGAACAAATGAATCATGCTCAGAAGATTCCTCATACCTCTTTGTAATTACTTCTTTCTTCCCCACTCCTATACACTCCCATCCCCAAACAACCACTGATGTTCTTTTTATTGCTATAAATAGTTTGCATGTTCTAAAATTTTTATAAATAGAATCATGTAGCGTGCACTCCTTTCTTTTTAATCTGGTTTGTTTCGCTAAGTTTAATTATTTTGAGAGTCGTCCATGTTGTAGTGGATCTTAATAGTTTGTTCTTTTTTATTGGTGAGGAGTAATTTCATTGTATAGATATACTATAATTTGTTCATCTGTTCACCAGTGGATCGACATTTGGGTTGTTTCCAGTTTGGGGCTATTCCAAGCAAAACAGGTATAAACATTCATGCACAAGTCTTTGCACAGAGACACAAAGGTAATATGGTAAATACCTAAGAGTGAAAAGGCTAGATTATATCATAGATATATGTTTAGTTAATTTTAAAATAGTTTTTAAACAGTGTTATTGAGATATAATTCACATACCTTATAATCTATACAATTCAATGAATTTCAGTTAATTTGCAGAGTTGTATAACCATAAACCAGTTTTAGAAATTATGTTTTGTTTTGTTTTAAGATTTTATTGGGGAAGGGGAACAGGACTTTATTGGGGAACAGTGTATAGTCCAGGATTTTTTCTTCCAAGTTGCTGTCCTTTCAATCTTAGTTGTGGAGGGTGCCGTTCAGCTTCAAGCTGTTATCTTTCAGTCTTAGTTGTGGAGGGCGCAGCGCAGCTCCAGGTCCAGTTGCCGTTGCTAGTTGCAGGGGGCACAGCCCACCATCCCTTGCAGGAGTTGAACAGGCAACCTTGTGGTTGAGAGGATGCTCTCCAACCAACTGAGCCATCCGGGAGCTCAGCGGCAGCTCAGCTCAAGGTGCCATGTTCAATCTTAGTTGCAGGAGGCGGAGCCCACCAGCCCTTGCGGGAGGCAACCTTGTGGTTGAGAATCCACTGGCCCATGTGGTAATCAAACCGGCAGCCTTTGGCGTTAGGAGCATGGAGCTCCAACTGACTGAGCCACCAGGCCGGCCCCAATTTTAGAAAATTTTTGTCACCTCAAAAAGACCTTTGTCTCTATTTGCAGTCACTCCTTGCTCCTACTTTTAGCTCCAGAAACTTTCTGTTTCTACAGATTTGCTGTTTCTGAGTATTTCATGTAAATGGAATCATACAATATGCAATGTTTTGCATCTGGCTTATTTTATTTCATATAATGCTTTTGAGATTCATGCATGTTTTAGTATGTATAAGTACCTTGTTCCTTTTTATTGCTGAATGGTATTTCATTGTATGCGTAATACCATATTTTGTTTCTCCATTCGTCAGTTGATGGGCATTTGGGTTGTTTCCCAGTAATTGGATATTATGAATAATGCCCCTATGAACATCTGTGTACAAGTCTTTAAGTGGCTATGTGTTTCATTTCTCTTGGATAGATTCTTAAAGGAATTGTTGGGTTGTAAGGTGAATTTATTTGTAAATTTTAAAGGAATTTTTTAAAAGAACTGCCAAACTATTTCCAAAACAATTGTACAAGTTTAAATTTCCACAGCAATGTATGAGAGTTTCAGTTCCTCTGTATCCTTACCAACACTTGTTTTTGTTTGTTTTTTGATTATAGGCATTCTAGTGGGTGTAAAGCAGTTTTTTATCGTGGTTTTAACTTACATTTCCTTAATAACTTATGATGATGAGCATCTTTGCATGTGGTTTTCATGCACATATCTTCTTTCATGAGGTGTCTATTCGAATATTTTGTCCAATTTAAAAAGTTTGGTTGTTTGTTTTCTTATTATTACGTTTTGAGAATTATTTATATATTCTGGATACAAATTTTCATCAGCTATATGTTTTGCAAATATTTTCTCACAGTCTATGCCTTGTCTTTTTACTCTTTTAACAGTGTCCTTCTAAAAGCAGACATTTTTAATTTTGATGAATTCCAATTTATTGATTCTTTTTCTTTTATGAATCATGTTTTTGATATCATATGTAAGAAATCTTTGCCCAATCCAATATCATGAAGATTTTCTCCTATGTTTTCATATAAAAGTTTTATAGTTTTTAGGTTTTACTTTTTATATCTGTGATCCATCTTGAGTTAATTTTAATATATGGAGCAAGGTATGGATTGGAGTTCAGTGTTTTGTTTTTTTGTTTTTGTTTTTTTGCATGCAGATATCTAATTGTTCCATCACCATCTGTTGAAAAGATTATCCTTTCTCCGAATTGCCTTTACACCTTTGTAAATAATTAATTATTATATATGATTGAATCTATTTCTGATATCTCTATGCTATTCCACTGATGTATTTGTCTATCTTTATGGAAACACCACAGACTGCATAAATGTAACTTTATATTAAGTATTGAAAGCAAGTAGTAGAGACCTCTAGTGTTCTTTTTCAAAATTGTTTTGGCTATTCTATGTCCTTTTCATTTCCATGTAAATTTAAAAATCAGCTTGGGATTTTGATTGGGATTGCACCAAATCCATATATAAACTTGGGGAATATGGACATCTTAATCATATTGGGTCTTCTGACCCATGAACAAAGTATGTCTCTCCATTTATTTAGTTCTTTAATTTCTCTAAGTTGAGTTTGGTAGTTTTTAGTGTATAGGTCTTGCACATGTTCATCAGATTTATCCCTAAATCACTTAAAAAATTTAATTGTACTATAATGGTATTTAAAAAATTTCAATTTCCAATTGTCTTTTGTTATTATATAGACATACAATTGATTTTTGTGTATTGATCTTGTAGCATCCTGCATTCATGCTAAATTCATTTATTAGTTCTACCCTGTTTCCCTGAAAATAATACCTAGCCGGACAATCAGCTCTAATGCATCTTTTGGAACAAAAATTAATATAAGACTTGGTCTTGTGTTATATTATACAAGATCCGGTCTTATAGTAAAATAAGATCAGGTCTTATATTAATTTTTGCTCTAAAAGGTGCAAAAAAGGTGTATTAGCTTCTTTGTAGATGTTATCACACTTTCTACATGGATGATCATGTTGTTTTGAAATAAAGGCTGTTGTACTTTTTCTTTTCCAATCAGGATTATTTATTTTTTTTGTCTTGCCTTGTTGCAATGACTAGAACTGCCAGTAAAATACTGGATAGAAGTGGTGAGAGTACACATTCTTTTATTGTTCTTGATCTTATTTAGTCTTTTCCTAGTTAGTCTTTCACTATTCATTGTGATGTTAGCTGTAAGTTTCTTTCGGTCTATGCCCTTTATCAGGCTGAGGAAGTTTCCTGCTATTCCTAGTTTATGGAGTATTTTTATCAGGAATGGATGTAAGATTTTGTCAAATGCTTTTGTGCATCTATTGAGATGATAAATCGTTTTTCTATTTTAGGTTGTTAAAATGGTAAAGTACATTGATTGATGTTTGAATATTAGACCAATCTTATATTCCTGGGATAAACCCACTTGGTCATGATGTATTTTATATTCTTTTAATATACATATCCTTTATACATATTATATATCTTTTTTCAATATTATTGGGTTTCATTTGCTAAAATTTTATTTCGATTTCCTGTGTCTGTGTTCATGAAAAATATTCGTCTGTAGTTTTCTTTTCTTGTAACATCTTTTGTTTTGATATCAATGTAATTCTTGCCTCATAGAATGAGTCCAATAGAATTTGCTCCTCTTCAATGTTTTGACAGTTTGTTTAAAACTGATATTATTTGTTCCTTACATGTTTAGAAGAATTCACCAATATAGATTGTTTTTTTTATGAAAACATGTTAAACTTCCAATTCACTTTTTAAAAATTGGATATAGGGCTATTTGTGTTTTCTGTTTCTTCTTGAGTGAGTTCTTGATAGTTTGTGCCTTTCATGGAATTTGTCTATTTTCATGAAAATTGTCAAAATATTTTTCATAATAGTCCCATTTGTTATCCTTTTAATATCTTTAGAATTTATAGTGATGCCAACTCTCTTATTAACATTGGTAATTTGTATCGTCTCCTTCTTTCCTGATCTGTCTGGCTAAAGGTTTATAAATTTTATTGATTTTTCTCCAACACCCAGTTTTGGTTTCATTGATTGCTCTATTGTTTTTCTGACTATTGAATAATAATAAATTATTTCATAATTTTTTTGGTTTTCCATTCCTATATCTTAGAACACCTGTACTTTTATCCACTTTTTAAAAAAAATGTATTGGGGAATATTGGGGAACAATGTGTTTTTCCAGGACTCATCAGCTCCAAGTCAAGTCATTGTTTTCAATCTAGTTGTGGAGGGTGCAGCTCACTGGCCCATGTGGGACTCAGACCGGCGACCTTGGTGTTATAAACACTGTGCTCTAACCATCTGAGCCAACCAGCCGCCCCTCCAATGATATTTTTAAATTTATTTTTCAATTACAATTGACATAAAATGTTATGGTTTTTTCAGGTGTACAACATAGTGATTAGACTTATCTTTACTTTATGAAGTGATCATCCTAATGAGCCTAGTACCAATCTGACACTATACATAATTGTTACATATTATTGATTATATTCCATATGCTGTACTTCACAGCCCCATGACCTCTTTTATATTATCCAATGATCTTTTGAAGGAATATGGGTCATTTTTTCATTTTTACTATTAAATATTTTTATATTTATAATGTAATATTGATATGTATGAAAGACTAAATATATCTTATTTATAGGTTAAGTATAATCAAATAAACACCTGTGAACTTGGTGGATTACTTCTATACCAGTTAGATCTCATCTATTCTGATTTTACCCCCACTTTATCACTTACAGGGTAACTTCTCTTAAAGTCATGGAGGGATTTGATTGTGTTATTTTAGGTTTTAATGGTACCTGAGAAAAATTGTTCTCAGTTATTATCAATCAAGTTTGCCTGTCTTTCTAAGCTAACATTCACTGAGTGCTTGCACTATAAAAAGGCAATTCTTATTACTGTCCTAATAATCAGACGCGACCATTGTCTCTTCTACAGATAAAGTTTGCTTTAAACCTCATTCAGCAGAAAACCCAACACTAAAGCACACGTGGGTTTATTTTTCTCTCTCAACAAGAAAATCTGAAGTTCATACTATAAGACTAGGAAGGCGGAAAACAGTGTCACATATAACATGATGTCTTCTATTAGATTCCCTAGAAGCAGACTCTGAGTTAGGGATTTATGAGCATGTGATTTACTAAGGAAATATTCCCAAGAAAGACTGCTAAGGAAGTTGGGCAGGACAGGAATGGACAGGAATCTAAGTAAGAATGTGATCTTCTGATGAAGTCTAGCAGAGGGTAACTTCAGCGTGAACCTTATAGGGGAATTTTTGAGTGAAATTTAAGACAGTTATTTCACCCAAGACAAGGAAGCTGGGCTTTCAAAAGCTTTGTGAGGCTGATGGGAAGAATGCAAACTCACAGAAACTTTAGTCTCTCCGTGCAAGAGGGCAAATCAGCATCAGTACCATAGAGCAGTTCTTATAAGAAGAGCTGCAAATGTTGGATATTGAAAGCACCCAGAAGATGGTGGTGGTGGTGGTGGTGGTGGTGGTATGGGTATGTGGTACACACAGATATATTATCAAAGAACCCAATCTAAAGGAATGTAAGGGGATTTGGGCAGAACACCTATATTGTTCACTACACCAGAGTTCTTCCAACTTTTCCTCCTGCCATTTTCAATGTGTTGGCCTTTGTCCCCATGCTCATCATCTCATGGTCAGAAGTTGGCTGTTGTACATTCAACCTCGTATCTATAGTCTGGGGTAGGAAGAAGGGGAGAGGGTGAAAGACTGACAAAGGACATGCCAGTTGAATATGTCCCCTTCAAAAAAGTTTTTTTCAAACTTATCTTGCCTACATTTATTGTCCAAAACAATATTAAATGGTTACTACATCAATTACATGGGAGTCTAGGAAAGAGTGTGTTTTTAGTTGAGCATATTGCTTCCCAGTACAAAACGAGGTTCTGTTAGTAAGGACATTGGAGTGGTGATGATGGATATTAGGTAAGCAACTACAATATGTGGTACCTCCTCATTTTATAGAGGATAAACAGAGATTAAGAGAGGTTACATAATTTGTGAAGTTGCATCGACTGTAAAGAGTAAACTAAGGCTATGTTTTTAATATGCTGGCTAGTGATTCATGCATTCTTTTTATGGGAGTGTCCTCTGGGCTAGGGATTATAATTGGACTTGCACAAGTGTTTCATCACCTTGGCACCTCAACAGGAAATAGCTCATTCATTCTCTCTCTATCAATTGGCTTTCATTTTCATCTTTTGCATTCATTCCTCAGATTCTTAAATCCCTTAGCTCCAACCCTGACTACTAAGGGATTTGGAACAACCGAATTTACCTTCTTTGGCTGACATCTACAGAAGGAACGTGTTTAGCATGACCTTGGGAATGGATATATGAATAGCTCAAGGGTGGGTACTAGGGCATGAAGACAGAGAATTCAGTCCTACTTCTTTCCTTAATGAGAAACTCACATTGACCTCTCTCACCTTCAGGCAATTATATACTGCAGAGTTGGAGTTTTAATACATATTGTATGTGTTTTAAGTCCCATGAAGACAAGGAACATAGCTAAGGTTTCTTTTGTGCTTTCATGGTGCCTAGCAGAGTCCAGCAAACATGGCATGTATTTAAGGACTAACTGCTAGAAGATAAGATTTCTCAGTTATAAAGGTGATAGTATGAGGAAAGAATGAATTTTGAGACAAGCCTGTCCCAACTCCCAGGGGAGTAACCTACTTGAAGATTTTTCTATCCACCATGCAATTTCTCAGCATGAGGCACAAAGATTGAAATTGTTATTTTTTTGGCTTGTTTTGTTCTGTATATGTGAGGGTTCTTAATCAATCTTTTTAGACTTTAACCAGCTGTTGCATTCTAATTAAGTTACCAATTTTCTTTCCAAATCCCCCAAATCTCAACTCTCAGTTTTCTTCCAATTCTAAGTCACTTGTTCAAATGAAATTTTCTTGACAATATTTCAAGGTATTTAATAAACACATAAAAATCTGAAGACTATAAATAACACGAGGGAAAATAAGTTTTGACATAATTTTCTTTTGATACATGCAAAAATTCCTTCCAGTAATGTGTTTATGGACCATTGAAAGACATGTCCTACTCTAGATGCAGGTAAATAACAAAAGACCACCATACATTTGAATATTGTAATCAAATAACATCGACAATAATGGTGGTGGAAAGTATTTTTTAGGAAGAGGACTATTAAACCTGGAAAATAGATAGTCAGGTTGAAAGGTATCTAAATAAGGAGTGAGAAATCTCGGGTTAAAGTTCTAATGCAGGTGCATGTTGGCTATTTGATCTTGGGTTAAAGTCACTGAATATCTCCTGTATGTTGATCACCGAGATAGACACTGGGTGTACAAAGGTGAAAAAGACACAATCCCTGCTCGGGAAAATCACAGTAGTTTTGGATCACCAAAAATATCAGACAAATAAACAACTCCAGATACCAAGATTGGTGGATTAGGATATGCTTCCTTTTACTTAAGAATTTCAGAATGTTAAGTCATTTTTTGATAAAATCATTATGGCTTTACATACTTTTGAAAAATAGTTTATTGAACAATATAAACAATGTAATGGATATATTTGGTTATTTAATAATAGTCATTTTAAGTATATCATACAGATGCACAAGGTCAACATTTAGTGTTTTTCAAAAGGGCTGACATAAATTCTGCTTTTATTTTTGTCTCTATAGTACAATTATTGACAAAGTAATGAAATAAAGATATGTTCTACAATTATTTGCCCCCACACAGTAATTTTCAGCCTCTTTTATCTCTTTTATCTTTTGTTCCACCAGCAATTATAACCAGTAGATCTCAATAAATGAGAAATAAAAAAGCCTACATTTTTCCAGAAAAAGTCATTTCATACGTATTCTTTTATTATGTTTACCATTTATTGTTAGTGTTAAGCCTATGAAAAATTGTACTAGAAATTGCTAAGGTCTTAAAATAAGCAAAATCTATTCCATTAGTAGTTGAAAATGTTATTTTATGATTGAGTATAAATTTTACTCACAGTAAAACATGAAGATGTTTAATAAAAATATTGCCATCAATAGGTTTATGTAAAATTTTACAACATCAGGTAGACAAAGCAGAATAAAGGTGTTGGCATGCAGATGTCAGGTGACATGAAGCTCAGGGTGTGCCAAAGATGTATTAAGGACACGGTTGGTCAGAAGAAATGAAGAAGGAACAGAAATCAAATGAATGTTTCATAGTAAGCAGTGTCATTGGGAAGCCGGCCAACAAAAAGACTTGTGCACATGGGAGGAAAGGATTAGAAGAAATTTTGTCCAAGGTGACAAGGATGTTAAGTCGTTGGTTCCTGGAAGCCTGAATCAGAAGGACATGGTATGCCACAAACATAAGGGATAGCCAGTTACTGACATTATAATGTTAATCCTGTGTCACAACTAGGATCTACTAGATTAGAGGACTTCCGGCCCCACCATCGTACTTACTTTTGTTGTGGCTTAGTGCTTTCTCAAAAAATGTTTTAGTTTGTTAGATATTCCTACTGATTCCAATTCTATGTCTGAACTAAAATTTATTTCACTTCCTAATGTAAGAGTGCCTTGTTTATAGTTAACTCAGTCTATACAAATCAGAATTTTAAAAATGCAACAATTAATTAGAGGTGAAATTATTCACTTTACAAATACTAGATTTATTTTTCTTCATTTTAAAATTACCCTTGCCTTTTTCACATATTTATATTACCTGCCTAGTCATGTAGGCATCTGAAGTTTCAGATTATCTACAAACATGGTGTTTTATTCCAGTTGTGAAATAGTCAATCTATGAAGCATCTTATTGTGTTTTTACTAGCAACTCTAGTGTTTGCAACCAGGGAAAATTATGTCCCTATGTAGCTCTTTAAAATGGATCCTTGTCTAAAATGAGACTTGGGATAAGACCCTTGTTTCTCTCCAGAGGTCTCAACTATAAATATGAAGTTCCTTCTGTACTGAAAGTAGCAAAAAGTAAAGGTCTATATCTCTTCAGAATGTTGGTGGGTCTCTTTACCAACACCATATTTAATACACTGATACTTGTATTCGGTATGCAGTGATACAGAGGGAAATAAAAAACAGAACTGAAGGATTACAAAAAGTATTTTTATACATGAAAAGGAAAATATTCCACAGTATGCTAAGCATTCTCTATTTCCTTTAAATGTTATCTATTTCTCTTTTTAAAATTTCTCATCCCTTCTTCAGTGGTAGCTATTTGGGCTACCAACCCAGCGTCCACAGCTTTCCATCACATTAAGTTTAAGAGAGCTTAAATATGATATTCTCTCTATTTGAACCCCCAGTTTGGTCCCCTAATTTAACTAGAGCAAGATGGTTATCCTTTACTCCTATAAACACTCCAGGATTGCTCTTACATTCAAATGAAACGTATTTGGAGGAGGAGGGCTCCCTGTGAAGCAGAAAGAAGGTCTGGTCTGGCAACGGGTCTTCACATTTTTGTAGCTTAGGAAACAAGAGAGAAAGCAACCAATATATGAGTGGGAAGTCCAGAGTCAACTTCACATCCCTGTGTTAGAACCTAAAGGGGAATAATTATTTGTAACGGTATTTCTAGCAAGCCTGCTTAATTACTAAGTAGGGGATGGGAGGGGGTGGAAGTAAGAAGTAAGCAGAGGGTCAAAAAGGGAGGATTTGACTTAATTCACTGACAGTATACTTTCAGAGACATTATAACTTAGAATGACTGGATCTGGGTGCAACAGTTCTGGATTTGTACTCCTCTTTTGCCCTGTATTATCTCTGAGACCTGGCCTTAATATTTTAGTTGAACCAGTTTTCGAGATCAGTCAAACCCCAACTTACTCACAGACATGTGAGTGATATAAATGATTAGTTTTTTAACAGTAAACACTGGGATTGGTTTGATACACAGTAATACCTGACTAATACAATAACTCCATCATAGAGTTACTTTGATAATTAAATGCGATAGTATTTATAAAACATTTAGCACAATGCTTGGTATATAATAGAGCTCAATATGGGTTAACTCTTATTATTGAGTACTTATATATGCCAAACACTGTTATATACACTTAGAAATGTTAAAGGAATTCTGGTTACCATATAGTGTTCATGTCGATTACTTACATGGCTGTATGAGTTAGCTTCATCATTTTGTGTATTTATATAATTTATCTTCTATGTTATACTGTCATGTTTTCTTCCTTGTCGCCACTTTTGGCTTCTTTGTTCTTCAAGATGTTTATAATTCTTCATCATGACCAATATAATACTGCCACTTACTAACTGAAGAAGACTGTGCAGTGAATCCTATGATTAGAGTGTAAGTTACTATGCTATCTATAATACTTGGCACATGGAATACTTGGCACATGGAAATGTTTATGACCTTCTTTTTAGCAGACTCAGAGTGTGTTAGCCTAAGAAAACGGTATTTTACAAAGAAACGCTTCCTGGAAGAACAGAGTAGTTTCTAAAGCCAAATAGGAAGGATCTGAGATCATTCTATATAGCAGTGCTTCTCAAACTTGACTGTGCATGTGGATCTCCTGGAGATTTGTTAAAATGCTGATTCTGATTTAGTTGTGAGGGAGCCTGAAATCCTACAAGCTGCCAGGTGATGCCGTACTCTTGGCAGAGATCAGACCTTCAGTAGCAAGGCTGGACCAGCCATTTCCCTTGCTTCCCTACTCCACAAGCAAGTTCCTAGTAATGACTGGCTGTGTTGTACATAAAATAGCACAAACAAAACTGCTTCTTCAAAATACCCCAAACACCCAAATCTGCACAAATGAGTGGCACTAATCATGACAGTTACGTGCATATTTCTGTTACCTCCACAGAGTGCTCCTTATTATTGGCAAGCAGCAGGATGTCTTTGTCTTTTGTAGGACTCAGGTTTACCATTAACTTCTGACCATCAACACCATCACCTTGCAATTAAAAATATATAAGTCACAAAGTTAAGAATTGTAACTAATTTTAATTTAACTCAATTTAACACTCAGGAAAAGAGTTATATAAACTAACTGCTTTATTCAGAAATATTTGCACCTGAATGAAACTCAAGAGTCATTGGACAAATAGGGGATAATTCTAAGTCCCTTGAAGAAGAGAGGTTAGTTTTTCTAACTGAGAATTGTAACACTAATGAGTGTTTCTCAGGGTGTCAGCTTCTCTGTCTGCATGTCAAGCCACTGATAGTTGTCCTCTAATATCCAGCTTCTTTTCTTATATAATCATAGAACATTTCCCAGCCTGCCTCTTTATTTTTTGTAGCTAAGTGTAGCAATATGACTAAATTCTGACCAATGTGAGGCAAGTGGAAGTGTCAGATGCAACTTCCAGGTCATGTCCTTAAAGGGAAAGAGAATTCATGTACCCATCTTCTTCTGTACAGCCAATTGGACATTGTCATGGTGGCAAGTAATCTTGAACCACGTAGATGTTGGCAGAGCCACATAGAGAGAAGGAGGTAGGTCCATGGACAACCTGTTGAACAGAGTGCCATTCCAGCCCTGACTAAGAAATAAAGTTTTGTGTAGATTAAACCACTGTTACTCTGGATTTCTATTAAATGTAGCCAAATCTTTATCCTATTAAACTATAAAATGGATGGGATGGAGTAAATCCTCTAAGAATCTGAGATTTTACTATGAGGTTGTGCTCAAGAGAACCTTCCAAGACTGCCTTCCTTTCTCAGGAAGGATTTTTGGATTTGTCTTTACCCAAATTTGAGAATGCAAGCGTTACAGCTAGCCAGACCTCCAAGTTACCTGTTTCACTTGTGGAGATTTGCGAATCATAGAAACGGAATAACACCTTGTCTGAAAGAGAATGCATAAAATCCCTTGGGTGATTTATCAAAAGGTTCCAGTTCTAACATACACATAATATCAGAAAATACCATCTTATTATATATATATATATATATATATATATATATATATATATATATATATATATATATATCAACAAAAACAAAACTTTTATGGTTTTGAGGAAGGTCTCGAACATGTATAAAAATGCTCTGATGAATTCTCCAATACAATTATTAAAATATTTAAAATATTCATATCTCTGGTATATCCTTTCACAAGAGTTTTACTTTGGTGACATTGATAAGGCTGGAAAGATCAGGTAGTAATTTAGCGGTATCAAACATGTGTGGTCCTCCTTCCATCTTTCACAACAGATACCACTTCTCAGTACCAGTGTTCTTCCCTGACGAACCCTGACTAAGCATCTGAATCCTCCTCAACACAGTGATATTCAGGCATCCATTGCCAAAGCATCAGAGTTAGCACACGTCATGAAATCTATTTACCATATCTGAGTTAATCCATTGTTTATGGTTTAGTAGATTTATTTTTTACTTATTAGCCATCATTATATGATGATAGACAAAAAGAAATATTCTACCTTTCTTTTGGTTTTTTCCTGAATCTTCAACAGAGATCTCATAACTTCCATCCGCCGCAAAAGGAAAAGTAATGCATTGATCATTGTATGTCCTCAGGGAAACAGAACGTTCTGCAACAAGTGAAAATCTTGTCATTAAGAATTCAAAACTTGTTCTCATGAACAATCTTTTAGCAATTTTTAAAAAGTACTTCCTCAAAGTTGTTTTTTTTTTTTTTCCAATTTGAGCTACACTTAGTCCATCACTGTTGGAGAGATGAAAGTCTTTGGTGCAAGTTTAAAAGTCTCAAAGTCTGATGTGTGCCACCTGAATGGGATGAAAAATGCTAATTTCTTGCAGAAGGCCAGGGGAGGCTATGTTAGTGTGTTTGGTGGGGAGAATGAACCTGGAAAAGTGAGACATTGCCTGAGGAAACTTCCGCTTCTGGACTCCCCATTAACAGGGGACTGTGGGCAAGAAGGGACTGTATTGAAATAGACGTGGATAAATGAATTCCCACCTGTAAGGTGTGGAGTTACTGAGAGACTTTCAACAGTCCTAGAGAATTCAGGTATGAGCCCCACTCTGTCCTCTGGCTAAATAACAGGGACAGAGCAGTACTCCCAACTTTTTCAAATGTCTCCGCACACATAGAAAATGAGCATGCTGGGGTAAACTGGAGTAGATTTAGGGACTACCTTTCTGGGTCCTGAAGAAAAAAAGTATTCTATTGTCTTTGCATTATAGAGTTATGCTAAGAAAAGTATACAAAATGTTAAGGAGAATATTAAATATTGAATTTGTATAAAATAAAATGATTTAAAAATACATAGTGAGAAATTTCAATATGCTTCTGGGAACTTAAGACATTTATATCAGGAATAATGCTTGAAATGGCAACATGCAATTCCCAGTCAAGTTTTCTTAATGACCTCTTCACTTCTTGACAGTCGCCATCAACTTGGACTTTATTTACACAAGTAGGTGATGCAATTTAAAACCATTTTAACAACTATTTTAAATGTTTAAGAGTCAAAATTATACTTCAAAACTGTAATAGCACTTCCTTTTCTTTCATTGTCAAAATGTTGAAATTTGAGGGGGATAATGTGTTTCTTCCCCCCAGGATAACATATTTTCCCCAGGAAAATGTATATGGGATGCCAATCAATAGCAAGCATTTCAAAATAACGATGGGATGCTAACTCTAGCATGCACGTGCATTGTTAGAGCAGCTACCCTGCACCTATTTTGTATGCCACCAAATGGGCACACATCAGCAGCAAATGAACAGAAGTTTGTTTTGTTTTTGTTTTTGTTTTGGTGGAGACAGTCTCACCTAGGAGACAGAGAGAGTAGAAGCTTCTGATATACATGAAGACATTGACTTGTGGCTGCTTCCTAGACTGGCGCTTGCCAGGATCCTGTGTCTTAGGTCCCTCCTCATCCGCACATCACCCCTGTGACCAGTCACACCTTGGATACTTGAATCACCAGTTGCTCTCATATATTTCTGGACCATAGATATATCAAAGCTGAGGCCCTCTGCAGACCGTTCCAGGAGCTGCGGACAGTCAGCCAATACCAAATGTGACTCCTTGTATTTTGCAGCTGCAGAGCAGGGGTAGGCGTAGAAGTGCACTGTCAGTCCCCACTCTGCCCAGACCTCCTCCCCGCGCCCCTTATTCCTGCTTTGAGGATTCCCAGTCAAGGCTGCTTGCTGACAGTGCTGATTGGCCTCAAGTCTTTGGCCACCCCGGTCTGAAGGGATCAATACCTTCTGGCACTTTACAGCCAGAAGGACACACCCATGGAAGTCCAGGTGGAATAAAACTAGTCACCCATGGTCTCAGCACCCAAAAGGCAACCACTGGTAACATTTTAGTTTACTTCCTTTAAATCACTGAGATACTCACTTTATTGCAATGGTCTAGAACCAAACTCACAATATCTCGAAGGTATGTCTGTATATATAATTTTATATCCTCTTTTTTCTCTTAACATGATAACATAACCATTTCTCCCATGCTGTTAAACACTCTTTATATGCTTTTTAAAAATGGGCTAAAATTAGTTTATCATCTCTAGTCTTTCCCAGAGGGAAAATTTGGGTGAGGGAAAAAAATTATATACTTAGATGTGGCAGCTGAAGGCAAATAGATGCTCTGAATCACTATATTGAAGAATTACCAGGAAATATAGTTTCCCCTTACCTGTTTTTGGTGAATACCCATTCGTGGTTTCTTTCCTATAAAAACAGGCCTTCTTTTCTATGATAAAGCCAGAGCGTAGCTGCATAAAGTACATCTGGCAAACTTCTCCAGCCCTCTGTTGGGATTCTAAACAAATGAAAATATTGTGATACTGTTTCATTTCATCTATCTTTATCCTTTTACAAATCCTTTTACAAACCCTTTTACAAACCCTGAGTGTAGCAGACCAAGAAAGCAACTACAGATCTATTACAACATGTATCAGAAAACTTGGGGCCAGTTGTGTTTCAAAATTCAGAGTCTTAGACAAGTGAGAAACAAAAAACTCATAGACCCCGACAATAGTTTAGTGGTTACCAGAGGGTAAGGCGGTGGGGGGTGGGAGATGAGGGTAAGGAGGGGTGGGAGATGAGGGTAAGGAGGGGTGGGAGATGAGGGTAAGGAGGATCAAATATATGGTGATGGAAGGAGAACTGACTCTGGGTGGTGAACACACAATGGGATTTATAGATGATGTAATACAGAATTGAACACCTGAAATCTATGTGATTTTACTAACAATTGTCACCCCAATAAATTAAAAAAAATTCAGAGTCTTTTAGATTTTAGAATTGTCATGTAAAGTATATATTGTATATATGTAACACTCCCAGCTTGGACTAGGGCAGTACCCCAGAATAAAAAATTAATAATTTTGTAGTGAAACATGGGAAAATTTATATAAAGTGAAATAAAGACCGCATGTTTGTTCAAGTTAGGCTTTAACTGTCTAGTAAGTTCAGGTCACATTTTACTGCCAAATGAGTTATGAAAAACTTTAGATTTTTAGAAAAAATTGGAGTTTTCAGAATTCCATCTTAGGGAGTATGGCTTTACATCTAACGTATATCAAACTTTGCATAACTGAGGGGGAATTCTTATGGCCGTATGATGTCTGTAATCTTTTCTACTTATCTAGAATACACTTTCAATAATTTTGAAGAGATATCCGTAGCCTATAAAGATTGATTTTAAAAATACCTGTCATTTACTAAGTGTCTACAGTGGGCCAACCACTGTGTTAATAATTTTACATACTGTTTCATTTAATCCTTCACAGTAATATAGCGAGGAAGGTATTATCCTCCTCACTTTACAAATGACGATCTGAAGCTCTTAGTAGTCAACACAAAGTTGACAAGGTTACAGGTCTGGTGAGAAGTTGTGATTCAGTTGTGCATAATATTAAGAATAAAGCTACTCTTTCCACCTACCTTCATCTAAGAAAATACTACAGTGCAATTTTAGGGATTAACAAAATGCAAACTCAAATTAAATCAGGTAAAGTAAAAAATGTAATCAGTGATTCAGTAGCTCTAATTTCATTTAGCCAAAGAAAAATTAAAGTCTCAAGTAAAAAAATTAAATTTGCTACTTGGAATTCATCAAAAGCTTTTCAGAGTCAAATAGAAAAGAATGTTGTAATACTTGAGTCATAGGGTGTCGACTTTCAACATGATAGTAAATAAATTATCAAGCAATTTGTGTCTCAAACTAGCCAAATTTCAAGCTAGCCACATTTCAATTTTTCACAGTAATTCAGAAAATGAAAATAGTTACTGTGACTTTGGGATCCATTCTATGATAATTTTTTATTCTCTAGTATGTTTTTCAAAGTCAAGTGGAATAAACATTTGTAAGCTACTATTTGGAATTTAGTAGCCAATTATAGATGCCAATTTAGATGGGCATCTACATTTAAGTATCTTCAACTGTCTGAATAGGGCAGACCACTTGTTATACTCACATCAACTCTGGAATTGCTTCACGATTCAGAAACATCAGTTACGGTTTCTCACATTTATATAGTGCTTTTACAGTTCCAAAGATAATTTACTAAGCTATGCCAGAGCCAACATTCAACTTGGTCTCCTGACAACTAATTTAATACAATATTTTATATCAACTGTATCACACTGTCACTTCAGAGCTAAAAGGCGTAAGATGATACTATAAACGTGCTCCTTCCTTATATGCTTATCCGTCTCCCACGGGGACATGACATCCCACGGGGACATGACAGGCGTGTCTAATATTGAGAGTGGACTCTGTAGGGAACAGGGTATGGATCTTGGGTAGTCAAAAGTGAGGGTCATGATATTGAGGAAGCATTATGGATGCAAAATAAGAGACAGGCTAGAGATATGGATGTACAGGCTAGCATCTAGTGGGACAATAAACATTGAGTAGAATTCATTGGGGGTGACTACAGTTGAAGTATTAAAAATACTTTACATTGGGAATATTTGGGAAAAAGTGTACTTTGGTGTTCAGGGCAACTGGAAAGGTGTGAGGTTGTGTTCTCAAGAGGAAAGCACGAAGCTGGCATGGCCGTGGGGACTGTGCAGGAGAGAGTGCGCCACTAGTAGCAAAGGGCCAGGTGATGCTTATGTGAAGGCTGTTGCCACTTCCTGTAAAGTCGGCTGTATGAGGTCAATATCTTACTATGGTTTCCAGGGAAACAACCAATTTCTCATAACTAATTTCATGATAACAACAGCATGATGAAATCCCTGAGGCATTTCTGGTGAGCAAGTGGGAAGTGGCCTGGAAATCTTAACTGTGGGTTTGCCACTGAGAGAGCCAGACTACGGCTGACAGGAACTACAGAAGTGAATCACTTCACCTTTCATTTCTTCCCCAACCACTAATTTCACCAAGGTGTCTTCTCACTGCCTACTACCCTGCACCTGTCTGTGGCATTTGACTTTGAGGATCACATTCTTCTGTGAACCCTTCTCCCCTCATTGTCATGTCATCTGTCTCCTTGCTTCCCTCTGGTCGGTCATCTCTGTCTCTTTGTTAGTGCTTCCTCCTTTGACTGCTAAAATGTGGTTGTTCCTCAGGATTTTGTCCTTTGTCTTTTTCTCTTACTCTAGACTTTCTTTCTGAGTACTCTTACTTCAGTCATCTTTTATATGCTGATGACTCCCTGCCCTGTAATTCTCCCCTTAGTCTCTCTTCTGAGCTTTGTATCCACTGCTTTTTCTCCACAAGGCATTTTGACTTAGCTCCCTTCAAGCATCTCTTTATAGAGCATTCTGAATTCTGGACATCTCCACCTGAATGACTTATGCTTCCTCCAAGTTCAAATATACTTATAAAAACAAAACAAAACAGAAAATCCTGTTATCTTTTCCTACCCCCAATATATTCCTCCTGAATTCCCTATGTTGAAAAAACAGTACCACCACCTACATTGTCTGCTCAATTCTTAAATCAGAAAGCTGAGAATCATCCATTTTTTCCTTCTTTTGCTGTCCCTCAGCTTATTCAATCTGTCATTAAATCTTATTGGTTTCACCTTCTGAATGTATCTGAAATTTAGTCCTTCCTTTCCTTCCTGTTGTCTTAGGTCAGGCCCTCATTATCAGTCCCCTGGACAAATGTAGCAGATTTCTGACCCATTTCTGTTTCTGCTCTTGCCACCTCACTCTCTCTTCACACCACCACCAATGTGATCTCTCTAAAATAAAAACATCATGTCATTCCCCTCAGTTATACACTTTCAATGGTTCCTTATTCTCCACAGGATAAAGTCAAACTCCTTCACTGTGACAGAGGATCTTCCATGGACAAAACCAAACTAAAGGGGGGTGATCTCTGCTCAGTTCTATCCCCTACTATTGCCATGCAGGAAAATAAGCCCGGTGTTGCTAGCTCTTCAGATTTTTTTAGAAAAACCTCGCATTCAGATTTTTATGCAAAATCTCATAATTTTTCATTGTTGCCTCAATTTGAAAAACAGTATCAGTCACACTATTCAGGCCAAATAAAATACTCCTGCTGGGTGGATCTGTCTCAAGACTCCCAAATTGTGACCTCTGGCTGTGCACATAAGGAAGCTGGATTGTCAGGGAAAGGAAAGGGTTGATGGATGTGGGGGAGAGAAAATAGCAGAGAAGAATGGCCTGACCTTGGGGAGTAGCTTCCTAGAAACGGGGAAGAGGATGAGTTTGGGAAGGGACTTTCCTACAGCTCATGAATTCCTGTACCATGTTGTCAATACAAGTGACATGCCCTGCTGGTGACCAGAACTCACAGGGGTCCTTTAAGGATACCTGTAGTGGTCAGATAATGAGTTTTGTGGCTTTGTGAGTTGTGGATTGTGTCATACCCTGCTAGCCCAAGGGCTGAAAACAAATTAAAATGAGCTGGCATATTTTCTTGCTTGGAGGCTCAAAGCAGTTTAGAAAAATATGTGACATTTCTTGCACCTTGAGTTTTGAGAAGGGGTTCATACCTGCCACACACAAGAAATAGTTCATACCTGCCACACACCTTACAGCTTTCCATTGAGTTTTTGGCAACGCGTGTTTAAATCATGACAATTTTAGTGTTAAACGGAGCCAGTATTATTGGAAAGGAAGATCTGCTATGGGACAATAAAAATGTGAGGCATTCCAAAGTCATATAAGTGATTTGGGGGTTATCTTTATGACTGTTTTTCTAAATGGTGTAAATAAGCCACTGCAATCTTAAAAAAATGAGTTTCATTTTAATTTTTGCATCACTCTGACATAAACTCCAGCCCGTTTCCTTATTCCAACATCTTCAAGAGCCCATCTTCTGAAGTACAAAGAAAATACATTCTTCCAATATATGGTGATAGAAGGAGAACTGACTCTGGGCGGTGAACACACAATGTGATATATAGACGTTGTATTACAGAATTGTACACCTGAACTTTACTAAGTAACTTTATTAACTTTACTAAGTAACCATTGTCACCCCAGTAAACTTTAATTTAAAAAAAAGAAAGAAAGGAAAATACATTATTTATTAAGAGGGAATTTGAAGATGCAGACTTACTTCCACTGAGTCACTGTTTCTACAACAGAGCATTTTGACTCAGACTCATAAAAAGACAAGATTCCCTGTGATTTCCTGGCCATTTAGAAACCACAAGTATTAGTGTTTTCCCAGGTTACCAAAGAACAATGTGGGTGTGCTGGAGATTTAGGGAGGAGAGAAATAATAAACATTAGCACTGCTTTCTCTTCTAGCTTTAAAGATGCTCAAGGAAATGGAGAGGAGCCCAAAGGACAAGGGCACGCAGTTCCCACCATCATTCCTCATCCTCCCTTTTTGCTCTAGTCCATTTTTGTGTAATTCCTCTGTATGAAAAACATGAATATAAATTTGCATAATTCTTTCCTAGGATAGACAATTTAGGGATCAAAGAGGTAGATAGCCCTTTCATCTTAAAAGTATGGCTACTACCTGATTTCAGTTACTCTTCAATTTATTCCACACCCTTTGAGTTTGCAACTGGATAGACTTGAGCATCATTTGGTCAATTCTGCTTTATTTTGGGCATTGACTATACAAATATCTTCACTTATTGTTCTCCCCTTTATCAGAAATGACAAGTTAAGACCATAAGCTTGATACACCAAAGGTCTTAACAAATGTTTGTTGAATGAAAGTGGATCAGTTTAAATTTGATTAGCTAATCTGGGAAAAAGTTTTTGGGATTTGGTGGCAGGAAGTGTGGCTAGAAAGAAGGGATTGATATGAAGGGCTATAATTATGCTTTATCACTATTAGCAGGTTTAAATTATCTGAGCCATTCCTGTCCTGTGATTTATCAAATAAGCCAGAGGTGGCCCTACGTAATCTGTTTAACACCAAAGCCTGCTGTATCACACACTTATGAGCCATCCCTTTCAATTTTGGCTCTTGTATTCTTAGTAACTTTTGGCAAGGAAGGCAGCATGTATGAAAATTGGAATAATAAATATTTGATAACAGATAAAAACCAGTGTGTAAACAATCAGAAATTCTTAAGGCCTTACTTCTCAACCTGGGAGATTTTACCAGGGCTCTGCCTGATGAGATGTTCATTTTTGCTGAGGAAATTTTGGTGGTTGAATATTTCATTGTAGGCTTCATTTTTCAGGCTTCTGTTGAGTTAAAATATATTAGTTCAATTGTTTCAACTTGAAGACAAACAGAAACAACTGTAATTAACTCAATGTAAAATTGATAACATAGCCGCCTAGAGAAAATAATTATTTCAGTAAAATTTGAACATAGTATTCTGAACATATATCTATGCTGGAATATAGTCACAGGACAAAAAGAACTGCACAGAAATATTAAATGTTGTTTAGTGGGTTTTTTGTTAGTGATAATAGTGGTATTGGAATTCTGGGACTGTTTTGTCATACTATATGATAAAGCAAATAAGTAGCTGTACTGATGTTACAGGATTTTCACTGTAGGAGAAGGAGGTGTAAATGTAAAATAAAAGAAGCTGCGGGGAAAATATCCCTGTAATATTAAATTTGAATCAGCAGTATCAGTGTGCACTTATCTAATTTTCTAAATACTTTCTCCACTAACGGGAACCAGGACTCTAGATATGGTCTGGGAAAATAGAAGTGAACAATGAATATCCTGTTCCACAAAGCAGTGAGTCATTCAAAATCTAGTGAGGTGGTGTCTAAAGGGTCTCCTGCTGGCTAAATTGGGTATAATTTGAGCAACAAAAAGAATAATGATGGGAATTGGCTATAAATCATTTAATGAAAAAGGAAAACCATAAGTCCATAGCATTTCTCAAGAAAGAACGAATGAGGGATGTATTCATTACAGAAGAACTGATAATATTAGAAAAATTACCATCTTACAGTCCCCAATTTAATACTGATTCAGGCAAGGATCATCAGTAGATGCTGTATCTTGATTATCAAGCTGGGTGTCAGTACCCTATTAAAAGAACATGGCGCTTTCTGCAAATTCATGACAGAGAACACCATATTCTTTCAGTAGGGTACTGCAACCTGGCTTCATCATCAAGGTGAGGCAGTAGTGCTATGGTTTGTGGAGGTAGCAGGACTTCTTCTACAGTCTTAAATTCTCTGTGACATTGCCTGAAATTCTGCTAGTAGTTATTACTTCTTTTATTAAGCATTGCCCTCTTTTTGGATAAAATTTGAATAAAATGCAAATTATCCCAGGAGTGGGTACCATTTCAAACTTTTATAAACTTCATATTTATAAACTTCTATTAGGTTGGTGCAAAAGTAATTGCGGTTTAAAAGGTTAAAAATAATTGCCAAAACCGCAATTACCTTTGCTCCAACCTAATAGCAAGGTAAGGAAGGAGCATTGAGCTCCTGGATTAGAGAAATCATTGGAAGATAAATTCCATGCACGTTTATTTTTGTTCCCGGACAACCCCCATTAGGCTGAAACTCCAAATTTTCTTGTCTAGATGGAACTAGAATCTTCCATGCAGCCATCCTATGTACAGCCAGTCTCATGAGCAAAATCCTTCAGTGGTAGAGCAGTTGAATTCTCCCTCTTCTGTCCCTGGGAGTGAGTATTATCTTCACAGAGCTTGAGGACCTCACATCAATCCTTTCCTTCCTTTGATTCTCCTACCTTTACTGATCAAGAACACTTAGAAGCAGTGAACCTTAGACATCACTTTCCTAAGTCCGGACGTTATAGGTGAGCAGGATAAGACTGAAAGGTTAAGTGCCTTGCTCAGGATCATAAAAACAGAAGTAGGCCAGAATCTAGTCTCCTGACTTCCATCTGTATGCCAGAGCTTCCCTGGCCTGCCTCCTCTTCTCCCTCATTCAAGTGTAGGAAGAAAATAATCAAAATTGGAAATTTCAAACACTCAACCAATTGTTCAACTTTTTTTGAAATAATAAATTTCTGAATGTGGTAGTTAATTGGTAATCATAACATGTGGAATAGTGTAGTTAGGTAATCTTACTGTAGCTAAATTTTAAATTTCACAGAAAATAGTTCAAATAGTACCCTGCACACAGTAGGTGTTTGGATAACATGAACGCTTTCTGGATAACACTTCACGAATAACATGAAAATTGCATTGCTGAATTTTTTATTTGTTTCTTTGTTTTCTCTTTTATCCAAGGATCCTTATAGCCTAGAAACAAAATCTCCTGGATGGACATAAAAAAAAAAGTTTCATTTTCAAATAAATCTGGGAAATATTTCAATCAATATTCCACCTCTTGGGAAGTCAGAACTCACATTAAGGTAGTAAACGTGCTGACAGTCCTTCATTGAAGAATCACGGGTGTCTTTGTTTAACTATTTTCAGTAATTATTTGATCTTGTAACCTCCCCCATCCCTTCTACTAACACCCCCTAGACTAGTTTAAAAGAACACAATTGGAGGAACTCTGCTCTAAACCAATGTTAGCTTGTAGAGTTAAGCAAGGTAGATAAGAAATGACACATTTACAATGGAATCATGACACAGAGAAAGGCAGCTGAAATAACACATTTACAAGGCGGTCATTGACACAGAGAAAGTCAGCTGTTTTTTAAGAATCACGTAATAAGTCAAAAGTATAGTCAGGAAACGTTTTCAAATCCTATTCTACAAAACAAAGCATTCTCTTTAAACAACCCACAAATCTTGTACCTTTAAATATATGATCACTCCTTTCACAATTTTTTCAGTGTTAAAATTTACTGTTTATTCTCCTCCTTTTAAATCAGAAATATCTCAGAATACATGGCAACATCAACATCACTGGTTCTTTTGTGCTGCTTTTCCAATAACTTACAGCAAACATTTTTGCACACTGGTTATGATACTCACCTAAGTTATAAATGTGAAGGGATGGTCTCAAATGATGAGGTTTCCTGTCGTTAACACTGGTAGTAGTGGATGCAGTTATATTCCAACTTTACTTATATACACACACACTTGGATTAAGCAACATTGGGTGACGGCATTTGATAAATGAGGCAATGCAAATAGAACTAGTTGAATGGGTTAGAATGAGTGGGAGTATATCTTATTCCCACAGCCAAATCCTAAACAGAGCTTTTACATTGTTTTAGCTGTAGTACTTCAATGAATGATAGCGAGTTAATCATTAATTTTTATCATATATTTATGGCAGGACTCTAGTTAGTGTTTATTGCTCATATAGCGTATACAAGGGCACAGATTGTTTAATTGCCTTTCTCTTTCATACAAAAAATTGAAAAGTTTTTAAATAATTATTTTTCTGTTTATAAAATGATGTATATGCACTTAGAAAATGTGTAAATGACAGGATAGATCCTGACATTTTTTTCAATGTAGAAATACTATGCATATCAATTTTTTTAAATAAAAAATAGAATCGTACTGCAAAATGTTATTTTGTAAGCTGCTTTTTTCATTTTCCAATTAACACTACATCATGAACATTTGATATGTCTGAAATATTTTATAGGAAGCATTATAAATAGCATTGAATCATAGAAATATACCATAACTAATCTTTTATTGATTAACACTTCATCTTTTTCCAGTTTTTCCCTTTCTTTTCTTCTAATATCACCAATGCTGCAACTGACAGTTGTGTGTGTGTGTGTGTGTGTGTATGTGTGTGTTTATGATTCTTGGTAAATGTTTGTAATTTCATTGGTAGCATAAATTCCTAGCAGTGGAATTGGTGGATCAAAGGGTACATGTATCTTCTATTTTAATAGATATTACCTATTGACTTCCAATGGTTTGTACTGATTTATTATTTTTTCAAAAATCTAGGTTCATGCCTTTTTCTCCATTGCCTGAGCAGCAGTGGGTGTCATCACCTTTAAAATGTTTGTCTTTCTAAAGAGTGGACAATATCTCATAGTTTCAAATTTCATTTATTTAATTATTTAGTGAGATTGAGCATCTTTTTAAAAACCATATTTATTGTCGATTTCTGTACATTGTTGTTTTATATGAACTCTTCGTAAATTAAGAAATGAAACCCTTGTCTGTGATACATATTGAAAAACTTTTCCCCAATACCATTTATTTTTAGATTTTGTTAATGGCATTTTTTTCTATACATAATTTTTCAAATATTATGTGCTAAAATTTAATCAATTTTCTTTTAGAACTTCTAGGTTTTGTGTCTTGCTTCAAAAGAATTGCCCTTTACCAAGACTGTAAATTTATTATGCCATTTTCTAAAATATTTATTGTTTACTATTTAATACCTAAATGTTTGATTTACTATTACCTTTAGTACAAAGAATAAGTTAGAGATTTTTTTCCCTCAAGTGCTTATCCTAACCACATATGTAATCCAATTTAGACAAAGTGAAGTTTCATGTGTTGAAACTAGCGGTGCGGGGTGCTGTGAGTGCAACAGTAAGAAGTTTGAATTTTATCCTATAGCCAGCAGGAATCTTTTGAAAGTTTTTTAAGCAACTGACACATATTTTTTTTTAAAATGTGTGTTGTGAATGCAATTTTATGGCTGTGTGAAAGACCATCTGAAGGAAGGAAAGACAAAAGAGACAGGAAAGAAGACCCGTTAGGAGGCCAATTAAAATAGCCCAGGCAAGAAAGAACCAGGGCAACCAATGTTAGACTGCTAAGGAGGGGATGAAGGTGTGAATGCTGCAGGCATTTCAGACATCCTTGAATATTAGTATGAGAAAGGGCCCAGAGATCTCTGTTCCCGCTCCACTAAGTCACAAGCCCCTAGCAGCCCAGGCAGGATTAGAACCCAAGTCTCACTTCAGTTCAGATTGTGTCTGCCACGGTGCCTCCACAGCTCTTTCTGGATGTGGGTATATCTGCTCTGGACTGGAGGAGAGGGGAAGTAAAGGGAAATAAAAGTGGTGCCAGAAGTTCTGGGTAGGAAAATCAGGTGGGGAGTTCATTGACAGGGACAGGTGGTGAGTGTGGTGTGGAACAGGTAGAGTTTGAGTTACTTGAAGAACAATTATACGGGAATTTCAGAAGGGAGCTGGAACTGAATTGGGGAGGGGGGGAGGCGGGCAGAATTAGCCATGTGGATTTGCTCTTCATTTGTGAAGGCCTAAGTGTGATGGTGTGGGAGTGAACGAGATTGTCTCAGCTGAGTGTGGAGCAGGAAGAGAAAGCTGTATCTAGATAGAATTGTACATTTAAGGGGTAAAAGAAGAAAATGAGTTAGCAAAGAAGACCAGAAAGAGAAGCAGGAAAAAAGAAGAGGTCATATTATGAAGGCTAAAGGAGACCATCATCTCAAAAAGGAACATTTGGAAAACCCGATTCAAAAATGAGCAGACGACATAAAGAGTCATTTCTCCAAAGAGGAAATACAGATGGCCAATAGACATATGGAAAGATGCTCAACGTCACTAATCATCAGAAAAATGCAAATAAAAACCACAATGAGATATTATGTCATGCCTGTCAGAATGGCTACCATCAATAAATCAACAAACAAGTGTTGGCGAGGATGTGGAGAAAAGGGAACCCTTGTGTACCGTTGGTGGGATTATAAAATAGTGCAGCCACTATGGAAAACAGTATGGAGCTTCCTTTAAAAATTAAAAATAAAACTACCTTATGATCCAGCAATTCCACTTCTGGGTATTCATCCAAAGAAATCCAAAACACTAGTTCGAAAACCTGTATGCACCCGTATGTTTACTGCAGTGCTATTCACAATAGTTAAGACATGGAAACAACTGAAATGCCCATCAAGAGACGATTGGATAAGGAAATTGTGGTACACTTATAAAGTGGAGTATTATTCTGCCATAAAAAAGAACAAAATCTTACCACTTGCAACAACATGAATGGACCCAGAGGTTATTATGCTAAGTGAAATAAGTCAGACTGAGAAAGACAAATACCGTATGATCTCACTTATATGTGGAATCTAAATAACAGAATAAACAAGCAAACAAAACAAGTAAACACAGAGATACAGAGAAAAAAAACTGATGGTTGCTAGATGGGAGGGGTTTTGGGGCATGGGAGCGAACATGAAGGGATTAGAAACTACAAATTGTTAGTCACAAAATAGTCACAGGAATGTGAAATACAGTATGGGGAATATAATTAATTATGTTGTGTAGATTATGTAGGGTGCCAGATGGGTACTGGACTTATCAGGGGGATCACTTCATAGACTGTGTAAATGCCTGAGCACTGTGCTGTACTCCTGAAGCTGATGTAAAATAATCCCAAATGTCAACTATAATTAAATATATACACACACATATATATTATATATAATATATAATCATACGTGTGTGTGTGTGTGTGTGTGTGTGTGTATAGTCACAGGATGTAAAGTATCGTGTAGGGAATATAGCCAATGGTAGTGTAACAGCTATGTATGGTGTCAGATGGGTAGTAGACTTGGGGAGTTATCACTCTGTGAGGGGTGTAAATGTCTAATCATTATGTTTTTGTGTACACCTGAAACTAATAAAAATATTTTTTTAAAGGAACATTTGGTGATGAGCACTACAGAGACCCACCTGGAGATTAGACAACGTGGAGAGAGTCCTTTAAGCATGGTGGGAATCTCCAAGAAACTGTTTGGACTACACAGTGTGAAGGAGGAAGTAAGAGTTTTTTTTACAAAACTATAGTAATGAAAGGGAAACAAAGAAAGAGAGAATGGTATCTTGACAGAGTAGCATGAAGAAGGGAAGATGATGCTTACTAGCTAGCTGGTCTTGGACAAGTTATTTGATGTCTGAAGCCCCAGTTTCCTCATAATAATAATTTTCCTCATAGTATTTTTAACTCATTGGGTTTGTGAAAATTATATGAGAAGGTATATTTTAAACACTTATCACAGTAGTTGGCACATAGTAAGAACTTAATACATGTTTTTACTGATGTTTTTATTGTGATGTAGGACTCTTGGAGATGTTTCAATGCAGAGAGAAAGGAACCAATGAAAAGAAGAAAACTAATATAATAAAGTCCCAGAGGAGACAGAGAAGAGAGAAGGGAAAAATACTCTAGTGAAAGGGTCAACTTTGCAAAGGGGGAGGCATACTTCTTTCTGTAAGGGAGGAGGAAAAATGAGAGAATGAAAAAGATGTGAAATTTTAAGTTCTAGGAACATGAACTTGAGGGTCTTGTAAATGGCTCAAATCTTCTTCATAAAGCAGATTGAGAGAAGAGTCATAGAGATTAAGAGAAATAAGCATGAGTTTGAATTTTTGAAGACAAGTAGGAAAAGTCTGGAACAACTCCCTGGATAATGTATAAAAGAATGAAGGAATGGGGAGCAATTGTTCATGGACACTGAGTTTCAGTTTTGTTAGGTGAAAAAAGGTTTGGAGATGGTTGTGGTGATTGTTGCTCAGCAATGTGAATATACTTCATGCCACTGCACTGTATACTTAAAAATGGTTAAAATGGTGAATTTCGTTATGTATATTTTACCACAATTTTGAAAACTATTAAACATTTCTTTTTAAAAAATGAGTGGGAGAAGTAGAAAGACAGGGGTGTGTGGGGTGGGAAGAATTAGAAGGATGGGGGTGGGAGAAAAGGTAAAGGGGGAGGGTGGGTGTGGTGGGGAGAAGTAGAAAGACAGGGGTGGATGGGGTGGGTGGGGTGGAAAACTCCCATTTTCTCTATCCTAGAGGTAGAGATATTCTAAAGATAATGGTAGTCAGGAGGAGGTGTCATGGATGAGCTGTGGAAGAGTATTAAAGAAACAGGCATTCAAGTCATCAAGGGTGATGACAGCAGAAACAACATGAAATAGAAAAGAACATCCAGGTTCCTGGTGACCAGAATAGAATGAAATGAGCATAAGTAGTTGGGCCCAGGGCTGGGCTAGCAAGGGCAGTGGAAAATGAGAAATGTGTCAGTTTCTCCATTGGCTCTGGGAGCTGGACACACAGTAAGGGAATGAGTTTTCAGAATAGTGGTGTCACCAGAGGAAAACCACGTTTTAGATAATAAAAGGAAATGGAAAAAGCTTTTTAAGAAAAAAGGAGGGTGAGGATAAGGAATGTGCATATGTGTGGGAGGGGAACATTCCAGAGGAAATGACATACATTTAAATTATTTATTTAAAAAACCTGAAAGAAGATTTTAATCTATTAAGAAATAGTATCTTAAGTAGAAATTCATTAATTGGTAATTCACCTCTAAGCAACAACAGAAATGTATGGCGTATAGTCCTTTCCAATGTTGCAGTATGTGGGGTTGCCTACTTGGCCTGAGAAGGCTTCCAGAAACTTACATTCAACAAATACCGAATGCTCATTACATACCAGGGACTATCTATTCCATCAGCATTGACCTGTGGGACACTGCATGAAAATTTTCATTTCACTTTGTCATATTATCTACATTTAACCAACTGGAAAATCACTTATTGAATCATTAATCTTCTCTTATATTTCAGACAATGCCCTTTGATTAGCATTTTCCCTCTTAAAATACTGATACCCATAAGAATGTTGTCTGTTGGTCTTTCTTTCCTTATTGTAAATTTTACTTTTAAAACAAATTCATTCAATCAGATTGATTTCCTATAAAGAATATTGTTAAAATACAGAGTTTATAAGAAATTTTTATTAAAAATACATGTTTATGATGGGAAATATGGATGATACAGAAAATTGAAAGTTCAACCTTTGATGCCCTAGTAAACAATTAAACGCTTTGAAAAGAAGCATGACTAGTAGTCATTATAAGGAAATCCTACCTCCCTGAGATCTTGAGGTCACAAATGATACTGGATTTGTATCTGTTTGTACTACACCACAGAGTGTAGCCTCATAATGACAACAATAATAAATCAGACACATGCCTTATTCTGAACTAGGTGCTGGGGATACAGCAGTGAACAAAGCAAACTGTGTCCTGCCCTCCTAGAGTTTATTCTCTTTTGGGGAGCTAGACATTGAGCAAACAGTCATACAAATAAATCGTTTATGAACAGCGGTAAATAGGAATGAGGCTGGTAAAGAAGATACAGGAGTAGAGTGGTACTAAGGTGGTATGGTCACAGAAGGTGGCCTTTATTCTGTACCCAAAGGATGTGAAGACATATACAAGGGATGGGACAGAGGGTGCCTTCTGGGCAGAGAAAACCTCCAAGCCAAGGCGTTGATAAAACCTGTCATGTTTTGGGAAAAGAAAGGGCCACTGTGGCTGGAGTGGAGTGGGCAATGGGAGAATATAACGTAATGAGGGTGGAGATAGAGGGAGCAGAAGTTTGAAGAAGGTAAAAGGAGGTGTGGGGGGAGTCTGCGTCCTGGAGTCCTGGAGAAAGAGCTTGGATTTTATTCAAAGTGCAAATGGAAGCCAAAGAAGGGTTTTAAGTAATATGGGATGTTTTTAAAAGAGTACTCTGGCTGCCATGTGAGGAATAGATGGAGGGTAGTCAGAGGAAAGAAATAAAACCAGCAAGGAGTCTGAGTCTGCATGAGTTCAAGCTCTTAACAATGGCGGTGATGGTGATGATAATAGTGGTGATAGCAGTTCCAATGTCTTGGTCCTCTTTTGTGGGCCAGATGCTTTATATATATTATCTCTAATTGTCACCAGGACCTTGGTATTTGAGTATGATTGTCTCCATTTCCGAGGTGAGAAAATAGAGACTCAGAGAGATTAAGTGTCTAGTAAAAGGCCACATAGCTGATAAGGAGCAAAGCCAGAATCTGAAATCAAGAACATCTGGTTCTTTCTCTTACTCCGTGGGAGCCACTGGTAGAATTCAATAGAATTGAATTCCTGGGCCTTAAATTCTATTCACTGTCTTGTCAAGCTTGCATGTTCTTGTATGGGCAGAGGATCTATGATGCCTGGTAGGGTCATGTGAACCCATTGTGTGGGGACTAGAATATTACTGGAAGAAGACAGTGACCCCATTCTTGCCTGGGCTGGTAGGAGGGAGAGGAAATAGGGTGTATGACTAAACTTAGCAACACTCTATGGCTTCATTCTGTGAGATTTTGCAGAAGAGCAGAAAGGAGAGGGTGAGAGGGGAGGGTGCTCACACTAACCTTCTGCCCCTGTGGATGTAGTGGTTTCACTTCTTTCTTCAAAGAAAGAAGGAGGGGAGATCAAAATAAACATGTGATGTGGAAGAAAGGGAGAATGACGTTCAGGGAGCAATGAGACAGCATTCTCCTTACCCAAAATGAATTACTTCCTGTCCCCCACTCATGCTCCCTATCCCCCTTCCACCCCGCCCGCCCCCCCACTCTTCTCCATTCTGCAAGTTCCTAATTGTCACTTACCTGGACCCAGGAGAGAACATTTCTCCTAGGTAGAGAAACATTCTATAAGGAAATCAGGCAAATTATTCTATGACTCAAGCCAAGTTACTTGTGAGAGGAAGGGAGGGATGGTGAGTTTTTCAGGAAAATTCCTTTTATATCTTCAAGTTGAAAAACGTAACATTTGTAAAGCACTTCTATGTTCTTCTGTAGTTTTCCTGGATGCAGTCTTTTTATCCAATCATGTTTATACACTGGTACTACCTGCCCCTTGAACCTTTCTAACCTCATGCAGCCCTTCTCCCTACACCTGTACATTTTAGACCCACTGGACGGCTTTACTATTCCTCAATTCACCACACACTTTCACACCTCCGTGCCTTTGCTCAAGCTGTTCCTGTTGCTACAGATGCCTCTTGCTCTTTGCCTGGGAAGCTTCTATTTAACCCTTAGAGCCAATTCATATGCCTTTGTCTCCCTAATCACCCACAATCCAGCAGAATTTATTACTTCCTCTCTTATTTGCTTATCATATCCAACTCTGTTTCTCAGTGTCCTCTGCTGGGCTGCTAGTTCCATGGGAGCAAAGGTTGTATTTTAGTCATCTTTGTTTCCCAAGCAAATATCCATAGCAGGTACAAATAAATATTATGTCATTTGGATCAGTTCTTCCAAAAACCCTACAAACTAGGTAAGGCAGGCATCACCTACTGGACAAATGTGGAAGCCCTGTCCAAATCCCAAAGGTCTACAGAGTGATGGAGCTGAACAGTGTAAATGCCACTACTTCATTTTGACCTACAAAAATGACAGTTTTATATGCCTCAGCCTAATAGAACCCAAGTCTTCTTGTTCTTAGGTCAGTGCCCTTTTTAAAGCATTTAAAGAAGCTGACTTTCTGTTTGGCCTATGGCCAGGTTTTAATGTGACCAAATATTTCTAATTATTTCAGTTCAACAGATCGTTTCATTCCCCTCCAGCACCTTTCCTTATGCCTTATGTACTTTGGAGATCCAGCTGTGTGGGACCAAGTCTTTAGTGATTTTTGGAGCAGCAGAGGTAGAATGACCTCCCATTCTGAAACTTAGACCCAGGATCTCTCCAGGTCTCAGTCTCTTTATCTCAAAAACAAAGAGGGTGCGTGAAAGCCAGAGTCTCTTCCTATCCTTTTGGCTCTCTTTCCTGTGCTCCTGTACAGGCTCCCGGTTCAGCCCCTTCCTTCCTCTCTCTCTGGGCCTGCTTCTATACAAGCAGCTGCACCAGCCTCTTGCCCACCCAAAGACGCCACCCGCAGGAAAATGCACAAGCCTTGCCTCAGCCCTGTATTCTTCTCCTCTCCTTTCACTAACCTTACAACAGGCAGGATGAGGCAGGCAGACAACGGGGGAAATAACCTGGAATCATGTCTTAGCCCTAGGCAGATCTGAAATCCAGGTAAGCCACAGACTTGACTACATTTTTGTCTTAGGAAAAATTACATTGAAAAGAAAAGTTTATAAATATAAATATAGATATGTATATATATATATATATATACACATATATATATAAAATATATACACACACATATACAGAAGGTGCCAAAATGTATGTATATTTTAAGAAAGGAAAAAACTATTAAAATTGTAATACTCAATATATACCAATAACAAAAGATGAATACAAGTTATGTTTGACTTCTGCAATTACAAGAGGTGTTCAAAGTGGTTACCATCAGCATCCAGACACTTATGATTATGGAGAACTACTGCTTGGGCAATGTTGACCAAAGTGTCCACTTGTATACATTTTTTTGGCACCCCCCGGTGTATGTATGTATGTGTGTATATATATATATATATATATATATATATATATATATATATACACACATGTATATATATGTATATATATAAAACCTCAAGCAAACATATATATATATATATATATATATATCCACCTATATATATATATATTGGATTCAGTCATATATATATATGTGTATATATATATATATATATGTATAAATAGGATTCAGAAAGCTCTAAATACTAGAAGAAAGCACTGTATGGGAAAGAAACACCATAGAACAGGGATAGGTCTTTGGTTTTAGTTTAACTCAAATTTAAAGTTGAGATCTTTCTTTCTTTTACTTTTAAAATTCTTGTTATAAGTAAAATTGGACACATAATATACAAATTATGAATTTTGTAAAAAAATCAGAGGAGTATAAAATATTCAATAGGAGTATGCAGATTTAAAAGTTCTGTGTTTTTAAAAATTAACCCTTATATGGTGTTGACTATATGCCTAGAACTATGCTAAGTGACATATATTTCACTCATTCAATCATCACAGCAACCTTGTCAGGGAATACTCTCATTTCCCTATTTTACAGATGAGGAAAGAGGCATAGAGAGATCAAGTAGCTTTCCCAAGGTCCCACAGCTAAAACCTTAAGCAAACATTTTCAAAATTCATGAGGTGCTCCAGGAAAGGGGTGAAGGAATTCAAACCTGTTGGGTTTCAGATCTTCTTTCCTACCCTCCACACTCGGAGCAGAAACCCCTTATTCATACTGAACTTCCGCTTGAAAGTTTTCTAGGTCAGAAAGATTTTGCTACTAAGAAAACAAAACTGAAAGTTAGAAGACATGGTATGAGTTCATGCCACCTGGAGTATGTGACCCTATAAAAGAGAGTGAGACAGAAGCCCAATTCATATACCATCAGTGAGGGTCTAGCTAGTGAGTAGATTTATTGGCATTATAAGGAGAAATCACTACACTTTATGGTTGGAAGAGGGAATTTTCAAAACTTTTAAAGGAATAAAATCCTTTTCTGAAAAAGAAATATTGCATAAATCCCCAAGAGATCAAAAGAGAAATTTATTAATTTATTAAGATAAATATGGTTTATATGTTTAAATTTATAACATTTGCTCATTATAAAGTCAATTAATCAGAGACTTCTGTTTCCAGCATAATAGTGGATTAGTTACTGTGACCAACTCTTCCGACAAAAACAACTAAAATGCTGAAAAAATATATTTTAAAAATTGTTCCAAACTCACTGTTGAGCAGACATGAAAGTAAAGAATGCATAGTGTTCAAAACACTGGAAGGCAATCAAGTTTGTCTTTTTTCTAAAGTTGTCTGCTAAATGCTAGGGACAAGACAAACAACTACATGAAGTGTAGGGTCCAGGAGATGAAACCCAAAATATGCCTAAGGTGCGGATTCTAATAGGAAACCGCTGCATAAACTTTGATGCTCAAAGGGATATACTCGCTGTGTAAAGGTGATTGAGATAAATAAACTCCACCTGCAGAAGGGGACAGCTAGGAAGCTTGTTTGTCTCAATTCTAGAAGAAAAGAAAACTATTCCTCTGAGATTTTATCTCCTTATGAAAAGTCAGCTCCCATGTGGGTTTGCAGTCTGAAATCACACTACTTACATGCTTCCAAAAGCATCCTTCTGAAATAGAGGATTTAATATAAAATGGTTTTAAGTTGGTAGTGTTTCAAGACAAATAGGAAAGGTAAACACAAATCTTATCTTGATGAACTGAGCTGCAGCCCAAGCCACAAAGTATTCACACAGCAAAATTTTCAAGGTGAATGAGTAGATTTAAATCATGATTTATAAAGCAAGTATAAGAATACTAAGATAAGAGCCTCTAAAAGGTGAGAGCCCACAGTAAGAACAGACAGCAGAAACCAACCTGCAAAGGCTTCTTGTATTAGAATAATCAGAAATGACATATAAATCAACTGATTTTAATATATTTGAATAGTTTAATATGTTTGGATATGTTTGGATGTATGTTCTAAAAAGATTGAAAACATGAACAAAGAACAAATGGATTTGAAAAAGATCAAAATAGAGTATCTAGAAATGAAAACTATATTATTGAAATTAAAGCTCCATGGATTGATTAAACAGCAGATTAGACACAGATGAAAAAAGTGAACTAGAAAATATTTCTGCAGATATTGTTTGGAATACAATCTAGAGACACATACAGATGGAAAATATGTAAAAAAGTGTAAGAGACTTGGAGGACAAAATAAGACAGTCTAATGTGTAACTATTTGGAATTTTAGCATGAGATGATAGAATAGAGAAGGAACAATATTTGAAGATATAAAGGCTGAGAACTTTCCAAAATTGTTGAAAGACTCCATTCCTCAGATCCAATAATCCTAATGAAACCCAAGCAGGTTAGAAAAGAAGGAAAGGAAGAAATCCATATCTTGATATATTAATTATAAAATTGCAGAACATTTTAAAAAATAAGATTGTAATATCAATTACTGAGGACAATGAAACTATTTGGATAAGCAAAAAGGAAATTTTGATTGGGTGTATAGATGGATGTTTAGTCTTACAGTAGCCCCAGAACCTGTGAAATTAACATCAGATATTTGCAGAACAAATAAACCACCTCTGTAGTCCACTGAGTACCATTGACAACTGCACAGCTGGACTAAAACTCATTATACAGATGAGGGAAGTGACACTCAGGACAGGTCTTACTCAAAGTCACAGATCTAGTGAGTGGGTACAGGGTGGAGCCATGACCAGAACTCATTTCTCCCAACTCATGGAGCAATATTTGTGACTGCGTTTTCCTCTGTATCTTGCTGCTATTTCTTTAAAATATTAAACAAGAGCAAAGACAAACAAAATATGAAGAAAGCACAGGGAACAGTTCCAGTTTGTTAGGGAACTTTTTGGTGCTGTCTCTGTGTCTCATGTACGGGGTTTAATAACTGATTACATTCTTACACAGTGCAATGTCCCATCTCTAGCAACCAAGGAAACTGCTCACTTTTTTAAATGGGTGTAAGGAGATACAGCCTTTTTTTCATTTCTTTCTAGCTTGTAAGGAAGGCAGCATGAGGGTAGAGAAGGGTTCTAGAAGATGTGATTAAAGCTGAGTCACAACAAATAGTTCTGGAACAGCATTCTATATAAGGTGGTAGGAACAAGGTGGTGGGAACAAAATGTTAGCCTGGATAAATGCTTTGCTGAGAAATAATCAAGGAAAAAGCAAGTGGCCAGTCACAGCATGTGCGTATACCTGAGTCATGGATCATAAATCAGCACTAAAAACTGGAGGTAAAATCCAATCTATTTTAATTTAGTTCACTGCTTTAGACCTGGCTGTTTTGCTTTCTAAAAAGTTGATACCTAGATCCACAAGAGAAGACAACTTGCAAGGGTAGTCCATGCTGATATATCAAATGTATCATCTCTGTTTATTCATAACAAGATAGCAATTGCATCTCTGTGTGTATGTGTATGAATGTTTGGATGAATTATTTCTAGACCTTGCCTAATTGTCTGCAAATATATGCCAACAAGTATGAAAACATCTGGAATTGGCAACAATACAATCAAAACAGATAGCTGAACTGAGGATAAAAACTAATGCATTAATGTCAGCTTGACTCTGGGAATAGTGCCCCAATTCTGAAGCCTAAAATGGTTTAATATTTGCACAATTCCAAATCCTAACAAAGATATGATTCTTTGGGCATTATTCTAAATTCTATCAGGTGATTTGCTGTTTGTTTTTTAAGAGAAACATGAGATTTTTAGACAGGCAAAGCTTTGGATTTTGAAGCTCATCTTTAACCTAGAATGCAATATATACCTTTAAATTGGCCATGTAAAGAAGCAGGCTGATTTGGGTATGGTATATTTTTCAACCACATAAAACATTGATACGACGAAATTTATTCCAGATTCCACATATATATGTTTAAGGCCAGTGAAAGTGCACCTAACTTCCATTCCCAGTGGATACTACTAGATACTTCTAGAATTGATCCTGGGAACTAGTAGGATTCATTTGAAGACAACTTTGGAAAACTAAGGAATAACAGGAGGAGTTATTAAAAGAATGAGCCAGACATTTATGGAAATGGGGAAAGAAAGACTCTAGTCTCTATAATCTAGGAGCAAGAGAAGGAAGCCCCAAGCACCAGATGAGGTAGCAAAACCTTGCAATGGTGGAAGATAAATGGACCAGCCCTGCTTTAAAAATAAAAACATTATTTTAAAAAAGTTTTCTCCTTAAGAATGGAAGTCAACTACTGGTTTAGTAAAGTGCTTACTAATTATACTATGAAGACTAAAGATAAGTTTCAAAAATGCCCTTTGCTTTGCCTGAACTTTGTATTTTAAAGATCCTGACATCCAAGAAGATAAGAATTGTCCTTGTGCTAAAAAAAAAAACAAAAAACAAACGCATCAGCCAATTGGCTTTTAGTACTTCGATGTCACAAGTAGAACCTCTATATGATCAGGTTTATCAAATACTTGTGATAAATTGTACAAAGCAGATACTTTGTTAAATGATATGTTATTTGAACAATGTATTAAGAATGTTGCTGAAGGTAGAGTTTTATTAGCTCATAATGATTAAACAATAACTTGATTATTTTTTTGTTTTTTTACTTTATTAAAATACTGAGTTTATTTCACATGTATATTTTTGTCTCCCCACCATTTCCATTTGTCTGACCACCACTACTACTATGTCCTATCATAACATTCCATACATACTTAAAACCAAGCAAAGGGTGGAGTCCCATCTTTAAAAACTAAACAGGCATTTTGGACAACACATTCTTGGCAATGGAACCTGGACAACATTTATCAGACACGGTAGGGCAAGTTCTCACTCTGCATTATAAAAAGGACAGCCAGATAGCAACTGTTACAGAAATGAAATAAGACGGAAAATTTTAACAAACTGTTTAAACTATTCTCTTAACGAGACTTCCTCCACTGCCAGAGATCTTGACTAGCCTCCTGGTCAGTCATCCGGAAGCAATTCTTCACATAAGTGATGAACTTGGCTTCCACTTTGGGAAGAGAACCACCTTTTTCTATACTTGCTTGCATTTTTGCTTTAATGTCTTCTACAGAACTAGGCCCTTTCGGTGTTTTAGGAGTTTTTTCCTATTTTTTGAAGGATTCTTCACCTTTTGATCTTGGTGTTGATGGTTTTGAGTCTTTTCTATTCTAGTTTGATTTTTGTGCATTTTTGGCTGGAGTATCTCAAACAGATTTCTTTATAGGAACTTTTTCTTCAGCTTCCTCATCATCAAACTCATCATCATCATCTTCGTCGTCATCATCCTCGTAGTCGTCATCTTCATCAGCAGAAAGTTTTACTTTTTTCTGTGGAACCTTGCTCCCACTTCCAGGGGCAGAGTGCTTTCCAGATATACTTAGGAGTTTCACATCCTCCTCCTCGTCATCTTCTGACTCTGCATCTTCCTCTACAGCTACTAAGTGCTGTCCACTAATATGCACAGGCCCTGAACCACACTTCAACCGTAAGACCACAGGTGGTGTTATTTCAAAGCCCCCAAGGGAAACCGTTGGCTGTACAGACATTTTCAAAGTTGCCAGTGTTACTTTAATTGGACAGCCTTCATAATTCATTGCCTCTGCTTCAACAATGTGCAATTCATCTTTTGCACCAGCCCCTAAACTGACCGTTCTTAAAGATGGTGCTCATTTTCATCATTATCCACTTTAAAGTGATAATCTTTGTCGGCCTTTAGTTCACAACTGAAAAGATAGTTCTGGGGCCTCAGGCGGCTCATGTCCATGTCCATCGAATCTTCCATGGGGTGGTGGCGCGCACTTAGGTAGGAGAGAAGACAGACGGAGATAAACGACTACTGTTGGGCAGCACAGACGCGCAAGATGGAATCGCACCAGGGACGATTAATTTTTCTTAACGTATGTTATATTCAAGGTCTATCAAAACTGAATTTGTGACCATGGGGTTAAGGGAATAACCCTTTTTTTCTATTATTGTATAACATTTTTAAAAAGTGATTCCTGACTTTTTTTCCCCCTGAAACCTCAATACAATATGATGGTTTGTTTTCTTCCCTAATTAATGTTGCCTTGCAAGTGGGACACCCCAGAGGAGTGCCTCAGCTCCAAAATTACAATCAATCCTAGGGAAGATTTTTTTTCCTATGAAATTTATTTTTAAGTTGAAGGAAAAAGATTTGTCAGTAGGTTCTAAAATATATGGATCCCACATTCTCAAGTGTGGTGGTCGAGGAGACTAACTGGCAAAATTAAATAAGCACTCTATTTCATGGTTGAAAAAATTAAAGGATTGTCAACGTCTGTGTTTAAGAATGAAATGAGCTGACTGGAAAATAGTCAGATGGGAAACAGACACATGCTCCTTGTGGCTGGTTCCTTTTTCATTTACCTATGCTCATGCCATACCAGCTATTAAACGTTTTTGAATATCACCCCTGGATACACCCCAAGATTCTTTTTCACAGCCAAAAACAAAAATGTGATCACCACCCAGTAATACACTGAACCGTGTATCATATTTAATATCACATATTAAATTTGATTATTCTAAGACATTTAAAAATGAAGGGTATGGAAGCTTTCCACTCACAGAGGTGAGAGTTTCTGGTCATTGACCTGAACAAACTGAGCCACAAGCCACACCCTGGATACATAATTCCCATAAAAGTTTAAACAGAGCTGGCTTGTGAATGATCAGAAAACACAGCTCAGAGGTCTGGAAACGTGCCCACCACGGTATGACAAGCCTGTGTCTCCCACCTCGGAATGCTCCAGTTGTTCCCCAAATTGCTGACTTCATCCTTTACATTAGATTCTAAATAGGTTCAACCTTTGTAATCTGGTAGTTGGTTTGAGGCAAAAACTACTAAAGTGGAAAAACTGTACTACACACAGTCCTCTGTGTCTTATTCTTCAAGATAAGCCTTCATCATTTTCCTCCTCTGGACAGATGTGACCTATTTCTGAGTATACCCAATGATATAGAGAAAAGAAATGTAACTGATGTCCCTTCCTTTGCCAAGAAGAGGCCTTGCATATAATGGATACAAAAGACATCCGGACCTAATTATGAACCACAGCTCTAGAAGTTACCCTAGTTACTGCGTGGTTCTGCCTAGATAGTAGGGAGAGCCAATGAGTCTAAACCTCATCTAAACTCTTTTAGGAGCATCTGCCACAAATAACCAGCGGCAAAAAAAATTGGATGCTGCTAAATCATGGACTTCTATCTAATTTTTATACTTTTATGAATTAAGAGATAGACGGATTTATAAACAATATTTTTCCCCTCTGGGACATCACAATGCAAATGACTTTAATGCTTCTAAATGCTGAGTGTGACCTCATGGCCTCATAATACCGAGGAGAGATCCTTCCAGGTGACATAATAAATGGTAATAATGGGACAGCCAGATGTAAGCACTACATGTCGTGTCTTGGCATGGGACCCTCCAGAATTTCTGAGAAAAACAGTTTATACTCCTTTGAGTTACTAACATCCAATTTATTCTATTAAATGACCAGCACATGGGGACAATTACTATTATGGTTTAATAAACCACATGGCTCTTGAGTAAGTCAGTGAAGAAAAAATATGAAGTAGTGCTACACACATATTCAGGTAATATGGATCTTATACAAGTCATAGTAAATTTTTTTAAAAAGGAAGCTGAAGATAGCCACATATTGGAATGAATTTTGGCACCTACGTCTGTGGCTGAAACTTTTTTAAAAGATTACAAAGAAATAGTACTCAAGGAAACTTAATACTACTACTAGTAATTTACTGACATGAAGCAATCATGTATGCCGTACTGATCAAGTATTGTTTAAACGGATTGCTAAAGAATGTGGACAAGTAATACATACTATACAGATAAACAATAATGGAAAAATAAAACCTCAGGAGAAAAAATTTTACAATAAATTCAGGTTAGAGGAAAATTCATGTTTGGGTGTAATAAGCCCCCAAATGAAAGAGGCCTTGTTATTGTTTGTTTGTTTTACCTTTTGCACCAGAGGAATAAAAATTCAGGCTCAGGAAAGTTAAGTAAGATCCCAAATCACCCAGGTAGTCAATGACTGATGATGGATGTGAGGCCTGTCTGACTCTAAAAATCTGTGTTTTATTATTGAGGTGTGGACGAAAAAGGAGAGCTGTAATATATCTAACCGAAAGTAATCTCACAGGGTGATCTGATTACAAATTCCTAACTGGGCAGGTCATAGAGGGTAGTCTTTTAACACTTTTTTTAATGAAAGGTTTTTAAGCCAGCCCTGTTCATTGTTCTTGTGCATCTAGATTAACACACTTTGAAACAGCAGAAGTAATAGTACTTTAAGGCAAAACTACTTTCAAGAGAGCATGTAATCTTGTTAACTGTTTTGTAATCCAATCCCCACCTGCTTTCTCTTGTAATCTTGTAACCTGCTTTCATGTAATCTTCTTTATGTTCCCTCCTAAATTCCAAAGGAATAAAGGAAACTGCAAAACTGTCTCTCCCCAGAGCATTTGAGATAGTTTCCGAGCATTGTCATCAGTTTGGCGCAAATAAGTTCTTATAAAAAATTCTCTACAGATTTGGGTGTTTTTGTGTGGACATGAGAAAAAACACATGATCTCTGCTTTGTAAAGGAAGTAGAAACTGCTTAAATAGCCTTTCTTAAACAACTAACACTGATAGAACCAGCAGGCTAAGAAGTTAGAATGGTTGAGGCTGGAACGCTGCAGACATAGAAAACTATGAAGTTCTGTTAAAGTCTTTAAGAAAACATTAAATCTTTGTTAGGAAATCCAAGAGAAGTAATGAGCAAAACATTCTTAAATTGCAAAAGGTCTCCGGTGCACTAGTATTGCAAGGGAAAATTGTGATAATCATGTAATTTATGAGGTGTACAAAGTGAAGGATAATTAAATGTAGATTAGTGTGCTGATTAAAAATGAAGCACCTAGCCAAGTTTGTGGGTTGACTCCTTTTAGTTCTGGCAATACCAATGGAAATGGCAAATGAAAATTACATAAGAGGATGGTGGCAGACACGGTATCCTTTTCCTCAGCTGACAATGAATGTAGCCTTAAAGAAAATACGTGTTAGGTTTTAATGTCATCCCATTAATATTTTTATGTTTGAAAATGATGGAAACTGAACAGAAAGTGGTTTCACAAAGATTAGAAATGCATTAAATGAAGAAGATAAGAGATGTGTTATTTGGAATCTGTCTTCCTTCATAGGACTTGACTCTGGTTTTAATGTCTGGTCTGAAATTCACTGATTATGTCATCTTGGGTTAGTACAATCTTTCCAAATTTCACTTGTTTAATTTTATAAATGGAGAAGGACAAATCTCTCTCCCAGAGGTGCTGTAACGATAAAATGGGATAATGTGGGAAGCACAGCTCACATTTAGAACACGTTCGGTGGTTAATAAGTTACCTTTACCAAACGGCTTCTGACTTGCTTTACCTTCATAAGCATCACAGTGCAACTGTAGGGTAAGGTGGTTTGTTGTCGTTTGTTCATTTTACATTTTGCATCAGAGAAAAAAATTCAGACTCAGGAAAGTTAAGTAAGATCCCAAATCACCCAGCTAGTCAATGATAGATGATGGATTTAAGACCTGTCTCATTCTAAAAAAAAAATCTGTGTTTTTCATTGTGATGCTTTATTTTACTCTTTACTTAAAACAAAATCAAAAACCTTCACAGATATAGCATGATCTACCAACAATAATAAGGCCAGTATGTGAGCCTGTGCCAGGAGTCTGCTACAGGGAGGAGGTACCCCACACTCCTCACTCCCCATTACTACTCCCTACGCCACAATGAACTTTGCCTGTCCTCTATAGCTGTGTCCCTTTAAAAGGTTGCTTTTGCATGCAGGTATCAGCACCAGAGAGCCCACAGGGAAACCAAAAAGAGGTTATAGGTTCTACCACAATTTCTTGAAATCCTTGAACCAAATATCCTTTTAGTTTTTAACAGAATTAAGGTTTCTTTCTGCTGTTCAAGGAGATTATTTTTGGTGTTAATGTTTCTAAATGTCCCTGCCGCAAACTGATGTAAAGAAGGAGAATTCTGACTGACATGCTTAATTCCTACTGTGTTTGCCAAAATTTCAGCTTGTTGAATGAAAGATACATTGATTTTGACACAGTCCCATTCATATCTCCAAAAAAGACCTCATGCTATCAGATTTACTAGCATAAAATTTCCCAGATGTATACAAGTATTTTTTCTTCCCCACTCACCCAACCCCTGTATTTTCCTGCAATGACTTAATCGTGTCAAGGGAGCAGAACTTTTTTTACCACTGAAGTTCAAGCACATCCCCTGAAGTTAGTTGCAAGCTGTTTCTTTAACCCTCTGCAGTGGCAGCTCCCATTTCACAGTCTCTTCCCTTACTTTCAGCCCTATCATATCCACCCCTAAGTGAAAGTTCCCCTCAGAATTCTTCCCTCTGTATAAAAGGGAAGGGAAGGGAAGTACATTCTGGCTGTGGATATTGAGTGTTAAACAATGATGAGAAAGAGCGAAATATCTACATAATGCATTGCCAAGAAAATGGATTATTCAGCTACCAGTCAAGTAGGAAATCCAGGGTCTTTTTAAAAGAGGAATGCAGAAAATTTGAAATCTGAGTTGTAGACAGTGACGCCTGCGCAGAGTTCTTAACTCTTTAAAGGATACTACCCAGTTATGTGATTCGGTTCAAGCACCCCAAACTTTGGGAAATAGAGAATTCTGAATTTTTCTGAACCCGTGTTCAGTTTTGCCTTTTCAGGGATGAAATTAAAAGAAGAACATCAAGCATCTGAAAGACAAATGTGAGAAGCAGTAGGGAGGGATGCTGGAAATAGCATAGGACCACGGAGGCCTACCGGGACACTTTAAGCTGAAGCAGCACAGTGCTGAGGAAGGATTGAGAGTCAGGAAGATCCAGTCCTATCCTACACACTCCACTCTCAAGTCTCCAAAGACCTTCTGGAATTTGTGTACAGCCACAATACTTTTGGATTTTGTGCCATTTTATTTATTAAAAGAGTCTGAAGATGTATATTCATGCATGGAAAGGTAAGGCAGATAAAAGAGCAAGGAGAAAAAAATTGCCATGAGGTAGATAGCAAGAAATAGAAAACAAAATGAACTTTAAAGGGAAATCTAAATGAAGAAGAGCAGCAAAACTAATGAGATTTTGAACTTACCTGTTTAGGATGTCAATTCCTTATTTCTTTCACAAATGGTTTATTTTTAAGCAGACGATTTTGAGGGGATGACACCCAAACAATTCTAAGTTTGTCTTGTATAAGCATTAGGAATATGAAGTAGAATTATCAACATCGTGAACTTTTGTGGTGGGGAGAGGAACATTTACTATAAAGACGATTACAATTTATATTAGCAATCAATAATTTTCCAATTCCCCAAAGGAAATTACAATGGACTTCTAAGTTAGTAGCAATTATCACCATCAACTTATACTGCTATTGACAATAATAAGAAATCAGCCTAACTCATTATTTTATACAAATAAAACACAGTTCTTCATGGTTTCCAAGATCTTACTTTGCAAAACCTGACAAAAATATATCAGAATAGTGGTTTCATTCTTACCTTGTGATCTTGTTTTGATATCTGCCCTGCAACGCTGCAGCCTTGTGTTAAGAGAGCTTGCAGATTTTATTTGTTGCCCAAGGTTTGGCAAAGAACCAAACTGCCATAAAAAGGGAAATCTGATTGGGTGAGATTTTAGAAGAGTTTTACTTGCCAGTAAAAAGCCAGTAGCTTTACCGTCCTGTCTGCCTCTGTGATTTACTGCTTTCTGCCTTCTCCCCATCTCCATCCTAAATTAATCCAGCAATTATGGATTTTATGTTCTTTGTTTTTCTCTTTCCAACTCACATCAGAATCACCTCAAATGCAACCCCCACCCCATCTCCAACTCAATATCTTTTCTCTTCCTCCACATATTTCAACTTGGCTCCCTTCAGAGTTGAACTTAACAACTTCCCTTCAGTGCTATTTATTTGGAAACTCTTTTGTCACTTTATTTATACTTTTGACCATTGGCTTTTTAATTTACATTCTTCACTAAGAGGTCAGTTTATTGTTTGAAATTCCTTTATACATAGGGTCACCTCCTATTGCATATCAGTAACATGTAGCTTATCTGCAAATAAGATCCCTCAGATAGTCCATGCATCTCAACATATCTGACCTGCCTCTCTGCTCCTCATTGTCTGCTTATCCTTTCATCCACCTCAAAAAATCTCACAGAAGATAATTGCTTTTAGTTGCAAAAGCAAGTCCTGAACTGTATAGATCCTAGCTCTTTTTACCTCATGAAAAATGTTGCTCCTACATGCCTTCTCTCCCTTTCTTTGGCATCTGTAATATAACCATAGTAGGAAATAAAGAGATGAAGAGATGCTTTTTAAAAACTCGGGCTGTTTCTGTATCCTAAGATCATACGTCCAAAGAAAGACTGCTGTTGTACTTAGAAGGATATTGTGAATGGGCTGTATGTTACATACACGCAGGCCTAGCAAACCCCCACAACTATCCAACCCACAAGTTTAGAAGGATGAACTTGAATCAAAGGGGCAGAAAAAATGTTCTGTAAAATTAAATAATAGGAATCTTTTCATTTTACTCTTGGCATAGTGAGGAATAGAATTTTAGGGTTCTAAAATCTAGGGGAAAGTGAAGCCAAGATGGCAACTAGTAGCTGGCCAGGGCTTGGGAAATTTATGACTGCGATAAGAGAGAAAAAACAACCAAGGAACATGGAAATCTCTTATCCAGTTTAAAGCTGTTTCCTGCTCTGTGTAGTAATGTGCTTTTGTCATCCCCAAACCTGAGCAATTAACTGCTACAAGCCATAGTGTCGTGTTTGTGAGGAATGAGGAAAGAGGGCTGTGTCCACTCTTGGGGTAAAGCAGTGGAGACAGAAGGCAGACAGGCAGGAAGCTGAGATGACCCGTGCTGACAGGGAATTGCACTGTGTGCAGTAAATGGGAAGGAAAAGTAGCAAATAAAGTCAGGGAATGTCAGGGAACGTCAAGTGACAAGGGAATATCAGCATTCTTTACCCTGGGAATTCTTACAAATACTGAGATTATAAGGGATAAACAGTGTGGCTGAACTCTTCATTATAAAATGGCCCTCTTTATCTATTTATTTAAGAAGTGTCTTGGGCCGGCCGGATGGCTCAGTTGGTTAGAGCACGAGTTCTTAACAACAAGGTTGCCAGTTCAATTCCCATATGGGATGGTGGGCTGTGCCCCCTGCAACTAATATTGAAAATGGCGACTGGACTTGGAGCTGAGCTGCGCCCTCCACAACTAGATTGAAGGACAATCACTTGGAGCTAATGGGCCCTGGAAAAACACACTGTTCCCCAATATTCCTCAATAAAAATAAGTAAATAAATTGTCTCTTATAAGCAGTATATGGTGTTTTTTTTCTCCCACCAGTTTGAATATCATTGTCTTTGAACTGAAATAGTCTATTTACATTGATTGTAATTACTGATACTTTTGGATTTATTTTTACTACCTTGCTCTTTTGTTTCTCTGTTTTGTCCCCCTGGTTTATTCCTCATTTTCTTCCTTTTCTTGCTTCTTATGGATTAATCAATTTATAAAATTATGAAATTTTCCCATACATTATAACTCCTGTCTCCTCAGTAGAGTAACACTGGAAAATAAAAAATAAAACCAACAAACAAACAAACAAAACAAACAAACTACCCAAACTTCAGCCCTGCTTTGAAGAGGATTTCCAATTTTATTTTAATTTAATTTATTTTGTCTCTGCCTCATGCAACTAAATAATTTGGCAAATGTTTTAAGGAGCTAACTCTTTGTATGCCAGGCTCAGTTCTCTAGTTCTCTCTTTTCACTGAGTTCTTCACCCTAGAAGCCTCCAATTTTGTCAATCCAGCCCCAGAAGACAATCAAACGCTTTGCTCATTTCTCTGTCTCCTAGCAGTGGCCTTCTTCCTAGACAAAATTCAGATTCTCGGCCTTCTGCTGCACACACAGAATTGGCAAAAGCCTCTGGAGGGAAAGCAGCAGTAACTGTCAGCTCATCTCTCCTTTGAATCTTGGCTCCTCATACTCAAAGTTTTAGCAACTTTCTCCTACCTTGAAATCTTTTTTTTTTTTTTAAGTTTATTGGGGTAACAATTGTTAGTAAAATTACATAGATTTCAGGTGTACAATTCTGTATTACATCATCTATAAATCACATTGTGTGTTCATCACCCAGAGTCAGTTCTCCTTCCATTCCATATATTTGATCCCCCTTACCCTCATCTCCCACCCCCCACCCCCTTTACCCTCTGGTAACCACTAAACTATTGTCTGTGTCTATGAGTTTTTCTTTCTCATTTGTTTGTCTTGTTCTTTTGTTGTTTTTGGTTTATATACCACATATCAGTGAAATCACATGGTTCTCTGCTTTTTCTGTCTGGCTTATTTCGCTTAGCATCATACTCTCAAGATCCATTCATGTTGTCACAAATGTTCCTATATCATCTTTTCTTACCGCCGAATAGTATTCCATTGTGTATATATACCACAACTTCTTTATCCATTCATCTATCGAAGGACATTTTGCTTGTTTCCATGTCTTGGCCACCGTAAACAAAGCTGCAGTGAACATTGGAGCACACATATCTTTATGTATAAATGTTTTCAGATTTTTTGGGTAGATACCCAGGAGAGGGATTGCTGGGTCATATGGTAATTCTATTTGTAATTTTTTGAGGGACCTCCACACTGCCTTCCATAGCGGCTGCACCAGTCTGCATTCCCACCAACAGTGTATGAGGGTTCCTTTTTCTCCACAGCCTCTCCAACACTTTTTACTATTTGTCTCATTGATGATAGCCATTCTGACTGGGGTGAGGTGATATCTCATTGTGGTTTTATTTGCATTTCTCTGATGATTAGTGATGTTGAGCATTTTTTTACATGTCTGCCATTTGTGTGTCCTCTTTGGAGAAATGTTTCTTCAGGTCCTCCGCCCATTTTTCAATTGGGTTGTGTGTTTTTTTATTGTTGAGTCACATGAGTTCCTTGTATATTTTGGATATTATCCCCTTATTGGAGGCACTGTTTGCAAAAATGTTCTCCCATTCAGTTGGTTGCCTCTTTATTTTGTCGATGGTTTCTTTCGCTGTACAGAAGCTTTTAAGTTTTATATAGTCCCATTCAATTATTTTAGCTTTTACTTTCAGTGCCTTTGGAGTCAAATTCATAAAATGCTATTTGAACCCAAGGTCCATAAGTTTAGTACCTATGTTTTCTTCTATGTGGTTTATTGTTTCAAGTCTTATGCTTAAGTCTTTGATCCATTTTGAATTAATTTTGGTACATGGTGACAGATAGCAGTCCAGTTTCATTCTTTTGCACGTGGCTATCCAATTCTCCCAGCACCATTTATTGAAGAGGCTGTCTTTTCTCTATTGTATGTTTATTGCTTCTTTGTCAAAAATTATCTGTCCATATTTATGTGATTTTATTTCTGGGTTCTCAATTCTATTCCATTGGTCTATGTGTCTGTTTTTCTGCCAATACCATGCTGTTTTGATTATTGTAGCCCTGTAGTACAAGCTAAAGTCAGGGAGTGTGATACCTACAGTATTGTTCTTTTTTCTTAAGATTGCTTTGACTATTCAGGGTCTTTTACGGTTCCAAACAAATCTGATGATTTGTTGTTCTATTTCTTAAAAAAAATGCCATTGGGATTTTGAAGAGGATTGCATTAAATCTGTATATTGCTTTGGGTAATATAGCCATTTTAACTATGTTGATTCCTCCAATCCATGAGCATGGAATGTCTTTCCATTTCTTTGTGTCTTCTTCAATTTCTTTCAAAAATGTCTTATAGTTTTCAGCATATAGGTCTTTCACATCCTTGGGTAAGTTTATTCCTAGGTATTTTATTCTTTTTGCTGCAATTGCAAAAGGAATTTTTTTAGATTTCTTTTTCTGAGATTTCATTGTTAGTATATAGGAATGCAATGGACGTTTGTACGTTGATTTGTAGCTGGCAACTTTACTGTATTCGTTGATTGTTTCTAATAGCTTTTTGGTGGAGTCTTTAGGGTTTTCTATATATAGCATCATGTCAACTGCAAACTGACAATTTAACCTCTTCATTCCCAATTTGGATGCCTTTTATTTCTTTCTCTTGCCTGATTGCTCTGGCAAGGACTTCCAACACTATGTTGAAAAGCAGAGGTGATGGGGACAGCCCTGTCATGTTCCTGAATGAAGAGCAATTCACCATTAATTATGAGATTAGCTGAAGGTTTGTCATATATGGCCTTTATTATGTTATTTTCCTTCTATACCTATTTTATTAAGTGTTTTAATCATAAATGGATGTTGTATCTTGTCAAATGCTTTTTCTGCATCAATTGATATAATCATATGATTTCTGTCCTTTATTTTCTTTATGTGATGTATCACACTGATGGATTTGCGGATGTTGAATCATCCTTGCGCCCTGGCAATGAACTCCACTTGGTCGTGATGAATAATCTTTTTAATGCATTGTTGTATTCGATTTGCTAGAATTTTGTTTAGGATTTTTGCATCAGTATTCATCAGAGATATAGGTCTGTAGTTTTCATTTTTTGTGTTGTCCTTACCAGGTTTTGGTATCAGGGTAATGTTGGCCTCATAAAATGCGTTAGGGAGTACTGTCTCTTCTTCAATGTTTTGGAAGAGTTTGAGCAGGACTGGTATTAGAGCCTCTTTGAAGGTTTGGTAGAATTCACTAGTGAAGCCACATCGTCCCGGACTTTTGCTTTTGGGAAGGTTTTGGATGACTGATTCATTTTCGTTACTGGTGATCGGTCTGTTTAGATTTTACTGTTCTTCATGGTTCAGCCTTGGAAGGCTATATGTTTCTAAGAACTTGTCCATTTCTTCTAGGTTATTGAATTTGGTGGCATATAGTCCTTCATAGTATTCTTGGATGATTCTTTGTATTTCTGTGGCGTCCATGATAACTTCCCCTTTTTCATTTCTGATTTTGTTAATTAGTGCCTTCTCCCTTTTCATCTAGCCAAGGGTCTGTCGATTTTGTTAATCTTTTCAAAGAACCAGCTCTTTGTCACATTAATTTTTTCTATTGTCTTTTTGTTCTCTATTTCATTTAGTTCTGCTCTGATTTTTGTTATTTCCTTTCTACTGCTGACCTTAGGTTTCAATTGTTCTTCTTTTTCTAGTTCTTTAAGGTGTAACATGAGGGTATTTATTTGGAATATTTCTTGCTTCTTGAGATAGGCCTGTAATGATATAAATTTCCCTCTTAAAACTGCTTTCGCTGCATCCCAAAATTTTTGGTAGGATGTATTTTCATTGTCATTTGTTTCTATGTATCTTTTGATCTCTCCTCTAATTTCTTCTTTGACCCAGTCGTTCTTTAAAAGTATGTTGTTTAATCTCCATGTATTTGTGTTTTTTCCTGTTTCTTTTTGCAGTTGATATCCAATTTCAAAGCCTTGTGATCAGAGAATATGCTAGATATGATTTCAATCTTCTTAAATTTGCTGAGGCTGATTTTATGTCCCAATATATGGTTTATCCTTGAGAATGTTCCATGTACACTAGAAAAGAATGTATAGTCTGATGTTTTAGGATGAAGTGCTCTGTATATGTCAATTATGTTCATTTCATCTAATGTGTCATTTAGGGCTGCTATTTCGCTATTTATATTCTGTTTGGACAATCTATCCACAGCTATGAATGATGTATTTAAGTCCCCTAGTGTAATTGTGTTTTGGTCAATTTCTCCCTTTAGTTCTGTTAGTAGTTGCTTGGTATATTTCGGTGCTCCCTGATTGGGGGCATAAATATTGATGACTGTTATGTCTTCTTGTTGTGTCGTCCCCTTTACCATTATAAAATGTCCATCTTTGTCTCTTGTTACCTTTTTCACACTGAAGTCTGTTTCATCTGATATCATTATGGCTACACCTGATTTTCTCTGGGTACCATTCGCTTGGAGTGTCAATTTCCACCCTTTCACTTTGAATCTATGCTTGTCCTTGTAGCTGAGATGTGTCTCTTGGAGACAGCATATGGTTGGGTTTAGTTTTTTTGATCCAATCTGCTACTCTGTGCCTTTTTATTGGTGAGTTTAGTCCATTTACATTTAGAGTGATTATGGATATGTCAGGATTTCCTGTCATTCTATCTTCAGTTTTCTGGTAAGGCTGTGTCTCCATTGTTTCTTTGCCTTTTTGTTGTTGTCTGTTATTTCTGTGTGGTGGTATTATATGATGTTTCCCTCTGTTTCTTCTTTTGTTACAGTATATATTTCAGTTCTGTATTTTTTTTTGAGTGGTTACCCTTAAGTTTATGTAAAAGAAAGTTTGATATTTAGAGTATTCCATTTTCTTCAGAACGCTTACTTTCTCCATTCCCATATTCTGGTTCAGTCCTTTACTCTCCCCCTTTTTATGTTTTGGTTGCCATAAATAGTCCCTGTTTATGGTGGTCTAATAGCCTCCTTTAGTATTTCTTGTAGTGCAGGTCGTGTATTAGAAAATTCCCTCAGCTTCTGGATGTCTGGAAAGGTCTTTATTCCTCCTTCATATCTAAAGCATATCTTTGCTGGATATATTATTATTGGCTCATAATTTCTCTCTTTCAATAGTTTGAATATTTGGTTCCACTCCCTCCTGACTAATAGAGTTTCCGCTGATAAATCTGATGATGATCTAGTGGGCTTTCCTTTGTAAGTTACCGTCCTCTTTTCCCAGGCTGCCTTGAGGATTCTTTCTTTGTTGTTGATTTTAGACAGCTCCAATGCAATGTTCCTTGGAGAAGGCCTTTTGGAGTTGAGGTAATTAGGTGTTCTATTTGCTTCTTGGATTCGAGGATCCAGTTCTTTCCACAAGTTTGGGAAGTTCTCATCGACGGTTTGTTTGAATATATTCTCTGTTCCCTTCTTCTCCTTCTGATATGCCCATTATTCTTATATTGCTCTTTCTGATGGAGTCAGAAAGTTCTTGTAAGAGTTCTTTCATGTCTTTTAAGTCTCAAGTCTTTCTTCTTCCATCCTTGTCATTTCCAGGTTTCTATCTTTGATGTCACTGATTCTTTCCTCCATCTGGTCAACTCTAGTACCTAAGCTGGTTATTTCATTCTTAATTTCTTCTATTGACTTCTTAATCTCCAGAAATTCTATTTGGTTCTTTTTTAACTTTTCAATCTCTTTCGTAAAATGTTCATGTTGTGAGTAGGAAAAAAAAAATGGCGGCGTGAGGTGAGCCTCTGTAACGCTCCCCTGGAATTTACAACGAATCGGACAACAATAACTCCACAAAGGACTCCTTGCACAGCAGACAGGCAAGACGAAGAGGCCGACTACTGAATTCACCTCCAGGTGGGTGAATCGCGCGAGCGGGGGAGGAGGGAGAGGAGAAGTGCGGAGACGGAGCCGCGCGGGCGCAGGACACAGACCTAGCTCGGTGCTCGGGAGCCCGCTGCTCCCGGATCTTCCGCTGCTGCGGGAGAGGGAAGGACTCGGACTGCTAGGGCTCCGCTTACGGCCCACAGGGCTGAGGGGGCAGCATACAAAACCGCTGAACCCAACGCTCGCTCACGGCAGACCTCGGAGCAAAGACTGAGGGAAGAGGGCTGAAATCGGTGGTTTAAGCCCTCACTGCCGAGCGGAGAACGGAAGCCCTAAGCACGGAGACTAGCCGCCCCCTCCCTACCCTCCCAGAGCTCGCCCCGCCCCCACCTGCCCGGTGCTAGAAGCTATAAAGTAGCAGTGTCGGATTAAAGGACAGAATATTTGCTGCTCTGAGAACTGTGGACCGCAGACACAGATTCGCAGCTCAACTAGTTCCGGCAAAGGGGAGGGAGCTGTGGAAGCAAGACTGGCTGTGGTGGTGGTCGCCGCCATTGCTCTGGGCCACCTCTCACAACTCACCCCGCCCCTGGCCCCACCTATCTGGGCGGATCCCTGCAGGAGTAAACAGAACTGCTGAAACAAACGGGCTCTGAATCTGGTGCAGAAAGAGCTTTGGAACTCCAAAAGCTCTTCGCATACCTATCAACCTGTTGCAGAAGACACTCCTGTAGATGTCTAGGAAGAGAAATAGTAAATCAGTGATTGCCATGAATAACCAAGGCAACAAGACAGCTCAGAAAGAAAGTGAAAACTCTCCAGAAAAGGAACTTAGAGATATGGACCTTTGTGATTTAAATGACAGAGAATTCAAGATCGCAATTCTGAAAAAACTGAACGAGATGCAAGAAAACACAGAAAGGCAGTTTAATGAACTCAGAAACACAATCAAAGAACACCATGAGCATTTTACAAAAGAGATTGAAATCTTGAAAAAGAACCAAATAGAATTTCTGGAGATTAAGAACTCAATAGAAGAAATTAACAATAAAATATCCAGCTTAGGTAGTAGAGTTGACCAGATGGAGGAAAGAATCAGTGACATCGAAGATAGGAACCTGGAATTTACACAGAGGGAAGAAGAAAGAGACTTGAGACTTAAAAGAAATGAAAGAACTCTACAAGAACTTTCTGACTCCATCAGAAAGAGCAATATAAGAATAATGGGCATACCAGAAGGAGAAGAAAGAGGGAAGGGAACAGAGAATATATTCAAACAAATCGTCGATGAGAACTTCCCAAACTTGTGGACAGAACTGGATCCTCGAATCCAAGAAGCAAATAGAACACCTAATTACCTCAATCCCAACAGGCCTTCACCAAGGCACATTGTATTGAAGCTGTCTAAAATCAATGATAAAGAAAGAATCCTCAAGGCAGCCAGGGAAAAGAAGACGGTAACTTACAAAGGAAAGCCCATTAGATTATCATCAGATTTTTCAGCAGAAACTCTACAAGCTAGGAGGGAATGGAACCAAATATTCAAACTATTGAAAGAGAGAAATCATGAGCCAAGAATAATATATCCAGCAAAGATCTCCTTTAGATATGAAGGAGGAATAAAGACCTTTCCAGACATCCAGAAGCTGAGGGAATTTTCTAATACACGACCTGCACTACAAGAAATACTAAAGGAGGCTATTAGACCACCATCAACAGGGACAACTTGTGGCAACGGAAACATAAAAAGGGGGAGCGTAAAGGCCTGAACTGGAATATGGGAATAGAGAAAGTAAGCGTACTGAAGAAACTGGAATACTCTAAATATCAAACTTTCTTTTACATAAACTCAAGGGTAACCACTCAAAAAACATCCAAATCTGAAATATATACTGTAATAAAAGAAGAAACAGAGGGAAACATCATAGAATACTACCACACAGAAATAACAGACAACAACAAAAAGGCAAAGAAACAATGGAGACACAGCCTTACCAGAAAACTAAAGACAGAATGACAGGAAATCCTCACATATCAATAATCACCCTAAATGTAAATGGACTGAACTCACCAATAAAGAGACACAGAGTAGCAGATTGGATCAAAAAACTAAACCCAACCATATGCTGCCTACAAGAGACACATCTCAGCTACAAGGACAAGCATAGACTCAAAGTGAAAGGGTGGAAATTGACACTTCAAGCAAACGGTACCCAGAAAAAATCAGGTGTAGCCATAATGATTTCCGATGAAACAGACTTCAGGGGGAAAAAGATAACAAGAGACAAAGATGGACATTTCATAATGGTAAAGGGGACTATACAACAAGAAGACATAACAGTCATCAATATTTATGCCCCCAATCAGAGAGCACCGAAATATACCAAGCAACTACTAACAGAACTAAAGGGAGAAATTGACCAAAACACAATTATACTAGGGGACTTAAATACATCATTGACAGCTATGGATAGATCATCCAAACAGAAGATAAATAACGAAATCGCAGCCCTAAATGACACATTAGATGAATTGGACATAATTGACATATATAGAGCACTTCATCCGAAAACATCAGACTATACATTCTTTTCTAGTGTACATGGAACATTCTCAAGGATAGACCATATATTGGGACACAAAATCAGCCTCAGCAAATTTAAGAAGATTGAAATCATACCAAGCATATTCTCTGATCACAAAGCTTTGAAATTGGATATCAACTGCAAAAAGAAAGCAGGAAAAAACACAAATACATGGAGATTAAACAACATACTTTTAAAGAATGACTGGGTCAAAGAAGAAATTAGAGGAGAGCTCAAAAGATACATAGAAACAAATGACAATGAAAATACATCCTACCAAAATTTTTGGGATGCCGCGAAAGCAGTTTTAAGAGGGAAATTTATATCATTACAGGCCTATCTCAAGAAACAAGAAAAATCCCAAATAAATAACCTCATGTTACACCTTAAAAAACTAGAAAAAGAAGAACAAGCGAAACCCAAGGTCAGCAGAAGAAAGGAAATAACAAAAATCAGAGCAGAACTAAATGAAATAGAGAACAAAAAGACAATAGAAAAAATTAATGTGACAAAAAGCTGGTTCTTTGAAAAGATTAACAAAATCGACAAACCCTTGGCTAGACTCACTAAGATAAAAAGAGAGAAGACACTAATTAACAAAATCAGAAATGAAAAAGGGGAAGTTATCACGGACACCACAGAAATACAAAGGATTATCCAAGAATACTATGAAGGACTATATGCCACCAAATTTAATAACTTAGAAGAAATGGACAAGTTCTTAGAAACATATAGCCTTCCAAGGCTGAATCATGAAGATCTGGAAAATCTTAACAGGCCAATCACCAGTAAGGAAATTGAATCAGTCATCAAAAACCTTCCCAAAATCAAAAGTCCTGGACCAGATGGCTTCACCAGTGAATTCTACCAAACCTTCAAAGAGGATCTAATACCAATCCTGCTCAAACTCTTCCAAAAAATTGAAGAAGAGTCAGTACTCCCTAACTCATTTTATGAGGCCAACATTACCCTGATACCAAAACCTGGTAAGGACAACACAAAAAAAGAAAACTACAGACCTATATCTCTGATGAATACAGATGCTAAAATCCTAAACAAAATTCTAGCAAATCGAATACAACAATGCATTAAAAAGATTATTCATCACGACCAAGTGGGGTTCATCCCCGGGGCACAAGGATGGTTCAACATTCGCAAATCCATCAATGTGATACATCACATAAACAAAATAAAGGACAAAAATCATATGATTCTATCAATTGATGCAGAAAAAGCATTTGATAAGATACAACATCCATTTATGATTAAAACACTTACTAAAATTGGTATAGAAGGAAAATACCTCAACATAATAAAGGCCATATACGACAAGCCCTCAGCTAACCTCATAATTAATGGTGAAAAGGTGAAGCCCTTTGCTCTACGTTCAGGAACACGACAAGGTTGTCCCCTATCACCTCTGCTTTTCAACATAGTGTTGGAAGTCCTCGCCAGAGCTATCAGGCAAGAGAAAGAAATAAAAGGCATCCAAATTGGGAATGAAGAAGTTAAATTGTCACTCTTTGCAGATGACATGATGCTATATATAGAAAACCCTAAAGACTCCACCAAAAAGCTATTAGAAACAATCAATGAATATAGTAAAGTTGCTGGCTACAAAATCAACGTACAAAAGTCCATTGCTTTCCTATATACCAACAATGAAATCTCAGAAAAAGAGATAGAAAAAACAATTCCTTTTGCAATTGCAGCAAAAAGAATAAAATACCTAGGAATAAACTTAACCAAGGATGTGAAGGATTTATATGCTGAAAACTATAAGACATTTTTGAAAGAAATTGAAGAAGACACAAAGAAATGGAAAGACATTCCGTGCTCATGGATTGGAAGAATCAACATAGTTAAAATGGCCATATTACCCAAAGCCATATACAGATTTAATGCAATCCCCATTAAAATCCCAATGGCATTTTTTAAAGAAATAGAACAAAAAATCATCAGATTTGTTTGGAACCACAAAAGACCCCGAATAGCCAAAGCAATATTAAAAAAAAAGAACAATACTGGAGGTATCACACTCCCTGATTTTTCCTTGTACTACAGGGCCACAATAATCAAAACAGCTTGGTATTGGCGGAAAAACAGACACATAGACCAATGGAATAGAATTGAGAACCCAGAAATAAAACCACATAAATATGGACAGATAATTTTTGACAAAGAAGCTAAAAACATACAATGGACGAAAGACAGCCTCTTCAATAAATGGTGCTGGCAGAATTGGATAGCTACGTGCAAAAGAATGAAACTGGACTATCTGTCACCATGTACCAAAATTAATTCAAAATGGATCAAAGACTTAAGCATAAGACCTGACACAATAAACTGCATTGAAGAAAACATAGGTACTAAACTTATGGACCTTGGTTTCAAAGAGCATTTTATGAATTTGACTCCAAAGGCAATGGAAGTAAAAACTAAAATAAACAAATGGGATTATATGAAACTGAAAAGCTTCTGCACAGCAAAAGAAACTATTGACAAAATAATGAGGCAACCAACTGAATGGGAGAAGATTTTCGCAAACAGTTCCTCTGATAAGGGGCTAATATCCAAAATATACAAGGAACTCATGAAACTCAACAACAAAAAAACAAACAACCCAATTGAAAAATGGACAGAGGACCTGAAGAGACATTTCTCCAAAGAGGACATACAAATGGCAAATAGACATATGAAAAAATGCTCAACATCGCTAATCATCAGAGAAATGCAAATGAAAACCACAATGAGATATCACCTCACCCCAGTCAGAATGGCTTTCATCAACAAAACAAATAGTAACAAGTGTTGGAGAGGCTGTGGAGAAAAAGGAACTCTCATACACTGTTGGTGGGAATGCAGACTGGTGCAGCCGCTATGGAAGGCAGTGTGGAGGTTCCTCAAGAAATTACGAATAGAATTACCATATGACCCAGCAATCACTCTCCTGGGTATCTACCCCAAAAATATAAAAGCATTTCTCTATAGAGACACGTGTACGCCAATGTTCATTGCAGCTTTGTTTACGGTGGCCAAGACATGGAAACAACCAAAATGTCCTTCGATAGATGAATGGATAAAGAAGTTGTGGTACATATACACAATGGAATACTATTCGGCGTTAAGGAAAGATGATATAGGAACATTTGTGACAACATGGATGGATCTCGAGAGAATAATGCTAAGTGAAACAAGTCAGACAGAAAAAGCAGAGAACCCTATAATTTCACTGATATGTGGTATATAAACCAAAAAGAACAAGACAAACAAATGAGAAACAAAAACTCATAGACACAGACAATAATTTAGTGGTTACCAGAGGGTAAGGGGGTGGGGGGTGGGTGATGAGGGTAAAGGGGATCAAATATATGGTGATGGAAGGAGAACTGACTCTGGGTGGTGAACACACAATGGGATTTATAGACGATGTAATACAGAATTGTACACCTGAAATCTATGTAAATTTACTAACAATTGTCACCCCAATAAAATTAATTAAAAAAAAAAATGTTCATGTTGTTCTTTGTGATTCTGAGTTCATTAAACTGCCTTTCTGTGTTTTCTTGCATCTCGTTGATTTTTTTCAGAACTGCAATCTTGAATTCTCTGTCATTTAAGTCACATATTTCCATATCTTTAAGTTCCTTTTCTGGAGACTTTTCACTTTCTTTCTGAGCTGTCTTGTTGCCTTGGTTATTCATGGCAATTACTGATTTATTATTTCTCTTCCTAGACATCTACATGAGTGGCTTCTGCAACAGGTTGACAGGAAAATGTGTTTCTTTTGTTTTCCAGTACTTGTTGGTAGAATGTTTTATTTTCTCTCTGACTGCAGCTTTTTCTTCTCTCTCACACGGTAGTGCTATGTTTTCTCTGCACTATTCTGGCTTCTCACACAATGGGGGGATTCCCTGGGAGACGGGCTTCTCCTCTGTTAATAGTTCACCTGGGTCACAGGGTGCAGTGTCCGTGTGGGTATGCGGAGAGCTTTTGAAGTTCCAAATCTCTTCCTGCACCAGATTCAGAGCCCATGTGTTTCAACAGTTCTGTTTACTCCTGCAGGGATCCACCCAGATAGGTAGGGCCAGGGGCGGGGTGAATTGTGAGAGGTGGCCCAGGGCAATGGCAGTGACCACAACCACAGCCGATCCTGCTTCCACAGCTCCCTCCCCTTTGCCAAAACTACTTGGGCTGCGAATCTGTGTTGCTGTCCACATTTCTCAGAACAGCAAATCTTCTGTTCTTTTGATCTGACACTGCTACTGTTCTGCTTCTAGCACCGAGCAGGTGGGGGCGGGCGAGCTCTAGGTGGGTGGGGAGGGGGCGGCTAGTCTCAGTGCCTATGGCTTCCGTTCTCTCCTCGGCAGTGAGGGCTTAAACCACCATTGTCAGCCTTCTTCCCTCAGTCTTTTCTCCGAGGTCTCTGCCGTGAGCGTTGGGTTCAGCTGTGTTATATGCTGTCCCCTCAGCCCTGTGGGCCATAAATGGAGCCCCAGCAGTCTGAGTTCTTTCCTCTCCCTCAGCTGCGGTAGTTCTGGGGTGCAGTGAGCTTGGAGCACTGAGCTAGGTCTGTGCCCTGTGCCCGTGTGGTTCCATCTCCGCACTTCTCCCTTCCCAGCTCCCCCGCTAGGGCGATTTGCCCACCTTTAGGTAAATTCAGTAGTGGGCCTCTTCGTCTTGCCTGTCTGCTGTGCAGGGAGTCCTTTGTGGAGTTATTGTTGTTGGATTAGTTGTAAATTCCAGGGGAGCTTTACAGAGGCTCACCTCATGCCGCCATTTTGATGACGTCTCCTCCAATTTTTTTTCCCCCTAATCTGTTTTTTCTGTTTATTCTCAAGTGACGACATTGGACTGCCACAAAGTACTCCATTCCATCAGAAGTGAAAGTCCCTAGCTGTTTGAGTTAAATACAAATAAAATCATGGCTCCAGAAGCTAGGAGGACTATAAGTGATTTGGGCTCTATTCATATGAGCAGAGAATTTATTATCTAAAACATAAAACTTTTGAAAATGAAGAATCATATTAGTAATTAGGCCAGAGTAATAGATGAACACTGAGATAAGGTGATACCAGGTATTATGACTTTTTTATAGTTCTTCCTCCTCCTTTGTTCCTTCTCAAATACCAAATCTGCTCTATCATTGCCTCCTTTCAGGGTAGATCCAAGGTATACAGGAGACTGTTTGCAATTTTGATGACCCACAGACACATATTAGATCTGGTGATGTTACTGTGTTCCTAAAAAAGAAAGAAAGTTAAAACTGAGAGTTTGCTACTAACAGACTTTAAAACATGAAATTGTAAAGGATATACTTCAAACAGAGGGATTTGAACCTAAATGATATTCAAGTAAAATTGAAGCATAAAGAGTATGATAAATATGGGGGTAATGCTAAATAAATATTAACTGTAAGTAATGATAATAATATCTTGTAATACTAAGAAAAATAAGGTACAACTAAATGCATGAGAAAAATAGCCCTAGAGAGGTGATGATACGAATGCGAGTTCCCAAAGACCATGTGTTGGTCAGGAATGGGATAAAAATACCTGAATTTTAGGCTCTGATACACATTAAGTATGCATATTACATTTTCCAGGAGGATTTTCAAAATAATTCGTGTTGGACACATAACTAATTTCCAAACTATTGGAAAAGAAAAATAGAATGAGAAAAGAAAATAGTCTATAGAATAAAAATAAAGGTGAGAGAAGAAAACATAGGAAAGGCAAGACAAAGAGAAAAGACAAAATGTAATCGATGTATCCCAATATATCAATAATTTCATTACATGAATTAAGTGCTCCAATGAAAGAACTAATTTTATTAGACTTCAAAAGAAAAGATCCATCTATGTGCTGTTTTTAAGAGACATATACAAAATCTATAAATTAAAATTAAAAGATAGAAAAATATATGCTGTTAAACCCTAATCAATAGAAAGCTGATACTGCTTCATTCATGTTATGCTTTAAGATAAAAAGTACACCTAAAGAAGAAAGGTTTCTGAATAATGAAAAAAATGTTCAATTCACTGGAAAGAAATATATCTAAACTGACAAACACCTAGTAACACAGTCCAAAGTATATAAAACAAAAATAAACAGAGTTACAGGGAAAAATACACATATCTACTATTCTAGTGAGAAACTGAATACATATATCTTAGCAATTATTGTTAAGCAGGAAAAACATTACTAACAATACAAAAATTTTAGATGATACAATCAATAAACTCATATGGATATATGAATTGTACTCCATCTAAGAAATGAGATTACATACTCTTCAAGCACACATAGAACATTTACAAAATTAAGCATATTCTTGTTCACAAAGTAAGTTGCAAAACAATTTCAGTTGATGTCACTGAATATATAAAGTAGGCAACTCCAGGGTTCCATCCTTCCACAAAAGCAACTAATAAGCTGGCAAAAACTGTTAAAATCAAATTTCACATAACCCTGCAATCTAGTAAAAATTTACAATCATGTAAAGCTTAATGAAGAAAGAAGCTGACATATTGAAGTAAGAGAATTTTGTGGTATTTTAAATTGCCCACTAGCCATCCCTCTTCTCCCAGATCAATGGCAGCCATGAAGATGGCAGCCTACACGCCTGATGCAGGTGCTAGTGCCAGAGGGAGCAAGAAGGAACTCTTCTCAAATAATTGTAGTTGTGTGTTTTCACCTATCTGGGGCCTCCCTAAAGGACTTATGCAAGGGCTTGCCTTTTTTTTAACTGATTTGAACTATTCCCAGGGCTGGAGTGGCTTCCTAGGCAGTGTTTGCCAAAAGCATTTAAAGGCAAAAGTATTGGCTGCAGCAACCTGTGGCAAGAGATAAAACAATCAGAATAAGCAATAGACAGATTTTTAAAAATTCCTGGGAAGGAAGAAGTTGAGAAAAGAGATGCATGGAAGAGTAAGGGTTTGTATTCTCATGTATGCTGGGGAAATCAAGAAGCCAGTGCTTATACCCAAGGCTGGACACATGTTCAGAACAGATCTGAGAAGTATTTACACTTTCATCCTCTGCTGACCTTCAGCCTCTATTATAGCATGAAATGAAGGCTATAGTATAATTATAAATGGACTGGATGAGCATTAAAGGCATGTCCAATGTAGAATCCATCTGCAAAACTTGGGAGAATAATTTTTTTTCTTTTTTCCTTTTAATTTTGGATGTAATCGCTTAAGAAAATCACTTTTATAGCACCAGCTAACCACTAAGCTAATGGAACACAGACTTTTCAATGGCCATACACAACAGAGTATACAGGCTGTATGAAAATACTTTAGAAAAGTCACGAAAGAGACATCAACAACACACAACAAGCAAGAGCAACAAACCCTGAAAATGGGGAGACTTGAATTTCCAGAGTTGCCACATTATAATATTCAACATGTTCATGTGTTTTCAACACAAAATTATGAGGTATGCAATGAAACAGTAAAGCGTGACCCATTCATAGGATAAAAAGAAATGGACAGGAACCATTCTTGAGGAAAATTAGGCATAGGACTTACTAGACAAAGACTTTAGGTCAATGGTCTTAAATATGTTCAAACAGCTATAGGAAACCAGCACGATGTCTCACCAAATAGAGAAGATCAATAAATGGAAAGAAATTACAAAAAGGAAACAAGCAGAAATTCTGGAGTTGAAAAGTAAAGTAACTGAAATGAAAAATTTATTAGAGGTGTTCAATAGCAAATTTGAGCAGTGAGAAGAATCAGTGACAGGTCAATTGACATTGTCCGGTCTGAGGAGCAGAAAGACAAAAGAATGAATAATGATCAGAGACTAAGAGACCTGTGGGACACCATCAAGGATACCAACATATGCATAATAGGAGTCCCAGAAGGAAAGAAGAGAGAGAAATAGACAGAATATTTGAAAAACTAATGGTTAGAAACATCATGAGCTTGATGAAAGATAAGCATCTCTACGTCCAAGACGCTCAATGACATCCAAGCAGGATAAACTCAGAGATCTACACTAAGATACATATAGCCAAACTGTCAAAAGACAAAGATAAAGAGAGACTCTTGAAAGTAGCAAGAGCAAAGTTTCTCATCATGTGTAAGGTATCGTCAATAATATACACAGTCAATTTCTCTTCAGAAACCATGGAGGCCAGAGGGCAGTGGAATGATATATCTAAAGTGCTGCAAGAAAAACACCATCAATAAAAAATACTATATCTAGCAAAACTGAAAAAGAAATTAAGATATTCTCGGATGTACAAATACAGAGAGGACATCACTAGTAGATCAACCATGCAAGAAATGCTTAGCTGAGTCCTTTACTCTTAAACGAAAGGAATATAGACAGTAGTTTGAAGCCATATGAAGAAATAAAGAACAATGTTAAAAGGTAGCTACATTGGTCTATATAAAAGCTGATATTGTATATTTGTGGTTAGTACCTCTTCTTTTTTTCTACGTCATTTGAAAGAAAGATACAAAATAATAATAATTATAGATCTATGTTAATGGGTACACAATGTAAAAACATGTAATTTGTGACAAAAATATTAAAAAGGAGGAAGACGGAACTATAAAGAATTTTAGTATGCTATTAAAAATAAGTTGATATTAATTCAAACTTGATTATTATAAAGTGAATATTTATTGTAATTCTCAGGGTAACCACTAAAAAGAAAGCAAAAATATACAGAAAGAAGTGAGGGGAATAACATGGTACAAAAGAAAAAATCAATCAAAAAATAAGGCAATAATGGAGGAAATGAGGAACAAAAAAGATAGAAAATATATAGAAAACAAACAGTAAAATAACAGAAGTAAGTCCTTCCTTATAAGTGGTTACTTTATGTAAATGCATTAAATTTTCCAGAGCAAAGGCAGAGATTGGCAGAATGAATAAAAAGTATGGTCCAACTATATGCTGTCTAAAAGCAACTCGCTTTAGATCCAAAGACACAAATAGGTTGAAAGCGGAAGGATGGTAAAGGTATTCCATGCAACTACTTAATATCCCCTCCATATCTTACTTCCTTTTATAGTCAATTTTTCTATTCTATCTTAGTTCTTGAGATAAGCTTGACAGAAGCAAAAACCTTCAGCATGTGTTTATGCTCATGCACCCAAACCAAGCTAAGGCATGCTCTGGGAGAGAGCTACATAGGAAACTAAAATGTGTTGAGTGCCTACCAAGTGTCAGGTACTTTATTATATACATTATATCATACTATATACAACAGTATAGGATTTAATCTACATGTCCCCATGAAAGATCATGTCATCTCTATTTTACAGCTAAGTTAACTGAGGCATAGTTAAGCTACTTCCCCCAGCTAACATTACTAATAAGTGGTGGAGTCAAGTTTAAACGCAGGTCTGTCTGACTGCACTGCACCTTGCTGTTTCTACTTGTGTTTTAACATTCCCACTAAAAGTTTCATATTAAATCGGTCTGTCATCAGTTATTGCCCAATCAGAATAGCAGAATTACTCTATGCATTTCAAAAAGAGGGAATAAAATCAGAAGGGCCACAAGGGCTGTGTTACTGAGGCTATGCTGTTGGATCCCTTCTGTGATTGCTGTCACTATTGCTACTATCTTTGAGAAAGCCGAGAATCTGCACTCTTACTGAAGCTGCAAGAACATGGGAACCCATAGCTCATAATGCTACTAGACTCACTGGCAGAATCTCTGAAGCTTATGGTTGCCTGCTGCCACTCCTAGATCCAAAGGCAGTAAATGGAAAAAAAGATGTCTTTTTTTCTTCCTCTTGCCTTCTAGTCTTTCTCCAGGATCTGGCTTTGGTGGAATCTAATTGAAATCTACCTAGTAAGGAAACCTAGAAAATCTAGCTTGCAGATTTCCAGCACCCTGCAATATAGAGAATGCTGAAGGGCAAGAATGAAGCTAAAAATCAGTTTTCCCAGGGAGTAATATAGTATTGACTTCCATCCTCCCCTTAGTTTTAGAGGCCTCTTTTCTCATCATTCAGAGAGATTTAGTGCCATCACTGAACAACTGGATTTCCATTTCATACTTAAGCAAAAACAGGATTCATTGGAAGTACTCATATACTGGGTGACTACAGACTTGAGAGGACATTTGTAGAATGCAGTTTAGTAAGAACCAGATCTGGGAAACAGGAACTGATGGGGATAGGGTGAGGGTTAAGAGCTCTGCAAGACACCGCTGCTTAGAAGAATTCACTTTACCATTTTTCAATTTTAAATTTCTACTGAATATTCAAAGTCTAAGACAAGGTAATTAAATTGGTCAATCTTAGAAAGGATGACAACTTCATTGGGAAAGGTAATTTTCCCAAAGTAAAATAGAGATCTGTCACCCAAAGATATGGAAATGGTTCTTGGGCAGAAAATAAACCAAACAAACCTACAAACAAACAAAATCAGCTACCTTTGCAGTCCCTATTGCTAGGTATTTTCTCTAGTGTCCTCCTTCTACTCTGAATCCTTTCTGGATTTCTCTGGGAAAATAGTATCCATTTCTCCTCCCCGAGAATTTCAGCCCCATCTCTAAGTAGAATTTTTTTTTTTAGGATGCAAATGTAAGTTTTAATGAACTTTTAACTCCCTTCTTTTACCTGATGAACCTTTCTTGTCATCCTCTCTATCCAGGAGAGCTCCCCAAGTGACCCTTCCATCCTCCTGGTCCTTTCCAACTTCCATGAGAAGTTAATAAAAAGTCATGACATTCTCTTTGTACTCTGTCTACTCCTCTTTCTTTCCCTTCTGTCTTCCTCCCAAGGAATGTTTTCTGGGCCTGCTCCATTCTCCTGACTGAACTAAGCTCCATTATAAATATCATCATGGCTGCCATTTATTGGGCACCTACTATGTACCTGGGGTTTTATACACATTATCTCATTTAATTGACATCAGAACCCCAACGAAGTTCTCATTACACAGGTAGAAAAATTAAGGCTCAGAGAGGTTAAGTGGCTGATCTAAGGTCACTTGTCTGGTTGGTGAGGCTCATATGAACCCCAGTCTGCCAATTCCAAACCTTGTGTTCTTTTCAGAGAACTGTGGGATGTATGCTGCCTTCCATCTGGGGGTGCAGGAGATGGAAGAGATATCAGAGAGTCTACTCAGGCTTCTTGCCAGATCTTCATTTCGAAAGTGCATATGAGACAAAAACAAAGGAATGTGATAATATAAACAGAACTAGAAAATCAGGAAATCCCTGTCTTTATCAGATTGCTTTAATCTCAACATTTTAGATTGAAGTTATACACAGTGACCTTCCCCCCATATTTCTGGATATTTGGGGATTCAGCCTTCTGCCCAGTACAGCTTGCCAATAGAATATTAAAATTAAAAAGATTCAAGAAATACCTCTGCAGTTTTACTCAGAGACATGATTCCTCCCCTCGAGTAATGTGCTTAATCGGGTTTGGTTTAGAGGTAGTAATCTTTGCTGTGAACCAAAAGAAATAATCCTCTACACAATTGATATAAATGTATGAAACAAATATACTATCTGTAATTGTGATGACAAATGCTTTCGTTTAAGCACAGCTTTGCCATTAACCAGGTACTTTAATCAGCTCTTAGGATTCTTAAAACAACTCTGAGATACAGATTTCATGAGAAAGGGTGTTCATATTTACTGAGTATCTACCACACTGTAAGCTCTGTCATGGATGTTGTAATTTATCTACATTATCTCATTTAATACAGAATGTTATGCAGTTTTAAATGCTGTTATCTCTGTTGTCAGATAAAACATCTGAAAGAGTCGAACTCTAAATTTTGGCCATTCCTTTGCTTGGCCCAAAAGGAAGGGAGGTCAGGATTGTGTGATTCCATGGAAATGTAACAGAAAAGATGGCCTGGTTGGGTTCATCATCCTCCAGCTTGTGGGGGTTTAGGGAAGGAGATATAGAGGTCAGAGAAGAGAGATGAAGAGGCTGACACTAAATATTTGCTCTCCGTCATAACCTGCTATCTCTCTTTTGTTCAGTAAGTTTACAAAAGGTTTTGATAGAGTCAGAAAAAATATATCATTAAAGAATTATCTAGAGAACCTCAAGAGGTCACCTGTAAGAAGAGACGATGGTGGGTCTTTTCTCAGACCATCTTTTTTCTCATTCTATATATTCTCACAGGGCGATGTTATCCATATCCGTAGCTAAAATGACCTTTTATCAATCAGTGACTTCCAAATCCTTATCAAAATCTAGACCTTTCCCCTAAATATCTTTTCACATATCAAACTGTTTACTGAACATCTGACTTGGATGGCCTACAGATCCCAAATAGAAGTATCTCCCTGCTGCTCTTCTCCTGTTCCTGTTTCATGTTCCGTGTTCCAGTGAATGGAAGCATTATCTATTCAGTTACACAAATAAGAAACTTAGGCAGCGTCTTTGGATTCTTATCTTCCCTAACTGTTCTCTACCCATTCGACCCCGAATCTAATCAATAACCAAACCAATCAACTCTATCTTCCAAATATCTCGGGAATCCACATGCTTCTCTCTGTCAGTAGCTCAACTGAGCCAGAGAAAGCTGAGCTGTCTTGTGTTGATTAGCTGATTAAAAATGAGCCAAAATGAAAGTAACAGTCAAGTCTTACAAAATAGTACAAGGAAGAAGCTAAAACCAGAGAAAGTGTCAGCTCCCTCCATTTCATTTTCCACCATGGAATGGTGTGACAATGGGGTTGACTCACGATTGAGGGAGCCTCGAACAAAAGGCTCCTGCAGTTTTATGGACGTTAGGGCCAAAGGACAGAAAGAAGGGGAGGGCTAGGAATGGAAAAATACTGAGTACTATGTCATCTTGGGGCAAGTATTTTCTAAGTCCCCTGATGAGCCTTCCAAATGGAGATGCAGGTGTATATAAAAGCATGGCTGGCCAGGGGATATTGAGTCCTTGACTGTGACTTCCTTTAGAGACTGCAGTGCATTGGCTGTGCACCAAGTCTGATGTGGGAGGGCGTCTTTTCCCTGGTAAAGCTTTTGTAATTGCCTGGGGTTGGGCCTGAAAATTACATTTTGGATGCCTTTTTCTTTTTCTTAACTGATTGCTCTTGTATATATATATTACATTTTCTTTTTTAATCCAGTTTTATTGACATATAATTAATATATTATATTACATAAATTTAAGGTATACAATGTACTAATTTGGTAGGTGTATATATTGTGAAATACTTTCCATAATAAGTTTATTGAACTCATCCATCACCTCACATAGTTACAATTTTTATGGTGAGAACTTTTTAAAGATCTATCTTAGCAACTGTCAAATGTACAAAACTAGTATTATTAGCTATAGTCAATATGCTGTATATTACATCCCCAGGACTTATTCATCTTATAACTGGAAGTTTGATCCTTTAACCACTTTCATCCATTTCCCCACCTCCAACCTCCTGCCACTTGAAATCACCAATCAGTACTCTGTTTCTATGAGTTTATATTTTTAAAATTTCACGTGTAAGATCATACAGTACTCTGTGGTGACAATGGAGGAGCTGTGGTGCAAGGGTTGACCCTACAGAGCAGGGTTTGCTTTAGTGGGGTTTGCTTTAGTGGGGTTTGCTCAGTTTGTCCTTTGGGTGTGCCATGGTCAGAAGATGCTCCAGCTTAGTCCAAAGCTGACTATCAGGTGTGCCAGCTCTGGGGCCTCCTGGGAGGGGACCCACTACAAGCCAAGTTTAGCCATTGTCTGTGCTCTGCACAGGACCACCTGGTATGAGCCACAAAGCAATCCACAGATGGCCACCACCTGCACGGGGCTTACAGGTGCCTTGAGAGACCAATGTGTGAACCAAAGCTGGCTATCACTAGTGCCAGTCTTCAGGCTTCTCAGCCAGAGCTATGGGACACACCAATGCTAGATGCAGCTTGTTTGGATTTTCTGTGCCTTTGAGAGATTTTATGAAACTCCACAGCATGACCTAAGGTGGGTTGTTTGTATGGAAAAGCCACTGGAAGAGACTTGGGTGTGCCTGAATGTTGGGTAGGGTGGGTTCTTCAGGAATCATTAGGATGGGGCAGACAAAAAGTGATGGCCATTTTGATGGAGACTCAGATGTGGCATCTGCCTGCATCTGTTTGCAGGGATGGGGAAGCACTCAACAAAGAAACATGGCTCCCACCATCTCCTCCATCTGGGAAAAAGCTGCCCCTTCAGCCCTTGCTCTGAAGTCAGACAATTCTGTTCTTCTCCATACATCCCTGACACCATTCAAGTCACTGCCCCAGTGCTGGAGCTCAGAGTAAGTGAGTCTATCAGTGAGTAGGTCCATGTGCAGGTCCTTTAAGAGGAGTGCCTAGGACTGCAGCCATCCTCTGGCTCACTCATCCTTAATCTCCTTTGGTTTTCACAGCTTAAAGTTACAGGGACTTTTCTCCCCAGCACTGGAACGCTGGACTGGGGAGCCTGGTGTGCAACTAGGATCCCTCATTCCTGCAGGGAGACCTTTACAGCTGAGATATCCCTCCCTCATGCAGGTGTGGGACCACCCCGTTCCATGTCTCCGCCCCTATTATCAGTCTTGAGGTGACTTCTTACGTATGTCCATAATTGTAGGCCTTTGGTTCAGCTAGAGTTTAGATGATTCTCAATGATGGTTGTTCCATAGTTTAGTTGTAATTGATGTGGTCCTGAGAGGTGATCTCAGCTTTTACCTACTCCACCATCTTGACTGGTAACTGTGTTATTTTAATAGTAACAGTGGAAGCCAGAGAGAGTGAAATAATATCATTAAATGCTATTATTTAAGGATATTATTTCACTCTCTGAGAGAAAAAAAGAGAAGAAAAAGAACTGTAAATCTTGACTTATTCACCTATCAAAACTATCCTTTAAGAAGTAGTAAAATAAAGACTCTTTGTCAGATAACTTAAAAACAGAAAATATAAAGAATTTACTCCTGGAAGGGAAAAATGATCCCAGAATCAAGGTCTAAGATTCGATAGGAAATGCAGGTATATCTGAACACAAGGAAAGCTAGTTTGAGGACAAAGTTGACTAATGGAGGATGGTAGAGCAAAAAGATGTTCTGAAAGAACTTTGATTCTTTGTATTTTTTCTTAAATATTTTTTCCTTTCTTTTTATTAGTTTCATTTGTACAAAACAACATAATAGTTAGACATTTAAACTCCTCATAAAGTGATAACCCACCCCCAAGCTGCTACTACCCCTCTGACATCTTCTATGACTGTTACAATACCATCGACTATCTTTCCTATGTTGTACTCCATGTTCTGTGATTATATATACCTATATATTTAGTTATAGTTGACATTCAATATTATCCTACTTCAGCTCTTCAGGCATATAGCACATTCATCGATCAGGCGTCTACACGGTCTATGACGTGATCCCATTGATAAGTCCAGTGCCCATCTGGCACCTTACATGATTTTTACAACATTGTTGATTATATTCCCCATATTGTATTAACTATCAATTTGTATTTCTTAATGCCTTCACCTTTTTCACCCTGCCCCCAACCCCATTCCCATCTATCATCCTGATAGATCTAGTACCTCTCTGGCACATACCTAGTTATTATATTATTAACTATATTTCTTATGCTATACCCTACATCCCCGTGACTACTGTATAACAATGAATTTGTACTTAATCTCTTCCCCTTTCACTCATCCTTAACCTCCCTCCCATCTTAAAGAAGTCCCTCCAAGGTTCCTTGTAATACTGGTTTGGTGGTGATGAACTTAAGCTTTTTCTTGGCTGGGAAATTCCTTATCTGTCCTTCAATTATAAATGACAGCCTTGCTGGGTAGAGCAATCTTGGTTGTATTTCATTGCTTTTCATCACTTGGAATATTTCCTGCCACTCCCTTCTTGCCTGCAAAGTTTCTGTTGAGAAATCAGCTGACAGTCTTATGGGGACTCCCTTGTATGTAACTAACTGCTTTTCTCTTGCTGCTTTTAAGATTCTATCTTTGTCTTTAAACTTTGGCATTTTAATTATGATGTGTCTTGGTGTGGGCCTCTTTGGGTTCATCTTGTTTGGGACTCTCTGTGTTTCCTGGGCTTGTATGTCCGTTTCCTTCACCAGGTTAGGAAGTTTTCTGTCACTATTTCTTCAAATAGGTTTTTAATACCTTTCTCTCTTTCTTCTGGTATCCCTATAATGCAAATGTTGTCCCAGACGCCCCTTAAACTCTCCTCAATTTTTTGGATTCTTTTTTTCTTTTTGCTGTTCTGATTGGATGTTTTCTGCTACCTTATCTTCTACATCGCTGGTTGGATCCTCTGCTTCATCAAACCCAATGTTGATTCCGTGTAATATATTTTTTTGTTTCCATTATTGTATCCTATCCTTTATTTCTGACTGGTTCTTTTTTATGTTTCCATCTCCATTTTTATGAGATCATTGAGTATTCTTATAACCAGTGTTTGGAGCTCTGCATCTGATAGATTGTTTATTTCTGTTTCGCTGAGTTCTTTTTTTGGAGTTTTGTCCTGTCCTTTCATTTGGGACATGTTTCTTTGTCTTCCCATTTTGGCTGCCTCCCTGTGTTTGTTTCTATGTATTAGGTAGGGCTGCTATGTCTTCCAGTCTTAGTTGAGTGGCCTTATATAGTAGGTGTGCTGTGGGGCTCAGTGGTGCAGTCTTTCTGGTCACCTGAGCCATGTTCCTTGTGAGGATTGTGTGTGCCCTGCTTTTGTAGTTGAGCCTTGGTTGGTAATTGAACATCAATGTGAGGGACTGACCCTTGGGCTCACTGGTTGTGAGAACTGGTCTTGACTACAGTGGAAGAGTTGTTGTGCAGGGGCTGATCCTATGGAGCAGGATCTGCCTCAGCAGGACTCTGGTGCCTGCATAATCCGCCCCTTGGGTGTGTCGTACTTGGAGACAGTTAGGTGATGCTCCAGCTCATTTTGAAGCTGGTGACTGGGGGGCGCCAGCCCTAGGACCACCTTGGAGGGGATCTGCTGTAGGTCTACTTTAGCCGGGATGCCACCTGGGGCTACATAGCGGGAGCCAGAAAGAAATCTGCAGATGTCTGCCACTTTTGCTGTGCTTTTCCTTGAAAGGCCAAGCCGCGAAACAAGGCCAGCTGCTACTAGAGCTGGCTTGGGGCTCCTCAGCCAGAGGTACAGGACACACTCAAGCCAGATGCTGCTTGTCTGGGTTCCGCAAACCTTTTGGAGACCCTAAGGAAATGCAAGTTGAACCAAGGCAAACAGTCTGCATGAAAAAGCCATGGAAAGTAGCCTGGATGTGCCCAAAAGTTGGGTGGGACCAGGTCTCACATCGCCAGGACGAGGCAAACAAGCGGTGGAGACTCAGAAATGGGGGCTTGCTGTCTTCACACACCAGAAAGGGGAAGGACTCAACAAAGAAACAATGGCCTCCACCAGCTCCCCCATCTAGGAGAAAGCCTCCTCTCCAGCCCCCATCAGAAGCCAGACAACTGAATTCCCCACTATACGTCCCTGCCACCTTTCCAGCGCTGCTCAGAGCGAGTGATTCCGTTGGTGGGTAAGTCTGTGCACAGTCCCTTTAAGAGGAGCACCTGTGAGTGCAGCCGCACTGTGTCACTCAGTCACAATCTCCCCTGTTTTTCACAACCGAAAATTATGAGGGCTTCTCTTCCTGGCATTGGAACCCTGGGCTGTGGTGGGGCTGGGCCCTCTTGCTCCTCTGGGCGTTGGGGCAACCCCCACAGCCAAAATAGCTTTCCCAATCTTTAATGGTCACACTCGGGTGTGGGACCACCCCATTCCTACCTTCCTAGCAGTCTGGAGGTGGTTTCTTCTGAAAGCCCTTAGTTGAAAGGCTTCAGTTCAGCTTGATTTTAGGTGCTTCTCAATAATGGTTGTTTTGTCGATTACTTGTAATTTTGATGTGGTTGTGAGAGAAGATAAAAATACAGCATTTACCTACTGCGCCACCTTGGTTTTCTCCAGAACCTTGATTCTTCATGATATTATACCAATGAACTAACTAATCCTGGGGCCACCATATATTGGAACTTCTTGTTGTGTAAAATAATGTGTCCTATACTGAGATAGATAGAGCATATGTGTGTGACTAAGAAAGAATAAATTGTATCAAATTCTGTGGAGTGGTCAAGTAGGATAAAAATAGAAAAGAGTCTTTTGGTTTTGACTATTGAAAGATCATTGATGATCGTGGCAAAAGCAGTTCAGTCTCTCATGAACTTGGCTGTACTCTCTCTTGAGATTGAGTAAGAGACACATTTCCCAACCTGTGTCCTTTTAATAAATTGTTCTTTCAGATTTAGTTGGTCTGAGTAAATTTCTTTTACTTACAACCAAAAGAGTCTTGAATAACAAGGGATAATTTTTGGAATCGTTAAGAAGGCTGAACTGGCAAGACTTAGTGAAGGATTACTGTGGATTGTAGGAAAAGATAGAGGTTATGACTGGCTTCTTTGTATGGCTTCAAGATTCCTCTATGTTGTAGCATGTATCAGTACTCCATTCCTTATTATTGCTGAGTAGTATTCCATTGTGTAGCTATAACAAATTTTATTTACATGTATCTATTTATCAATTGATTGGTAGTTGAGTTGTTTTCATGTTTTGGCTATTTTGGACAATGCTGCTATGAACATCCATGGACATATGTTTTCATTTCTCTTTGGTATATGACTATAATTGGAATTGCTGGATCATATGATAATTCTGTTTAATTGTTCAAGAAACTGCCAGACTGTCTTCTAAAGTGACTGTACAATTTTATATTCCTACCAACATTGTGTGAAGGTACCAATTTCTCCAGTTTGCTCTATTTGATGAGACACTGTTTTCATATTTTACTTCTTTAATTATGCTTTCCTTTAGTTCTGTGCATAGCTACAAATGGCTGCTTTGAAGTCTATTGCTGTTAAATCTGACATTGGGTTTCTCTCACAGGCAGTTTCTGTTGCTTGCTTTTTTCCAGTGTATTGGCTATACTACCCTGTTTCCTTGCTTGCTTCATAAGTTTTCATTGGTAAATGGATATTTTAGGTAATATATTGCAGCAACTTTGGGTACTGGTCCTTCCCCATCCTCATTCCAGGCTTTGTTATTGTTTTCACTTGTTTGTTTGCTTGGTGATTGGCTGGATCATTTTAATAAATCCCTGCCCTCCCCGCACCTCTCCCCCTCCACACACGTGTACACACAGTGTTGTCTCTAATGTTGCTCCTTAGGGCGGCACAGCTTTGGTTATGTCCACAGTCACCCTAGGATGACAGTGGTATAGGTATGACACTTCTCTGTTTCCCTGGTCACACCCAACTGTGAAACCACTACTTACTGGCTGATGGCTCTGTTTTCAGCAATGCCCTGGGACATTAATTATTCTAGTTTCTGAGGTCAATGTTAAATATATATTCTGACCCCAGAAGGGCTCCTCCTAGCTGTCTTGTTCCCTGATTCTCTTCTGAAAACTAACTAACCTACAGTCTAGAAGGCATCTTCTTTAAATCTCCTCCCAATTGCCTTTTACCAAAACCTCCACTCTTCGTGAGCGTTTGCCTAGGCTTGAATGTCACACTGTATAGCAAATGAAGTCAATTCCTTTGGAAAAACATTAGGAAACATTAAACATGTTTACAGGGCCTGCTTCTCTCAGGCAAAATCTCTGATCCAGGGCCCTGGATGTGAGTGGGAACAGTGGCCCACATCTCTCTGATCGATAGCCCTCCATAGAAGCTGAGCACTCAGTGGAGGGGGCAGGCGGAAGTCTAAGGTCCTCTCAGCTTCCTCTCTTGGAAAGGAGCTGTCACTTCAAGAGGCAGGCAAGGCTATACTGGGTCCCAAGTATTCTCAGCACACCATGCCCAACATAGAGCCTCTGTTTCAGACGTTGGGGCTGGACGGAAAAAAGGAGCCTCCACCTCTTGACCACATTTTCCTGGAAGTGAGCCTCAGCAACAGGTAGCTGGGACAGTATGAAGAACATTGAAGTTTCACTCCTCTTGGGAAGAAAGCCCTCTGACTGGCAGCTGGGGGAAGAGAGAGGCCTCGTGTTCTTGGCTGCAGCAGGTTGGAGAGGAATCTCAGCTTCCCTGAGCCGAAAGGGGAAGAGAGTTCCAATAACATAGACTCTCACGTTTCTTACCAAATTTTGAACATTTTCTTGAAGGGCTGTTTTATTCATTTGCTGTTTGCCTTTAGGACCATGTCTAGAGGCTTTAAATGTTTTTAAAGCCAGTTTACCAGTTTTACTGGGGGGGGAGGTCAGCACGCTGTCGTGCTGGAAGTTGATCTTATAATAATTTCTTAAAATAGAATCATACTATTCTGAATTTTAACATGATATATTAGTTTATTTTAGTTTAGTTTAGTTTTTTGGCTAATAGTGCTTTATTGAGATGTACTTTACATACCATAAAATATACACTCCTTAAGTATATTACAATGAATTTACATCTGTATGCAATGTGTACATCTGTATAGTCATCACCCAGATTGATTTAGAAAGTTCCTCCACACCCACACCAGTAGTAATCTCTGTTGTGAACAATCTCTATTTCATCACCACAGATTTCTTTTGTTTGTCCATGAATTACAAAAAAATGAAATGAAGTCATACAATCTGTATTCATTTGTGTTTGTCTTTCTTATTCTACATGTTTTTGAGATTCATCCCTGTTGCTACATGCATCAATAATTTATTTCTTTTTATTGCTGAATAGCATCCCAGTATCTATTCACTTGCTGATGGATGCTTTGGTGATTTCCACTTTTGGCCTATTGTCAATGAAGCTGCTATGATCATTCATGTACAAGTCTTTTTGTGGACATATGCATAATTTCTGAATTATTTCTACTATTTTCATAATAGAGGAAAAGTTATATCACAACAGAAATGTGTGTTTAACTTTGTTAAAAACTGCCAAATAGATTTCCTAAGTTGTTATACCATTTTACAATCCCACCATCAGTGAGTGAATCAAAGTTCCTTTTGCTCCACATCTTTGCCTGCATTTGGTATTATCAGTCTTTCAGAGTTTAGTCATTCTGGAAGGTATGCAGTGGATCTCATTGTGGTTTTAATTTACATTTCTCTGGTGACTACTAATGTTGAGCACCTTTTTGTATGCTTATTGGCCTTCTGGATATCTTCCTTGGTAAACTGCTTTTTCAAGTTTTTGTTTGTTTGTTTCTTACATTTTTATTGGTTTGCTTTTCTTTTCATTATTGACTTGTAGATTTTCTTTATTCTTGATGTAAGTCTTAACTAGTATAAGAACTGCCATATTTTCTCCTTGTCTGCTACATCATTTTTTTTCATTTTGGGAAACAGCTTTATTGAGATACAATTTACATAACATACAAATTACCAATTTAAAGTGTATAAATCAGTGGTTTTTAGTATGTTCACAAATTTGTGCAACCATCAACACAATCAATTTTAGAATATTTTTATTACCCTATAAAGAAACACCATACGTCTTAATCATCTCTAATCCCAAGTCGTGAAGTTTTATGCCTGTTTTCTTCTAAGAGTTTTATTATTTTAGCTCTTACATTTATGTTTATGATACATTTTGAATTAGTATTTGTATATTGTGTGAGGTAGGGGTCCAACTGTATTATTTTGCACTTGAATATCCAGTTGTCGCAGTCCATTTGTTGAAATTATTATTGTTTGTCCCATTGGGTTGTCTTGGCAGCCTTGTTGAAAATCAATTGACTGTAAATGTGAGGGTTTATTTCTGGACACTAAATTTGATTCCATTGATTTACATGTTTATCCTTATGCCACCACCACGAAGTGTTGATTACTGTAGCTTTGTAGTAGGTTTTGAAATTGGGAAGTGTCAATACTTCAACTTTGTTCTTTTTCAAGATTTAAAAAAGAAGAATCTGGAATCTCTTGTAATTCCATATGAATTTTAGAATCAGCTTATCACTTCCTGCAATGAAGTCAGCTGAAATTTTGATAAGAATTGCACTGAAGCTGTAGATCAATTTGTAAGGTTTGTAAGTGCATTTTAATACTAAGTCTTATGATATATGAACATGGGATATATGTCCATTTCTTTAGATCTTTAATTTATTTCAATAATATTTTATTGTTTCACAAATGTAAATTTTGAGCTTCTTTTGTTCAACTTGTTTTTAAGTAATTTTCTTTAATGCCTGGAAATAAAATTGCTCTCTTGTTTGTTCATTGTTTCTATAGAGATACCATTGTTTTTTATATATTAGTCTAGTATCTGGCAACCTTGCTGAACTCATTTATTAGTTCTAAGGGTTTTTTAGTGGATTCCTTAGGATTTTTCTATATACACAATTATGTCATATAAAAATATAATTTTATTTCTTCCTCTAATCAGGAAGCCTTTTATTTCATTTCCTTCTTCACTTTCTTAATGATAACTTTTGATGAACAGAAAATTTTAATTAAGTCTGATTTTTCAGTATTTTTCTTTTGTTTGCGTTTTATGACCTAAGAATCTTTGCCTACTCTAAGGTTTCAAGACATTCTACAGTTGGTTTTTTTCCCTAGAAGTTTATACTTTTAACAATCAAAATTAGGTCTACAATCCAGGTCAAATTAATATTTTTCCCACTGGTGGGACATGGAATCAAAGTTCAGATTTTTCCCCGAGATATACAGTTGTTCCAAATATAAAACCATTTAAATTTTATATTTAATGATTTTTATATTATATTCCATTTCAGTAATATAGATCTAACCATAAATATTGTAAACACAAGAAGGAAAAAAGATTACATTTATGCATGAAACAAGGTTTTTCTCATCTCTGTGCAGCTATAAGGGTTCATTTTCCTTCTGTTTGAAGAAGTCTCTTTAGTATATCCTTTAGCAATAAAAGATTCTCAAGGTTTTTATTTATCTGAAAATGACTTTATCTGGTTTATTAGTCAGGGTTTTCCAGAGTATTTATAATAAGTAATTGACTCATGTAATAATGCAGACCGAAAAGTCCCAAGATCTGCAATGCAGACTGAGAAGTCCCAGCTGGAGACCAAATGTGTGGAGAACAGATGTGTGTTTTCAGCCTGAGTCCAAAGGCCTGAGAACCAGGAGAGCTGATGATGTAAGTTCTAGTTTAAAAGCTAACAGGCTCAAGATCCAAAAGGCTCCAATGTTTAGCCCAAATCAGAAGACTGGAAAAGATATGTCCCAGCTCAACTGTCAAGCAGGAGTTCTCTCTTAGCAGGCTTTTTGTTCTATTCACACCTTCAAATTATTGGATAAGGTTCACTCACACTGGGGAGAGCAATCTTTTTAACTCGGTCTACTGATTCAAATGTGAATCTCATTGAGAAACATACCTAGAATAATGTTTGGTCAAATGTTTGGGCACCTTGTGGCCCAGTCAAGTTGACACAAAATTGACCATCATATATGGTCTTCCTTTTTGAAGGATATTTTCTTTAGACATAGAATTTTTGGTTTGGTAATTAGTTTTTTTTAGCACATAAAAACTATATTTCCATGGTTTCCTGACTTTGATTCTTTCTTTTGAGAGGTCATCTGTCATATAGATTTTTGTGATTGGCATAATCTTTGAGATTTGTCCATATTGTTTCATCTATCCATAGTTTGTTTATTTCTGTTGCTGAATATTATTCATGGTATAGATGACCCAAAATTTGTTTTTCCACTCACTAATTAGTATTTGGATAATTTCCACAGTTTAGGAACTATGAATAAAGCACCTTACCATGTATTTATTAGTCATTTAAATATGTTCTTTTTAGAAATGTCTTGTCAATCTTTTGCCCATTTTTCTAGTTGTCTTTTCTTTATTGACTTGTCGCAGTTCTATATATATTCTAAGTAGAAACACACTGGAGGTGCCAAAAAATGTATACAAGTGGACATTTTTGTCACTGTTGCTCAAGTAGTAGTTCGCCTCAATCAGAAGTGTCTGGACGCTGATGGTAATCACTTTGAGCACCTCTTGTAATTGCAGAAGTCAAACTTGTATTCATCTTTTGTTATCAGTATGTATTAAGAATTACAATTTTAATATAGTTTTTTCCTTTCTTAAAATGTGTATACATTTTTTGGCATCCTCTTAGAATCTAAAATCTCTATAGATATTGATATAGATATAGATATCTATACTAATCTAATATCTAATATACTAATCTAATATATATATATCTGTGTGTATATATATATCTATACACAGATATATATATATATATATATATATATATATATATATTAGATTCTAAGTACAAATCTTGTTGGTAATATGTATTGCACTTATCTTCTCCCAACCAGTTACTTGTATTTCCACTTTTTTTGATGAACAGGAGTTGATAATTCTTAGTATAGTCAATTTTTAAATATTCCTTTGTAGTTGGTGCTTTTTATATATATATTTTAAATATTAACATTTTATTTGCAAAGCTTCTTTGTTGTACAGAAAGGAAAAATGTTACAATCTTGGTGTAACTGGTAGCCACAGATAGTTGACTCACCAATCAGAGCTATCCATGCTACAGTAAGAGTCTTACACAAAAATCTAACGATACTTACAATTTTCTCAGGGTGAAGTTCCCAAGCTTGGTGGTGGATTTCCACGAGGGACTAAACGGAGGAAGGCGGAATGTCAGAGGAACTATTCTTTGGCTCTTTGGGTGAGTGGATGTTCTGGGGTTTGTATCACAGCAACGTTTTTTTGTTTTGTTTTTTAAATAAACAGCTACCAAGTCCATATGAGCAGTCCAACCAATACTGAACACTTCTTTTTCTTTTTTTTTTGAACTGAACACTTCTTTTTCTTTTTTTTTTTTTGCAGGTTATTTGGGGTCTTAGTCATCTTCTCCATCATCTGTTTCTCTCTTCCTCTATTCACCTTTCCTGCTTTCTTCCTCCTCTTCATCCTCATCCTCATTGCCTTCATCTTCATCAACTTCTCCATCATGTCCAAAATCTTCTTCCTCCCCATTGACTTCACCTTCATCCTCTTTGCCTCTACATCTTTATCATTAAACTCTTCCTCCTTGCCATCTTCCTCCTCCTCATCTTCTCCTTCTTCATCATCCTCTTCTTCATCATCCTCTTCTTCATCCACACCATTCACCTCTGCATTTGAATCAGGGGCTTCCCAGTCCTCTTGGTCATAGCCACCTGGGTGGGTCAACTGGGGCAGGAGCTTGAAGACATTCTCTTGGTAGTCATTCAGATTAGTAACCTCAGAGTTAAACAGATCCAGGTTCCAAGGTGCTGATGTTTTTCAGTTTATTTAGATGTGTGAGATTTGGAAGTTTTTCTGCCAACATATTCAGCCCTCCATAGATTCTGTCATTGAAGTCAAAATTTTTCCATTTAGGTAGCTTGGGGAGATTTGAAACTGAAATCCAATCTACGTTTAATAAACTGAGGAACTCTTAAGTTTACCAGTGCAGCTATTAAGCCCTCAATTTTTCCCTCATTTCTCTTGTAATTGTCCAGGACAAGTTCTCTAACAGCTGCCGAGGTCGGTTCCTCAGCTCCAGATGGATCCTCCTCTTCACATCATTTCCCATTCCATCCTCTTCAAACTTAACTTTCCGGGAGCGGTGGAGCAGGGAGAGGGCTCCTGACCTGGGTGGAAAAGGCCATTGGAAGGGCTTATTAAATCTTGCTTAATAAATTTTTCCCTACCTCAAGCTTACAAAAACATTATTCTATAATTTCTTTCAGAATCTTTATTGTATTACCTTTCATATTTAGATTTACACAGCATCTGAAATTTATTTTTATATGTAGTGTGTGGTAAGGGTTATGTTTTCTTTTTTTCCATAAGGGTATACAGTTGTCACATCAACCTTTATTTAGAAGACCATACTTTTCCTGCTGCTTTGCGGGACCACTTTTATCAACACTCAGTAGTTACTGTGGCTTTATAATATGTCTTAATATCTGTTAAAGTAACTTTTCCAACTTCATTCTGTTTCAAGATTGCCTTGGCTTTTCAAAAGATAAATTGTAAGGATAAAATTAAGTAGATTAAAAGACATTCACAAGACATATCAATTAATTACATTTTGGGATCATGACGCAAACAATAAATTGTAAACACACATACATGTATTTATGACATCTAGAAGAAAACTGGAAATTTGGACATTGGCAATAGGGTACACAATTTGATAGCATTAGGTGTTTATTTTATTTTAATGGTATTATGTTATTGTGGTTGTTTTTAAATAAATTTTTATCTTTTCTAGATACGTAATGAAATATTTACAGTTCAAGTGATGTGATGTCTGAGATTTGTTCAAAATAATTCAAAGAGAAGAAAAGTGAGTGGGGGTGTAAATAAAACAATATTGACTATGACCTTATATTTGCTAAAGATGGGTGACAAGTTCATTATATTTTTCTGCCTAGTTTTGTATATGTTTGACTTTTTCCACAATAATAGACTTAAAATTGTTTTGCTATTCTTGGCCCTTTGTATTTTTATATAAATTTTATAATTCTTTTTTCTTATTCTTTCCCCAAAAAAACATATTTAGTTTTATGTTGGGACTACATTGATTTTACAGATAAATTTTGGGAGAAAGTAATGACCTTAGAACACTTTAAATCCATTTGCTCCCCCCTCCGCCGCCTGCCTTTTGTGCCAATGATTACATGTGTTTTAACAATATTTTAAATCATATATTTACATTTATAGAACATGTATCCCACAAAACTTTATTAGTGTTGTTTATTTACAGTCAAAATTCATTCTAATAATTTATTTGCCCTCTAAGTAATTTTTTTCTTTCTGATTTCCTTTTTCTTCTGCCTGAAGTATCTGCCTGAAGTATCTCTCTTTAGTATTTCCTTTAGCAATGACAAATTCTCAGTTTTCATTTGTCTGAAAATACCTTTATTTGAACTTCCTTTCTGAAGAATCGTTTTTCTAGACATAGAGTGTTTAGGTTGACCGTTATTCTATTCTTGTCCACTAAAGATATTGTATTCTTACTTCTTTCTGCTGAGAAGTCATCTGTCAGTTTACTTGCTCATTGAATGAAATCTGCCTTCATTCACTGACTGCTTTTAAGGTATTCTCTTGGTGTATTAATCATATCTTCTTTTCCCTCTTCTGTATTTCTGACGCGTTGACATATGGGGCCTTGCTGACCCTGGAGAGACTGCACCTCCAAAAGATAACCAAATCTTGGAGATAGTACATGACTTGCCTAGGAGTGTGTTTCATATGCAATCCAACTAATCCAGAGCCTATACTCCAACCACTTCTTTTACTGGGCTTTCATAATACCATGCCACTATCTCCCTGCTTTAATCACCTTATGTACTAGGCAGATAGAGACAGTCCCAACTGCCTCGTCCAGCACAGGCAGGACAGTTAGGCCTGAGGGGGAAGGGTGGGAGATTAAGGAAAACACAGAGACAGGAAGGTTGGGATCAGGAGGTCCACTGTCCATGGATGGCGGAGCAGTGGTGCAGTTTTTATTTCTCACACGGTTTTTATACAGTCTTAGAACAATTGCCTATAGAAGCTAGTATTAGTAGAACAAGCAAGTATTAGAACATACTGTTCCGTGAATATGTAAGTTTGTATGCCTGTGGCTATAATTGTGTTATCTTTTTCTTTCTGGGGGAAGATGCTGAGGCGAGGCCTCCCTGGATGACCTTGCAGACTGCAAGGACCTTGTCAGCTTACATCCTGCTCTCCACATCCAGCACTCTAGAGCCCACTGAAATTAGTCAAACTACGCAATTCTAACCGACTCATTTCTTCCCATGGAAACCACACCACCTAGCACATTCCTTCCCACAGAAACCACAATAAAGACTTGCCCAAGTTTTCCCCTCGCTCGCTCTTTCCACTTCCTGACTGACGCTGATGCTTCCTCATGTGACGCGGCATACCCGCTCCTCTTGGGAACTTTGAGTAACAAACTATCTTTTCAATGGCAATCATCTCCTGCTCTGCTAGCTGTAACATACCAGGATAATAATAAAACCTACATTTTAAAACATTTAGGTTCTGTTACTCGAAAGTTTTATTATGACCTGCTTAAGTTTGACTTTTTCGGTATTCTATACTTCTTGGGGTTCATTGGGCTTTTTGAAACTATATCATTGTGTCTTTTGTTAGTGTGATTGATTGTGTAATTGTTCCCAACTGTTTATTCCTTTATGTATCTATACATTTTGCCAGGTGACTTTACAATTCCTCCCATGAAAGACAGCGTGTGCTTACCTGTCTTGATTTTGAGCTTGACTGAATGACTTGCTTTGGCCAACGCCATGTTAGCAGACTTGACACCATCAGAAACTAGAAATGTATTTGTGCAGCTGGGCTTGCTCTTTTGCACTTCTGTCAACCCCTTGAGGAAAAACATGTGCTGGGAGCCCACTGAACCAACGTGCAGCTTAGAATTAGGCCCAGGTGACCCAGCAAAATATAGAGCATCAGAGGTAGTTAACATCTGTTAAATGAATAACTGAATGAGTACAAAACTGAAATTAGAGAGAATAGAAATGTCATAAGAAGATTCTGGACCTGTATCTGTTTTCTCTTTGTCCTTGCCCATCAATGAGTAATTTCCGGGTAAGGGCCCATGGGTAGAAATCAATACGATGAATTATGAAAGTTTATTTTCTTCTAAAGCCTTAGATTAACATGGCCTTAACATGACCAACATTCTTGAGCTCTGTATAAAAAGCTTGTCTTTACCTGACAAAGGGATGAAAGTTCATATTTGTTCCTGAATGACATTGATTTAATAATTGCCAGGTTTCAGCCACAAATTATGAAAGCAGGAAATGACCTGTCTGCTTTAAGGTATGCAATTTACCCACAATTTAGGCAGGGTGGAGAAATGAGTGGTGGAGGTTGTGGAATGAAGGCGTTATCCTGCTCTACTAAGTATGACCATAGTGCAAAGAGCTTGAATTCACTTGTTAAAAGGATCAAAAGTTCATATTTGTTCCTAACTTATGTACCAGTGGGCTAACTGCCAAGGATAGTAGACAACTTAGAAAGCAGAAAACACCTCACTCACTTTATAGCAAAGAGCCCTAACCCAAGGTCCTTGGTCCCTAAAGTCATGGCAGCTATACCTGGTATGCATAAGACAGGCTTAAGTGTCATTATCCCTGCTCCCCTTTACACCTCTCTCTTAAGTCTACCAGGCAGCATTGTAGTAACCACACACTTCCACTTGGCAGAAGAACTGACCATTTGGAAGAAGCTCTTTTTGGTCTTGGAAGCATTCTTCATGAAGGGAGGTGATGTGGGAAGAGAACTATGACAGCAATGATGTAGTCAAATTGAAAAGGTCATAGGGCATCAGTGGAAAAAGTGGACTTCTTGACACATGTGGATAATTCAAACCCTCAGCTTATGCTGTATTTTCTAAGCAGCTGAGTTGAGGGTTTGCCCAGTACTAGCAGTAATCACAGCCTAATCTATGGGAGGTGGGAAGCCTTTGACAAGGGACTTCATTCAGTTCTTTGATTGAGTTGCCTAGATCCTATGGTTTTAAATGGAAATTACCATATGTGGAGAAAATTTCAGTGTCATTCAAACCACGACTGTCATTTGTTTATTTTTTTATTTCATTTTTTTTCAACCAAGTACCAGATATTGTGCTAAAACTGGGAAGTTAAGAACAAATAAGCTATAGCATCCAGAAACCAAAATCCAGTGTAAATTCAAAATAAGCAGATTGGGGTGTGAGACTTGTTCAGGAAAAAGCGGGTTCTCTGTGACATACTAATGGTAGATAATCGGCAAGTTACTAACCTCTCCTTGCCTCAGTAGACCCATCTATAAAATGGGCATAATAATAATTACCTACCTCATAAGGAATTAACTACTTCATAGGAATAAAATTGATTAATTTGAAATATGGTGTTTCAGGAGAGCTCTATAGATACCATGGATGAGCAGAAGATGAACAGGTGGACCCTAGGGCAAATTAAGCCTGAAACATCACTGGAGGCAAAATGACAAAACTGAAGCCATCCCACTTCAGGCACATCATGAGAACGCAGGATTTTTTTGGAAAAGACAAAAATGTTGGGAAAAATAGAAGGCAGCAGGAAAAGAGGAAGACCAAGTATTATATGGATTGACCCCATAAAAGAAGCCGTAGCCATGAGTCTACAGAAGCTGAGCAGGGCTGTGAGGACAGGAAACTAGATATCACTCATTCATATAGTCGCCAGGAGTCGAAGCCAACTCAACAACACATGACACACATACCTCATAGGGAATCAAGTGAGTTAATACTTGTAAACACTTAAAATGATTCCTGGCAGATCAACAAATGTTAGCTACTATTATTATTCCCAGTCTGAATTATCCACACCAGTTTCTTAGAGCCCAGTGCCTCAGTGGATTTCACTGTTAGGTTTATAATGGTATCACAAGTCATTATACCTCAAATGTGCATTACTAACGAGATTGAAGAGTTAACATTTTAGTTGCTTTTGTTGCAAACTTTTGGGGAGTAGCTGAACCTCCTTTGTGACTTTCACGATTTTTTTCCTTATTCCCTATCGATATTTTTGATGTTCTTTAAGCTCATCTTTTTCTTACTTAAATAGATGAGACGTTTCTCAAAACAATAGTTGTGAATTCATAACTTTGATGTCCTAGATTTTTTTTACTGAAATGAATGAAAATAAACTAATCAGCATAACTATTAAAATAAAAACATCCACCCATGGAATCACCTAAAATCATCTCAATGTACTACAGCCTCTTGGATTTTATAGGTTCTTTAGGGATTTTATCTGCTCTAAATAAATGTCTGTATGAATCCTTAATCCATTAGCAATATATGTTTATTATTGTGACATCCAAGGAGAATGCCAATGGGCCTCAAGATTTCTTCTTGTGTTGGGGCAGAGAGTACACACTGTTTACTCTTTGTGAGCTAGTCCCAACATCCAGCACTCAGATATCCACACTCTCCCCTCTATACACCTCTTCTTAGGTGATTTGAATGTCTTGACCCTCCTAATTCATTGATTCATTCATCTTTTTTAGCATTTACTAAATATTTTCTCTGTGCCAGGCATTGTTTTGAGTGCTGGGGACACAGATGAATGATTTCGGCTCTTGAATAGTGTCCAATCTAGTGGGGAAAATAAAAACAATAGACTGTTATAAAGCGGTTTTCAAAATAGAGTCTGTGATTCCAGCATCCACTTTGTTGTTTCTGTAGGAAACAAGCAATCCCACTTTACTTTTGTCTCAGACCAAAGAGAAAAGAACAAGAAAAGAAGTAAATTATTAAAGTCTGGAGGCTTTAAGATAAGGCTGGCACTGTTTTGCAATATTTCAAATGGATAAGTTACCCCCCACCAAAGGGACTCCCAGGGCATTGGTTCCTATACTCCTGCCCTAAGGTGGGTTTCTCTAACCTCTCAAATCAGTATGTTAAGGAATTTGCAGCAAGGTACTTGTGAAGGTGAATTTTAAAAACAGATAATGTCCCTACCTAGGAACCTTGTAAGATACTGAGAGAACCCTGTTGGAACACTTATCTATTGCTAAAATAAGGTTCTATAACCAGCCACCCCAAAACTTGGTGACTCAAAACAACCATTTATTTCAACTCTGTGGGTTGGCAGGGTGGTTCTGCAGATTTTGGTGGTGCTTCTCTCACAACTGGGACTCATTTTCCTATTGAGTGGTTGACTGGCCTTTGGCTGATCTAGGGTGACCTTGTCTGGAAAAAATGGCTCTGCACCATGTGTCTCATCCTCCAAAAGGGTTGCTTCAACATGTTCCCACAGTGAAGGCAGAGGAGAGAGAGAGAGAGAGAGAGAGAGAGAGAGAGAGAGAAGATATATGTAACGCCTTTGAGGCCTAGGCTTAGAACCAGTACAGACAATTCTGATTCTTGGACAAATCATAGGCCAGCCCAGATTCCAGGGGTGGAGAAATAGATTGCACTTCTTTATGAGAGTGACCGCAATATCATATTGCAAAGAATGTAATGTAAGTACACGGAAAGAAAACAGAGGCCATTTGGTAATCCCTTTGCCACATCAGTCTCCCAGCTTTTTACCAAACAAGCACCTATTTCCTGTTGTACTCATTGCTGTGACAAAAAGGAAGAGTAACTAAAGCCACACGAACATCAGTGAGAAGGTGGCAGTCACATGCACCGAAAAACATGCATCCAGTGACCCCTAGGAGGACAACAAAGCGTTGTTACTGCTTGGCTGAGGACACACAAAATATCCTTGAGAACACCCTGAAAAAATTAGGAGCACTCAGGAAGACCATAAACATGGTGGTCAATCCACCAACTTTAACCAGAAGACACTGGCAGAATATTTTTTTAAATTTTTAATTAACTTCTTTCTTTCATTTGCTATTTCCCTATGTCTTGCTTTCTTCCCTTCTTGCCATCCTCCCCGCCCCTTCCCACGCCATTCCCCACACACATTTTAAGGAGTCTATTTCTTGATTTGGTTTCTAAAAATCAAAGTCCAAAAACAAAACAGTGTTTAGGAAAAACAGCAAAATTAATAGAGGTAGGGAATTCTCCCCTAGAGACTAGAACAGGATTCCTCAGGGACAAGAGGAGCAAAAGAGAAGGGAGTCGATTCGAGCTGAAGAGCAGGTGGCTCTGTCCCCAATATCTGGGCAGAGTACCTGGCCAGCAAACAGCACATACCTAGAAAAGAGGCCAGAGGTAGAGGTAACAGAGAGATTATTGAAATTCTGAGTTTGTCAGGGAAACAGCAGGGAGAGCTGGCCTCCTGGAAGGAGCCACACAGCAGGCATGAGGGATAGGATGGGGTACCTCCTGGTCATGGGGACGCTGCAGCCAGTTGCAGTACCAGCTCTACCATTTGCCAGCCTGTGTGACCTTGTGCCAATCAGGTAACTTTTATGTCCTTTGACTTCCTCATCTGTAAAATGGGGTAAAGAGTACCACTTTGAAGGATTGCTGTTTAAATAATGTTTGCAACTGTTTAGATAATGCCTGGCACATAATAAGCGCTAGGGAAGATACCCTGCTATTATCACGACATTATCACAGAACCTGTGTTTCTAGTCCAGAAGTCAGCTGGGCTTCTGGATGCCTCAAAAGTTATCTAGGAGGCAGAGACTGAAGACTTGACCGGGCCCACTGCATCCCTCGTGCCTTTGCACTAGGTAAGTCCCAGGAATTTAGATACAGATCTGGTAAAAGGGGGTGAGAGCCCCAAATTTGGTGAAATCACTCTAGTTAAAAGCTTCAAATAAGAATTAGGTTGAACGAAAGAAAAATATAACAAGTTTTATTTCTTGCACTTCCACCTTTATGCACTGGGATTCACATGCACTCTCTCTGTCTTACTGGCTGGATTATGAGTGCCTTATAGGCTGGGGCCCGTTTGGTGTTTTTTTTGACACGACTTTTTCATATCAAGTTTTCTTTTTTCCTTCTTCATCTTTTAATTATTTCTTTTTTCAGTTACAATTGACTGTTGACTTTTACTCTTATATTAATTTCAGGTGTAGAAAGTAGCAGGATACAAAATTAATATTCAGAAATCAGGAGCCATTTTTCTTCCATGTGCACAGGAGAGGTACTCAGTGGACGTCAGGTAAATGAAACAATATGGTTATTTTTTATTATTATTAAGGTGAAATTCATGTAACGTTAAGTTAAACTATAAATTTTAAGAAATTTTTAAAAATTGTGGCCAAATACACGTGACATGGAATTTACCATCTTAACCATTTTTAAGTGTACAACCATTTTAAGTGTACAACTTGTACAACCACCACTTCTATCTGGTCCTAATTCATTTTCATTATTCCAAAGGCAAACTTCCTACCCATTTAGTAGTTACTCCCCCACTCTCCCTTCCCCCAATCCCTGTCAGCCATCAGTTTGCTTTCTCTATGGATTTGCCTATTCTGGATATTTCATAACAGTGGAATCATTCAATATGTGACCCTTTGTGTCTGGCTTCTTTCACTTAGCATAATGTTTTCAAGATTCATCCGCATTGTGGCATGTATGAGTACTTCTTTTATATAGCTGACCAACATGCCATTGTATATTAATATCACAATATGGTTATCCATTCATCTGTTGATGGACGTTCAGGTTTCCACCTATTGGCTTCTGTGAATAGTGATGCTATGAACAATGTGTACATATATTTGTTTCAGTACCTGTTTTCCATTCTTTAGGACTAGAATTGCCAGATCATACGGGAAATCTATAATTAACTTTTATGGGGAACTGTTAAAGTGTTTCCACAGCTGGAATGTGGCTATTGATGGAATCTACAGCCTTATTAGATTGACAGTTCTCAACACCTTGAAAGAGCAGTTCACCATCTGCACCCTCTAGCTCAGGGGTCCCCAGAGTAACTTGATCCTCTTCCAATTCCCAGAGCCTGAGCTGGAGATCATGGCTGTTATTTCCCAAAAGTGAATGAAGCTGCTGTTTTCTTCTTGGAAGATGCCCTGAAACATGATGCTTCTGTTTACCCTATTCCTACTCTCTCCAACCTGCCCTCTTGGAACTGATTCTTGGCCTTACTCTGCTAGAGTACATACAAGGTCTGACAATTAAGTTCGTGAATTTATTGCAACAATGTTGCTAACCTTTTTGGATATTAGAGGGATTATTCATTATGAGTTCATACCAACTGGGGACAAATAGTTAACCAAGTTTACTATTTGTGAGTGCTGAAAAGGCTGTGTGAAAAAGTTGACCTGAACTTTTTGCTAATAATTCATGGCTCTTGCTTCACGACAATGCACCAGCCCACATGGCACTGTCTATGAGAGAGTTTTCAACCAGTAAACAAATAACTGTATTGAAACACCCTCCCTACTCATCTGATCTGGCCCCCAATGACTTCTTTCTTTACCTGAAGATAAAGGAAATATTGAAAGGAAGACATTTTGATGACATTCAGGACATCAAAGGTAATACGATGATAGCGCTGATGGCCATTCCAGAAAAAGAGTTCCAAAATTGCTTTGAAGGGTGGACTAGGCACTGGCATCGGTACAGAGCTTCCCAAGGGGAGTACTTCGAAGGTGACCAAAGTGATATTCAGCAAATCTCACTTGACTCAGTTCCTAGACCTGGTCCAAGTTTCAGATCTAGACTCCATTAACTGAAAAGGTGGCCTGGTACCTAGAAGGAAGGACCCTGAAACATGATAGCAAGTATATACTATGATGATTTTTTTAAAGCTTTTTCTTATGACCATTTACTCAGGTGACTATACACTGGAGAAAGAGGAATGCCTGAACATTTTGGGAATTCTCAGATACAGGGTTTGAGTAACATTGATAACCAAAGACCCAGAGACACATAATATTATTATGGCCTTCGATAGAGCGATAGTAATGGTTATGACCAAGTCCAACTCATAGAGGGGACTAGTAGGTTCACTCACCCACCCAGTTGTTATTTCCCTATATCCCAAGGGTATAATTAGAATGTATATGCTCGGCATTTGGACCCACATTTGGCCTTTGACCTAAGAGGAAAGTGCTGTAATAGTAGGAAAAAGATGTAAAAACTTTTGAAACTGCCCTAATCCACCTGTCCAAGATATTGATTAAATTATAAAAAACACAGCATCTCATCCTTGAGGGAGCAGGCTCTAGTGGAAATTAGTGCCACTTTCAAAGGCTTAGAGGACACATCAGTAATTGTCCCTATCATATCTCCATTTAATTTATCAGTCTGTCTCCTGCAGAACCTGGCTAGATCCTGAAGGATGATGTAATTACTACAAGCTCAACCAAGTAATAACCTAATAACAGCTGTTCTGCCAGGCATGGTATCCTTACTAAAGCAGATGAATAAGGCCTCCAATAAGTGGTACACAGCCAAAGAATTGGTGAATCAGTTATTTTCTACTCCAATCAGGAACAGTCTCAGCTGACAAAAAAACAGACTCATAGACCAATGGAACAGAAAAGAAGGCCCAGAAACAAACCCAAACATATATGGTCAACTAATTTTTTTTTTTTTTGGTTAACTAATTTTTGATAAGGGCACCAAGAACACACAGTGGGAAAAAGATAGTCTCTTCAATAAATTGTATTGCTAAAACTGCATATCCAGATGCAAAAGAATGAAATCGGACCTGTATATTACATTATACACAAAAATCAACTCAAAATGTATTAAAGACTTAAAGCATAAGACCTGAAACTATAAAACTCCTATAAGAAAACAGAGGAAAAGTTCCTTGACATGAATTGGTCTTGGCAACAATGTTTTGGATTTGAAAACAAAAGCACAGGCTACAAAAACAAAAATCAATAAGTAGAACTTCATCAAACTAAAAAGTTTCAGCACAGCAAAGGAAACAATCAACAGAACAAAAACCCAGAGACTTAAAATGTCACATGGCAACCTATGGAATGGAAGAAAGTATTTGCAAACCATATATCCAATAGGGGTCTAATGTCCAAAATATGTAAGTATCCAAAATGTCATCCAACTCAATAGCCAAAAAAAAAAAAAAAAGTAAAATAACTAAAATTGCAACTGTTGGGAAAAATTTTCCAGGTCTGAGAGACCAGAGGAAGAGGCTGACAACTCTATCATTACATTAAGAGTTTATTAAAGGAACATATATATGAGGTGCATTCAGGGTTGTGACGGGATGCGATGGATATCCTCCACAATGAGGGGCAGGCGCTAAAGGATTATATAGGGCAGGGCAGGATGGATAGAGGTACTGGGTAGTGACCCACCCCACATAAGGTGAAAATGCCTATCATGCTTGTGCCAACCAGGGCTCTGGCCTGTTTCAGAAACCAGCACAAACCAGCAGGCTGTGGGGCAAAGAGGAGGTGTGATCAGACAATCTCTGAGAGAATTTAGGGCAAGCAATCTCTGTTCTGCCCCCAATCTAGCTGGCAAGTCTGGCATTACTCAGGAGCATTCATGTCATGGCATAGTGTTTCCTCTACACCAATTTCAAAAACGAGCAAGTGACCTGAATAAACATTTTTCCAAAGAAAATATACAGATGGCCAACAGGTATGTGAAAAGGTGTTCGACATCACTAATTATCAGGGAAAGGCAAATCAAAACCATAATGAACATCACCCCACACCTGTTAGGATGGCATTATCAAAAAGTCAAAAAATAAAAAATGTTGGTGAGGATGTGGAGAAAAGGGAAACTTGTACACTGTTGGTGGGATTATAAATTCACACAGCCACTGTGGAAAACAGTATGGCAGTTCCTCAGAAAATTAAAAATGTTTTGTAAACTTGAAGTTTGCTACAAAAAAAAAAGAAAGAAAAACACCAATCTGATGTATTTGTCTATTTTTGTGCCAATACCACATTATGTGAATTATGTTAGCTTTGTTGATTTTTTGCAACATTCGTAATTAAATATTCACTCCATTTCATACCTAAGAATATTGATCTTTCTGAGCCTTTAAAAGCATCTCTCTGAGACTTTAAAGCAAGTTTAGTTATTAACTTCTCTTTTGTGTACCTTTCTTGCTTAACAATAAGATAATCAGAGAAGTTAAACTATCTACATGATTGCTTAAAGCAGTGCTTGCCAAACTTTTTCACTTAGCACACATAGAAGGTAATAAAACTTGAACAGCTTCCTGGAGTAAGCATAAGAGGCAACTTCAATCCAGACTGATCCTGAGGGATCTGGCTCCCACAGAGCCTGAAAGTATCATATGTTCATATATCTATAACTTTTTCATACCAGGCAAGGTGGAAAGCTCTGGAATGCTAAGACCAGTGGAAGCAGACTAAGACAGGAAATAGAAGGGACAGGAAGTGGTTCATAGTGACAGTGGACTAAATAGACCATAATGCTTACTCTAGGGCACCAGGTGATATATCTGTTTGAGAATATCAGCTTTGTCAGTCAGATCTGGTTTCTCTCTGGGAACCAACTTGTCGCCCTGTAACTTAGCTCATTCATTCAGGAAATATGTTTTGAGTACCTGCTATGTGCCTGGCTCTGTCCTAAGTAGTTAGGTTACAGTGAATGACATAGACAAAATTGCCAGCCCCCTTGGAGCTTATATTCTAGCATGGGGAGGTGGGGAAGACAGAAAAGAACCCCGCTAAACTTAAATAAATAAATTACATATAATATATCAGAACATGATATGTGCTAAGCAAAGAGTAGAGAAAGTAAGGGAGGTTGGGGATGCAGAGGGATAAAGCAGGTGGGTTGCAGTTTAACATAAGAAGGTGAGGGTACACCTCATTGAGAAGGTGTCATTTAAATAAATTATTTAAGGAGATGAGTTTAGTTAGGTATCCGGAGGAAAAGCTTTCCAGTATGAGGAAACAGCTGAGACAAAGGCCACAAGGCTAGAGTGACACATCTGCATGTTTGAGAAATAGTAAGTCCATTCTGAGCAAGGAGAAAAGTTGAGGGAGACATGGTAGGTATAAGAGGTAATTAACTGGGGCATGTTAGGCACTGCTTTAGGCTCAATAAAAGGACTGGGCTTTTACTCAAAGGGAAATGGGGACCCAGGGCAGGAATTTAAGCAAGAGGAGTGGCATGATCTGAATAGACTGTAGGGGACGAGGGTTGAAACAGGGAGATCTAAGAAGAGGCTGTAGCAGTAACCCCAGTAAGAGGTGAGGGTGACTTGGAAAACAGTGAAAGTGGTAACAGAAGAGCAAATTCTGGATATGTTAGGAAAGCTGACTCAGCAAGTCACTTAACATCTCTAAACATTAGTATAAATTCGTAAAATAAAGATAAATAATATCTACCTCATAGAGTTATTGTGGGATTAAAGGAGATAATACATGTAAGGTGTTTAGTTTGGTGCATGGTTCAAAGTAAGCAACGGTCATGGAAGTAAAAAGTCTTATTAAAAGACTTCAGAAAATCATCCCCCCATTAATTTATGCACTCAGAAAATATTTATTGAAATATATATTTCTACTTTGAATACAAGTACAAATGTGAAGGGGTTGTGGTTAAAGTTCCTCAGAAAGCCACTTGGATGAATCTGTTACACTTCAGAGTACACAGTGACTTGATGTTAACTAGAACTACCCAACCATAATGCCAGACATGGTATCCTTACTAAAGCAGATGGATAAGCCCTCTAACAAGTGATACACAGCCAAAGATTTGGTGAATGCATTCTTTTCTACTCCAATCAGGAACAGTCTGATCTGACTTAGAAACAGACTCATAGACAGAACTGCTGAAACACACCAGCTCAGAATCTGGTGCAGGAAGAGCTTTGGAACTTCAAAAGCTCTCCGCATCCCCACAGGGATGTGACGCCCTATGACCGAGGTGAACTGTAAACAGAGGAGAAACCCGCCTTCCAGGGAATCCGCCCATTGTGTGAGAAGTTGGAATAGTGCAGAGAAAACATAACACTACAGTGTGAGAGAGAAAAAAAGGCTGCAGTCGGAGAGAAAATAAAACATTCTACCAACACGTACTCGAAAACAAAAGAAAGACCTCTTCCTATCAACCTGTTGCAGAACCCACTCCTGTAAATGTCTAGGAAGACAAATAATAAATCACTAATTGCCATAAATAACCAAGACAACAAGACAGTTCAGAAAGAAAGTGAAAAGTCTCCAGAAAATGAATTAAAGGTATGGAAATAAGTGACTTAAATGACAGAGAATTCAAGACTGCAGTTCTGAAAAAATTCATGAGATGCAAGAAAACACAGAAAGGCAGTTTAATGAACTCAGAAACACAATCAAAGAACAACATGAACATTTTACGAAAGAGAGTGAAATGTTAAAAAAAACCAGATAGAATTTCTGGAGATTAAAAACTCAATAGAAGATATTAAGAATGAAATAGCCAGCTTAGGTAGTACAGTTGACCAAATGGAGGAAACACAATCAAAAAACGACATGAGCATTTCACAAAAGAGATTGAAATTTTAAAAAAGAACAAAATGGAATTTCTGGAGATTAAGAACTCAATAGAAGAAATTAAGAATGAAATAACCAGCTTAGGTAGTAGAGTTGACCAGATGGAGGAAAGAATCAGTGACATCGAAGATAGAAACCTGGAAATGACAAGGATGGAAGAAGAAAGACTTGAGACTTAAAAGACATGAAAGAACTCTACAAGAACTTTCTGACTCCATCAGAAAGAGCATATAAGAATAATAGGCATACCAGAAGGAGAAGAAAGAGAAAAGAGAACTGAGAGTATATTCAAACAAATAGTTGATGAGAACTTCCCAAGCTTGTGGAAAGAACTGGATCCTCGAATCCAAGAAGCAAATAGAACACCTAATTACCTCAACCCCAACAGGCCTTCTCCAAGGCACGTTGTATTGAAGCTGTCAAATATCAACGACAAAGAAAGAATCCTCAAGGCAGCCAGGAAAAAGAAGACAGTAACCTACAAAGGAAAGCCCATTAGATTATCATCAGATTTCTCAGCAGAAACTCTACAAGCCAGGAGGGAGTGGAACCAAATATTCAAACTATTGAAAGAGAGAAATTATGAGCCAAGAATAATATACCCAGCAAAGATATCCTTTAGATATGAAGGAGGAATAAAGACCTTTCCAGACATACAGAAGCTGAGGGAATTTTCTAATACACGACCTGCACTACAAGAAATACTAAAGGAGGCTATTCGATCACCATCAACAGGGACAATTTGTGGCAACCAAAACATAAAAAGGGGGAGAGTAAAGGCCTGAACTGGAATATGGGAATGGAGAAAGTAAGCGTGCTGAAGAAAATGGAATACTCTAAATATCAAACTTTCTTTTACATAAACTTAAGGGTAACCACTCAAAAAAAATCCAGAACTAAAATATATACTGCAATAAAAGAAGAAACAGAGGGAAACATCATAGAATACCACCACCCAGAAATAACAGACAACAACAAAAAGGCAAAAAAACAATGGAGACACAGCCTTACCAGAAACCTAAGATAGAATGATAGGAAATCCTCACATATCAATAATCACACTAAATGTATATAGACTAAACTCACCAATAAAAAGGCACAGATTGGATAAAAAAAAACTAAACCCAACCATATGCTGTCTCCAAGAGATGCATCTCAGCTACAAGGACAAGCATCGACTCAAAGTGAAAGGGTGGAAATTGACACTCCAAGCAAATGGTACCCAGAGAAAATCAGGTGTAGCCATAATGATATCAGATGAAACAGACTTCAGGGTGAAAAAGGTAACAAGAGACAAAAATGGACATTTCATAATGGTAAAGGGGACTACACAACAAGAAGACATAACAGTCATCAATATTTATGCCCCCAATCAGGGAGCACCGAAATATACCAAGCAACTACTAACAGAACTAAAGGGAGAAATTGACCAAAACATAATTACACTAGGGGACTTAAATACATCATTGGCAGCCATGGATAGATCATCCAAACAGAAAATAAATAATGAAATAGCAGCTCCAAATGACACATTAGTTGAAATGGACATAATTGACATATGTAGAGCACTTCATCCTAAAACATCAGACTATACATTTTTTTTCTAGTGTACCTGGAACATTCTCAAAGATAGATCATATATTGGGACATAAAACTAACCTCAGCAAATTTAAGAAGATTGAAATCATACCAAGCATATTCTCTGATTACAAGGCTTTGAAATTGGATATCAACTGCAAAAAGAAAGCAGGAAAACCACAAATACCTGGAGATTAAACAACATGCTTTTAAAGAATGACCGGGTCAAAGAAGAAATTAGAGGAGAGATCAAAAGATACACAGAAACAAATGAGAATGAAAATACATCCTACCGAAATTTTTGGGATGCAGTGAAAGCAGTTTTAAGAGGGGAATTTATATTATTACAGGCCTATCTCAAGAAACAAGAAAAATCCCAAATAAATAACCTCACATTAAACAAAACAAAACAAAAACAGACTCATAGACCAATGGAACAGAAAAACGGGAAATTCCAGGCACAGCTCTTATTTACTAAAATGTCTTTTGAGGCAGACACACCTGTGAATTTTGCCACTTAATCTGTCAGGATCTGTGCAGGTCCAGATTACCCAATATGATCTTTAAGTCAAGAGAAAATTGGAAGAGAGAATTAGTGATTCCTGATAAAGCACTTGAAGGTGAAACTTTAGATTTTTCTACCCTAGATAACCTCAAGACTTTGTGTTCTATTGTTTACTACAATAGAAGTCCAACCTTTCAGCAATCCTGGTTCCTGTGGAATCAAAGAATAAGAGCTAACAGCTGCAGACTCAAGACGGAGCGCATACAGTAACTGAGTAGCACGTTATCCAGTCATACCACACTCTGCTCAACAACACATTTTGACAATGAGGGGAAAAACCTTTCAAATTAATTGTAAGAGATTATCCAGAGGGTCTAGTGTAATATGATCCTCTGAAACTAATGTGACAGAAATTAGTGGTTCTATGCACACTCAGTGCCTACATGTTTAATACATCTCCATGGACAAGTGCCCTGGGTCAGAACTTCTTCATTTCTTCTGTTTCTCTGGATGTGCCTAGTTCTTCATCTAATAGCCCTTTCACTTTACAGTTCCACTTTACAGGCCCACACGCTCAGATTTGAAGACTCTTTGATATTGACTCTTTCCTGGAATTGGATTGGAGTTTCGCCACTCTCCCACTCCGCTGGCTGATGGGGCCATGATGGGTAGATCCCTCCCTGGTGGGGTTGGTAGATGTCTAGGGAGAGGTACTGGGGACAGGAAGCTGTCATCCTCCTCCTCCTCCCCTCCAACAGTTTTCCATGGTTCCTGTGTCTTTTTCCCTTCTCTCTGGCTTCACTCTGGGAACATAAGAAAAAGCTTGGTCTTTGAGAGTGGTAGTTCATAACCATGGCTGGACATTGGTAAAGTTCAAAAGCCCCTAGATGAGTCCAGTGTTCAGCCTACCATTCTGGAGAGTGAGCCTGGCAGGTAATTTTCTGGAAGCTGCAGGGAATGAGAGTGCTGAGGACACTGCTGTGCAGGGCAGTCTCTCTGTGGACCAGCTGAGCCCCAACTACTTCAGAGCAATCAAGCCATGCATGAAACGCACGCAGTGATCAGGACCTAGCATCTCTGAAGAATGTGAAGCAGGGCCCTCGATTGCCCGAGCCTCATGCAGCCCTGTGGGCTCTGTGGTGAACCCTCCTGAAGTTCTTGTACTTTCTTCTGTTCCAGCCTGTGTTAGTCTGACAACCTGGGCTGCTGGCTTCGCCTTCACTCCCTCCCTCAGTTTGCAGTCTGTTTCCTCCTTTCTACCTAACTTTTTGGTATGCACTAACTGGTCCCTTTGGCCGGTATCAAGAACCTTCTATTAATGATTCTAAGAGTATATCCTATGGACCATATCTGGTATCCCCATGGGTCTGATTTTGGAGTACTGGACCCTGGTGAATGGAATTTGCCAAAAGACCCAAAGTGATTTGGCTAGTATGCTTACAGATTGGGATATTGGTGAAAGGGGCAGAACTGAATGGTTGACTCTAATAAGATAATTATCGTCTCTTGTGCTATTAGCACAGGGATTATATGTAGGTCAAAATAATAACATTTTTCTGTAAATCTAAAACTTTTTGTTGACCTCACCATGTATTACAGCCAAATTTGTCAGCTGGTGAGTATATGTTAAAATTAGGAATGAGAAAAGTTGCAGATGTGTATTGACATAAAACACTAGTAAATATCAAGAGAGTTAAGCCTTTGGGATACACATCTGTAGCATTCCTCTTCAGCCATTTTTTGGCAAAGAATCTTGGGCCTTGGGAGTCACATTCCATGGATGCTTCTAAAGAAGGAAACCATGGATTCTATCCGGTAGCTTAGCACCTAATAAAACCGAAGTTCCCAAAGAAAGGATTCTCCTATACATGATAAACTATCCTAAATCTGGCTAAGAAAAAACTAACCAGTTCTTGAAAATAAGGCCATGTATAGACTTTATGTAATACGTGACCTACATTGGCATGGGACTCACTGATGAATCAGTCCGACAATCAAACCGGTACCAGAAAAAATGGAGCAGGGACAGCTTGAGTGAGAAATGCCTCTGTCTGAGTGAGTGCATAGGATGAGCAAACAATCATAATGGGCAAGAGTAGAGTGGTTCCCATGATGGGGATGAAATTGCACCAAACAACTTCCCAACAACAGGGGATCTGGAGGAAAGGAAGGGCCACAGGCTAGTGCAGAGCCTATGCCCAAAGCCTACTTCAGTTCCTTGACTGTACCTTCTCTCTCCTCATTTCTCACTTCTAGGAAGAGCCCTGCTTTGATGTAGCTTTGTATCTTCCCTCCTGGCTTGTCTTAGAACACGCACTTTACTGGATATGAACCAGCATAGGAATTCTCTTAATGAGTGGTCAATTACAGTGGCTCCACATCTGTAGTTTTATATACAGAAGTTTTATGTAAGATTATATTTGAGAACAAGTTTCTGCCTGTGGAAAAAAGTTGAAAAGCCACTAAGCTAAATTAAGACTGTCAAATGGATGGTCAGTACCATTTCTGCCCCGAAGAGAGTAATCTGAGCTGTCAGATCCAACTAAAGAAGAGATGGGGCTTCAAGCTCCAAGTTCCTGCTACTTCTGAATTAGTAACTGAGTGACTGAGGTAGTTACCATCAGAAGCTAAAGTCAAAAGGATGCAGAGTATAGCCATGAAGTGGGGAGAGTCAGGGCCTCAAGGTGAGGGGGAACATGAGGGGTCATGGCCAGCCAAACCGCCACATGAGGCAGTCTTGTTTCATCCACTTTCCACGCATCCACCCACCACCACCCTACTGGATTGTTTGAAGCAAATCCCAGACATTATCTCAATTCATCTGTCAATCCTTCATTACGTTTCTATATAAGGACTCTTTATTCCCCCAGTTTTATTGAGATATAATTGACATATAATACTGTGTAAATTTAAGATGTACAACAGGATGATCTGATACACGAATATATTGTAAAAGGATTACCACAATAAAACGAACACATCCATCACCTCACCATGATTACCTTTGTGTGTGTGTGGTGTGTGTGTGTGTGTGTGTGTGTGTGTGTGTGTGTGTGTGTATGTCTATGGTGAGAGCATTTAAGATCTTGGCAACTTTCAAGTATATAATAAAGTATGGTTAACTATACTCACTGTGCTGTACATTAGCTCCCCAGAACTTACTTATCTTATAACTAGAAATTTGTACCTGTTGACCAACATCCCATTTCCCCCAACCCCCAGCCACTGGCAACCACCATTCTGCTCTGTTTCTGAGCTCAGCTTTTTTGGATTCCACATTTAAGGAGATCATATAGTATTTGTCTTTCTCTAAAGGACTCGTTTTAAAGCATACAAACACAATTCCATTATCACATCTAAAAAATAGTATTAATTCTTTAACATTATAAAGTATCCAGTCAGAATTCAGATTTCCCTGTCTCATACTTTTTTTTTTTTTTACTTTTTGTTTGTTTAAATGAAGATCCAAACAAGACCCTCCTCTTGCATTTGTTATTATGTTTCTTTGGTTTTCTATAGATTCATGTTCCCTTCTTTTTTCCCTTACTATTTGTCAAAGAAACCAGGTAGAATATTTTTAAAATATTAAAGTTTTAAACAAAGCAAAAGAGCAGTTCTATTCATTTGAATTACTGTCTTCACTCAGAAATAAAACAAAAATTGTTAGTTGTGGAAATCATGTGAAAACCATACCAGTTTGATGAAACTCTTTCTATATTCCAGATGCAAGCAATCTTAAGTAACTGTGATTGGTCAGGATTGTTTTAATTGAAGATTAATCTAAATGGAAGAGTCTAGTAATAAATATATTCATAAATATCTATAGTTTTTCACATCTGCACAAAAAAAAATCTTTAATAAGTGTCAGTCCACTTATTTAATAATTCCTTCAGCCACTTTACAGTATTTGGTCACGGATTAGGTTCCCTATTTACTGAAATATTCCTATGTGCTTCTGGAAATACTTGGTCAGAATCATCAAGACCTTTTAATTGACTGGGTCTGAGGAGCTGAAGAAGAGGACAGTGTTATGTGGACATCCAGGTGTGCCATTTGAGTCACGGGATGGATGGTGGGACCTGTCGTACATTCGGTAGCCCAGGAGGAATTTCTGAACTCAAACAGAGTTGGACAAGAGATGACAAGTTGGCTTCAGAGGGTAACAAATGACAGTCACTAGCTGTGTTCCTGCCCCATCTCTGCCAGTGCCGTTGAATCCAACCACTTTTCTGAGAGCCATGGGGCTTCTCCCCAGTGGAAAGAACTTACTCCCTGCAGATGGGCCAGCTCTTCCCCAGCCCTCGGGAAGAATGCCCTCTACGTGATTTAGCCATTAAGCAACCACCTCATCAACCTGAATCTGGGGCTGCTTCTAGGGAGGAACCGACAGGAATTCTTTGGAAAGTAGGTAGAAGAAGAGAGATAATCTTGTGAACACTCTTCTCTAATGCTGTCCCACATTTCTCAATTCCTGCAGACATCAACAACAGGTCCTGGCCTCCCCTTGTGCCTCCTATACTACTACTCCAGGCTCTAACCCTAAGGCAGCCTTAATCTCCCTTTAGTTAGTGGAGAGCCTTAAACACAATGTGTGGGGCCTGACCCGGCCCAAAGCCCCCTTCATTTCTTCTCCCAAGCGGTTTCAACATGTCCCTTACCCAAATTATACTTTTGAAAAATTTGAGACAACCATATTACCCCCAAATCAGAAAATCTGTAAGTAAAAATATTATGTAAAATATAGACAAATCGGAGCCTTTTAAAGTAATCATATTGTACATGGGATAAGTAAAACTAACCGGGTTAAATGGAAAAATAAGGACACAAAAATATGTGCAAGCTGTGTTGTAGCTATGAGAAAATGTGTAGATAAAAAAGGACTATGTTCTCTTGCTGGTGCCCTCTCTTGCCCTCTTATGAAGCCAGTTGGAGTGTTGTGAGAAGCTCTACGGAAAGGCCCATATGGAAAGAAATTTTGTTACAGATCATGCAAAATAGCATTTGTCAGATTCTTGTGTTTGTAGGCACAAGCCTGTCAGAAACCTACAAGATGGAAATAAATCTTTTGTAGTTGATATGTGAAAGAAACTTCATGCGTGGTACCCAAAGTTTTCCTAAAACAAACGAAAAACAATGATAATGTATCATAAAGGTATTTAAGGCAATTAATACAAAAAAATGTGTGTTTCTGGGGAAAAAAAGAATAGAAACTAACGATTTTACTAGGAACGTCAGGATTATGGATGGATATTTTACTTTAAAAAATTTACTGTAATACACATTGTAATTTTAAAATAGAAACAAAATAAAAGTGAGAATGTTGGATTAAAAAGGAGAAAGCATGATCCTTAAAAAATGCTTGATGTAGGTGAAGAAAAGGAAAATATAAATAGCGGGAAATGAAAGAGTCATCCTTATTTCTCCAGGTGGAAATGGTTAACTACAAAGCAAATGGATAGATGATTTCCAAGTGATTTTTATATTCATTTTATTTACTTTATAGTTTATCAGTTATCTGATATTTTCATTTTATTTAGTTTTTTACACTGTATTATTTATTTATTTATTTATTTTTACATTCAACATTATTTTATATTAATTTCAGGTGTATAGTGTATAGTGGTTAGATATTTCTATGACTTAAGAAGTGATCTCCCTGAATAGTCTAGGAGCCACCTGGCACTATGCATAGTTATTACCATATTATTCATTATATTCTGTACGCTTTACATCCCCATGACTACTATATAACACCCAATTTGTACTTCTTAATCCCTTCCCCTTTTTCACCCCGCCTCCAACCCCCTCCCATTTATCACCCCAATAAATCTAGTACCTAACTGATATCACACATAGTTATTACAAAATTATTGACTATATTCATTATGCTGCACCCTAAATCCCCATGACTAAATCCCCAACTCTACATATTTTTTTTATTTGAGGTTTATTGAGGTGACAATTGTTAGTAAATTTACATAGATTTCAGGAGTACAATTCTGTATTACATCATCTATAAATCCCGTTGTGCGTTCACCACCCAGAGTCAGTTCTCCTTCCATCACCATATATTTGATCCCCCTTACCCTCATCACCCACCCCCCACCCCCTTACCCTCCGGTAACCACTAAATTATTGTCTGTGTCTATGAGTTTTTGTTTCTCATTTGTTTGTCTTGTTCTTTTGTTGTTTTTGGTTCATATACCACATATCAGTGAAATCATTCAGTTCTTGGCTTTTTCTGTCTGACTGACTTCGCTTAGCATTATACTCTCAAGATCCATCCATGTTGTCACAAATGGTCCTATTTCATCTTTTTTTACTGCTGAATAGTATTCCATTGTGAATATATACCACAACTTCTTTATCTATTCATCTATCGAAGGACATTTTGCTTGTTTCCATGTCTTGGCCACCATAAATAAAGCTGCAATGAACACTGGAGCACATGTGTCTTTATGTATAAATGTTTTCAGATTTTTTGGGTAGATACCCAAGAGAGAAATTGCTGGGTCATGTGGTAATTCTATTCGTAATTTTTTGAGGGACCTCCACACTGCCTTCCATAGCGGCTGCACCAGTCTGCATTCCCACCAACAGTGTATGAGGGTTCCTTTTTCTCCACAGCCTCTCCAACACTTGTTACTATTTGTTTCATTGATAACAGCCATTCTGACTGGGGTGAGATGATATCTCATTGTGGTTTTTATTTGCATTTCTCTGATGATTAGTGATGTTGAGCATTTTTTCAAAGGTCTATTTGCCATTTGTATGTCCTCTTTGGAGACATGTCTCTTCAGGTCCTCTGCCCATTTTTTAATTGGGTTTGTTTTTTTGTTGTTGAGTTTCATGAGTTCCTTGTATATTTTGGATATTACCCTTATCAGAGGCAGTGTTGGCAAAAATCTTCTCCCATTCAGTTGGTTGCCTCTTTGTTTTGTCGATGGTTTCTTTTGCTGTGCAGAAGCTTCTAAGTCTGATATAGTCCCATTCGTTTATTTTAGCTTTTACTTCCATTGCCTTTGGAGTCAAATTCATGAAATGCTCTTTGAACTCAAGGTCCATAAGTTTAGTACCTATGTTTTCTTCTATGCGGTTTATTGTGTCAGGTCTTATGCTTCAGTCTTTGATTGAATTAATTAGTCCATTTTGAATTGAATTAATTTTGGTACATGGTGATAGATAGCAGTCCTGTTTCATTCTTTTGTACATGGCTTTCCAATTCTGCCAGCACCATTTATTAAAGATAATAATAGACAGAAAAGAAATGTCTTTTCTCCATTGTATGTTTTTTGCTTCTTTGTCAAAAATTATCTGTCCATATTTATGTGATTTTATTTCTGGGTTCTCAATTCTATTCCATTGGTCTATGTGTCTGTTTTTCTGCCAATACCATGCTGTTTTGATTATTGTAGCCCTGTAGTACAAGCTAAAGTCAGGGAGTGTGATACCTCCGGTATTGTTCTTTTTTGTTAAGATTGCTTTGGCTATTCGGGGTCTTTTGTGGTTCCAAACAAATTTGATGATTTTTTTGTTCTATTTCTTTAAAAAATGCCATTGGGATTTTGATGGGGATTGCATTAAATCTGCATATTGCTTTGGGTAGTATGGCCATTTTAACTATGTTGATTCTTCCAATCCATGAGCACGGAATGTCTTTCCATTTCTTTGTCTTCTTCAATCTCTTTTAAAAATGTCTTACAGTTTTTAGTATATAACTTTTTCACATCCTTAGTTAAGTTTATTCCTAGGTATTTTATTCTTTTTGCCACAATTGCAAAAGAAATTGTGGTTTTTTTTAATTTCTTTTTCTAAGATTTCATTGTTAGTATATAGCAATGCAATGGACTTTTGTATGTTGATTTTGTAGCCGGCAACTTTACTGTATTCTTGATTGTTTCTAATAGCTTTTTGGTGGAGTCTTTAGGGTTTTCTATATATAACATCATGTCATCTGCAAAGAGTGACAATTTAACTTCTTCATTCCCAATTTGGATGCCTTTTATTTCTTTCTCTTGCCTGATTGCTCTGGCAAGGACTTTCAACACTATGTTGAAAAGCAGAGGTGATAGGGGACAGCCCTGTCGTGTGCCTGAACGTAGAGCAAAGGGCTTCACAACTCTACATAATTTTTATCTTCTTTGTCTTCTTCTCCTTCTCCTTCTCCCTCTCCATCTCCCTCTTCTTTTCCCTCTCCCTCGCCCTCTCCTATTCCTTCTCCATCTCCTCCTCCTCCTCCTTCTTTTTCTCCTTCTTTATAAAGAAGTCCTACTACCATTTCTTTTAATATTGGTTTGGTGGTGATGAACTCCTTTAGCTTTTTCTTGTCTGGAAGTTCTTTATGTGTCCTTCAGTTCTAAATAATAGCTTTGCTGGGTAGAGTAATCTTAGTTGCAGGTCTTTGCTTTTCATAACTTTGAATATTTTGTGCCAAATCCCTTCTGGCCTGCAAAGTTTCTGTTGAGAAATCAGCTGACAATCTTATGGGAACTCCCTTATAGGTTAGTAACTGCTTTTCTCTTGCTGCTTTTAAGAGTCTCTCTTAGTCTTTAACCTTTGCCATTTTAATTATTATCTGTCTTGGTGTGGGCCTCTTTGGGTTTATCTTATTTGGGACTCTGTGCTTCCTGGGCTTGTATGTCCATTTCCTTCACCAGGTTAGGAAGTTTTTCATCATTATTTCTTCAAATAGGTTTTCAATTCCTTGTTCTGTCTCTTCTCCTTCTTGTACTTCTATATTATGAATGTGGTATGCTTGATGTTGTCCCAGAGGCCCCTTAAACTCTCTTCATTTTTGGATACTTTTTTCTTTTTGCTGGTCTGATTGTTTTCTGCTACCTTATATTCTAAATAGCTGATTCAATCCTCTGTTTCATCTAATTCATTGTTGATTCTCTTTAATGTATTCTTCATTTCAGTTTTTGTATTCTTTATTTCTGACTGGTTCTTTTTTATGCTTTCTATCTCCATTTTTATGTTTCCTATCTCTTTATTGAAGTACTCCCTGAGATCACTGAGCATCCCAATAACAAGTGTTTGGAACCAGCGTCTGGTAAATTGCTTGTCTCCATTTTGTTTACTTCCTGTTTTGGAGCTTTGTTCTATTTTTTCATTTGGGACATGTTTCTTTGTCTTCCCATTTTGGCTGCCTTCCTGTGTTTGTTTCTATATATTAGGTTGGGCTGCTCTGCTTCCCAGTCTTAATAGAGTGGTTTTATGTAATAGGTGCCCTGTGGGACTCAGTGGTACAGTCTCGCTGGTCACCAGTGCTGGGTGCTCCGGGGATGTCCCTTGTATGGGTTGTGTGTGCCCTCTGTTGTAGTGAGCATTGATTGCTGTTTGCACGCCACTGAGAGGGACTGACCTTCAGGCTGATTGGTTGTGAGGACTGGCTGTGATTGTAGTAGAGGAGCTGTGGTGCAAGGGCTGACCCAACAGAGCAGAATTTAGTGGGGCTCTGGTGCCTGCCTGGTCTGCCGTTTGAGTGTCTCATCCTTGGAGGTAGCCAAGTGATGCTCCAGCTTGGTCCAAAACTGGCCACTAGGTATGCCAGCCCTGGGGCCTCCTGGAAGGGGACCCACTGCAGATAAAGTTTAGCCACAGCAGTGCTCTGTCCAGGGCCACCTGGTATGAGCCACAAAGTAATCTGCAGATGGCTGCCACCTGCACTGAACATACAGGTGCCTTGAGAGGCTAAGCTGTGAACCAAGACCGGCTGTGACTGGAGTCAGGCTTAGAGCTTCTCAGCCAAAGGTACAGGACATGCAGAAGCCAGATGCTGCTTGTTTGGGTTTCGTGAACCTTTGGGGGCGGGGTCTCTGGGAATCACTGAGGTGGGGAAGACAAAAGGTGATATAGAGACTCAGATGTGAAGTCTGCCTGTGTCTGCATGCACAGGGGGAGAACTCAACAAAGAAACAATGGCTTCCACCAGCTATTCTGTCTGGGAGAAAGCTGCGTCTCCAGCCCTTGCACTAAAGCCAGACAATTCAGTTTGTCCCCATATGTCCCTGGCACCTTTCAAGCTGCTGCCTCCGCACTGGAGAGTGAGTCCGTCAGTGAGTAAGTCTGTGTGTGGTCCCTTTAAGAGGAGTGCCACCCTCCATCTCACTCAGCCACAATTTTTGCTGTTTTTTTTTTGGTGGGGGGGGCAATAAGGTACAAGTTTATTGCTTTATAGTGCATTTTAACAATTCAAAGTCAACCTGAATAATAGGAATATTATGAATCCATCTCCACTTTTCTACTTTGTCACAACTTAACATTTTGGTCTCAATTGTTGTTATTTGAATTATAGCAATGAATATTCCATGTTTCATGATGGGGCAGCACGTATGAACGAACATGTGCTGGGAAAGTTCTGCTGGATCTGGTTTGTTTCACTTTTGAGGATTAACTATTAATACATGTTTCATCTTTTAATGAGTATATTAAGTGTTGATGTTTTTTTCCTCAAGGAAGGCATATCTTCCTTGAGGAAAAAAACATCAACACTTAATTCAACACTTAAATTACTGTGTCAATTTATTGTATTTCATTCTGTCTCCAGTTGGGGGAGGGGGGAGCTGGAAATGGATATGGGTGTTTTTTCTTATTTTTATTTTTATTTTTTTAAATTTATTGGGGTGACAATTGTTAATGAAATTCAGATCGTATAAATCTTTCGCCTTTTGCTGGTATTTACAACCAGAAATTATGAAGACTTCTCTCCCCAGCATTGGAACCCTGGGCTGGGAAGCCTGGTATGGAATTGGGACCCATTGCTCCTCTGGGGGAGTACCTGTAGAGCCAAGATATGCCTCCCAATTTTTGATGGTCACACGTTCTATATGGCCCGTTCTATATGGCCCGTTCTATATCTCCGCCTCTCCTACCATTCTCAATGCGACTTCTTCTGTATGTCCATAGTTGTAGGGCTTTGGTTCAGCTACACTACAGGTGATTCTCACTGATGGTTGTTCTGTAGTTTAGTTGTAATTGATGTGGTCCTGAGTAGAGGTGAGCACAGCATTTACCTACTCTGCCATCTTGACTGGAAATCTCCTTATTCATCTGATATTTTTAATAAACTATGGAAGTGTTTCAATCATTTGATAAAACAGGGACATGTATATTACTGTATTATATACATTAGTCAAATTATAAGCATTTGTTTGGGAAACTGCTCCAAGCTAACAATATCTGCCACAAAAAGCTTCCTTTGGTAGCTACAATTCCAAATATATTTTTAATGTACTTATTATATTTCTTGGAAAACCACAGAAAGTCACAGATTGACACATTCCCATGGAGTTTCTGAACACACTTGGAGGGCATGGTATCTGACTGGTATTTTTCTCTGTAGAGTCAGGTGAGTAGAGTTGGGACCACGATGGAATCAGAGTTGAGTGGAATGATTCAAGTACAGATCATAGAAATTTACACTTCAATAGAGAGTCCACAGGGTGCAGGGCAGGCAAGAACACCTTGTAAAACTCTGCTCAAAAGATAAAAGACAGAAAAAAAAATGGATCCTCAAAAACATTACACTAAGTGAAAGAAGGCAGCTCCAAAGGCCTTATATTATATTATTCCATTTATATGAAGTGTCCAGAATATGCAGAGCCAAAGAGATGGAATCTATATTTGGAAAGGAGGGAAGACTAAGAAATGACTGCTAGTAAGTATGAGGTTTCTTTATGGGGTGACAAAAATGTTCTGGGTTTGGATAATGAAGATTGCACAACTCTGTGGCTATACTAAACAACACTGAATTGTATACCTTAAAAGAGTAAATTTGAGGATATATGAATTATACCTCAATAAAGATGTTATTTAAAAGGAGAGAGAGAAATGATTACTCAGATGCCAGTGATGGATTAAAAAGTCCCTTTTAAATTGAGGCAGCATGCCCAAAGTACTCCCTTGGTTTTAAAAAGTTAGATATATCTTCTAATGTCCGAATCCTTCTTCCTGCAAGGCACTCATCCTCTCTATTTCACAGTTAATAAATAATCTGTGACTTTTAAGCTAATTTGCATCTCCCTGTAGAGAACTAGCTTGTCTTCAATTAGGTGGGTACAGCATTACATTTCTCTGGAGCTGAAATGATGAGATATCAAGAAATTAGTTCAAATCTAAGCATCAATATTTGGCATAAAAATACAATTGGAACTAATATCACACACTGATTTAAATATTTATTGGCTATAATAAAATATGTCAATTTATTTAAATTTTATGTATGAGACAAGTGAAGTTGCTATAGCTCTTAGAGTTTTTGGTTTTCATGGAATTGCCATTTATTCATCTTTTCTCAGAGGAAGCTTGGCCTTCCCCAAGTTTTTGGATACATTTTAGATGCACTTCTGTCTTTCCATGATTTGTGCAAGTTCTTATGGGTACTAGATTGATTGTTTTCAGCTTATCTCACAGTGGACGAATGACCACTTGTATTTTATTATTTTATTTTATTATCTCCAGGGAGGCTTCTTTACCCACTGCTTTCCTCTAATCTTTCATGGGGCTGGTGGCTGGCTGCACTATCCACAAAGATAGTGACTATTTCCTAGGAGATGATTGGTTTTGTGTGTTTTATTTCAGGTCATTGTTTGGATAAGCTTCAGCCATCTTTAGTAACTCTGACTCATACTCTGACTCATACTCACAGTAGCCACAGTGGTTGACTTGTTACAGTGGTTCCCAAACTCAGGTGTCACCTGGCTCCTCTTCCTCCACTTCAAGGATAGTCTAAAAGTCTAGTCTCACAGAAGCCAATGGTAAGTAAAGACTTATGGAGAATCTCATAGAGGAGGTGTTCCTGGTCCTTGTACTTGTGAGTGCCTGCTTTACTTCTATGGAAATCTTACCCTATGAAGTCTTACACAGGAAAAGACAATTTAAATAGAGTACTGCTTTATAAAGAAATCAAAAATACTTTCTACAGATATAAAAAAATTTGAATTCTGAAAACTTTAGATGAAGAGATCTTAGAATTGAAATTTCATGGCTGAATGAGAAAATAGTCATGAACAGAAAATTACATAAAACCATTCACAATGTTAACAGACTCCTAAAAATGGTCACAAATCTGAAAATAGAGGAGGTACAGTGAGTGGACGAAGCCAAGAGATGTGGACCAGTTCTGTGACTTTGGACAAGTCATTAACTTCTTTATTCCTCAGTTTTCTTTTCTGTGATTTGAGTACAATACTAGTTATCTTTCAAGATTAGACTAGTATCTGGCATTTAACAGGATTCAACAAATGGCAGATGGTAATAACAGCAGTTATTTTTTTTTCTATTTTTGAACTAACAGTATTGATATTGACAGAAACTTTTGCATGTAGAGGTAAATAATCTTGTGTTTTGGACTACAGAAATGCTGGATGTCAAGCTTGGACATCTTCCATGAAAGAGTCTTTAGTGACGAATTATTTAAAAGATGTTTTAAGATGTTTCCCAAAAGTCCATAATGCAAAAAAAAAAAAAAATTTTTAAATAGCAGCCTTATGGTTATCTCTAGCCAGAGATTCATTGGCATTTTATGTTATTTGCAAAATATAACAAAACAATCGAAGGATTTTAATTATCACCTCTAAGAACTAGAAAGAATTGTTTCTCTGACAGCGATGCTAATTTCTTCCACTTTAAGGACAGCCTTATTAATCTCTCCTTGCCCAGATGTTGTTGTTGTTGTTATTGTTGTTGTTATTATTATGAAATTTATTGGGGTGACAATGCTTAGTAAAATTATATAGATTTCAGGTGTACAATTCTATAATACACTATCTATATATCACAGTATATTCACCACCTAGTCAGTTCTTCCATCACCATATATTTGATTCCCTTTTCCCTCTTCTACCACCTCCCTTCCCCCCTTACCCTCTGGTAACCACTAAACTATTGTCTGTGTCTATGAGTTTTTGTTTGTTTGTTTGTCTTGTTCCTTTATGGCTTTCAGTTTTATATCCCACATATGAGGGAAGTCATATGGTTCTCGACTTTTTCTGTCTGACGTATTTTGCTTAGCATTATAATCTCAAGATTCATCCGTGTTGTTGCAAATGGCAATATTTCATCTTTTCTTATGACCAAGTAGTATTCCATTGTGTATATATACCACATGTGCTTTATCCAGTCATCTATCAAAGAATGCTTTGGTTATTTCCATGTCTTGGCCACCATATATAATGCTGCAATGAACATTGGAGTACTTATATCTTTACAGATAAATGTTTTCAGATTTTTTTGATAGATACCCAGGAGAGGCATTGCTGGGTCATATGGTAATTCTAGTCTTAACTTTTTGAGGATTCCCCATACTGCTTTCCATAATAGTTGTATCAATTTACATTCCAACCACCAGTGTATGAGGGTTCCTTTTTCTCCACAACCTCTCCAACACTTGTTACTATTTGTCTTGTTGAAGATAGCCATTCTAATAGATGTGAGGTGATATCTCATTGTGGTTGTGATTTGCATTTCCCTAATAGCTAGTGAAGTTAAGCATTTTTTCATACATCTGGTAGCTGTTTGTATGTCTTCTTGGGAGAAGTGACTGTTCAGGTCCTCTGCCCATTTTGTAATTGGATTGTTTGGTTTTTCGTTGTTGAGTTGTACGAGTTCTTTATGTATTATATTTTGGATATCAGCCCCTTATTGGAGGTGTTGTTTGCAAATATCTTCTCCCATTCAGTTGGTTGCCTCTTTGTTTTGTTGATGGTTTCTTTTGCTGTGCAGAAGCTTTTTAGTTTGATATAGTCCCATTCATTTATTTTAGCTTTTACTTCCCTTGCCTTTGAGGTCAAATTCATAAAATCCTTTTTGAACCCAAGGTCCATAAGTTTAGTATCTATGCTTTCTTCTATGCAGTTTATTGTTTCAGGTCTTATGTTTATATCTTTGATCCATTTTGAGTTAGTTTTGTTATTTGGTGACAAATAACAGTCTAGATTCATTGTTTTGCATGTGGCTTTCCAATTTCCCCAGCACCATTTATTGAAGAGGCTTTCTTTTCTCCATGGTATGTTTTTGGCTCTTTTGTCAAAAATTATCTGCCCATATATATATGGATTTCTTTCTGGGTTTTCAATTCTATTCCATTGGTCTCTGTGTTTGTTTTTTTTTGCCAATAGTATGCTGTTTTGATTATATTGTCACTTTGTAGTACAAGGTGAAGTCAGGGAGTATGATACCTCCAGTTCTTTTTCCTAGGATTGCTTTGGCTATTTGGGGTTCTTTGTGATTCCACACAAATCTGAAGATTTTTTGTTCTATTTCTTTAAAAAATGCATTGGGATTTTAATGGGGATTGTATTAAATCTGAATATTGCTTTGGGTAATATCACCATTTTAACGACGTTGATTCTTCCAATCCGTGAACACAGAATATCTTTCCATTTCTTTGTGTCTTCTTCAGTTTCTTTTAAAAATGTCTTACAGTCGTCCGTGTATAGGTCCTTCACATCCTTTGCTAAGATTATTCCTAAGTATTTTATTGTTTTTGTTGCAATTACAAAAGAAATTTTTTTAAGTTTCTTTTTCTGAAATTTCATTGTTAGTATATAGGAATGCAATGGATTTTTGTACACTGATTTTTATAGCCATCAAATTTACTATATTCATTTATTGTTTCTAATAGCTTTTTGGTGGAGTCTTTAGGGTTTTCTATATAAAGAATCATGTCATCTGCAAAAAGTGACAATTTAACTTCTTCATTCACAGTTTGGATGCCTTTTGTTTATTTCTCTTGCCTGATTGCTCTGGCAAGGACTTCCAATACTGTGTTGAACAGCAGTGGTTAAAGTGAGCAACCCTGTCTTGTTTCTGAACATAGAGCAAAAAGCCTCCCGTTTTTCACCATTAATTATGATATTAGCTGAGGATTTGTCATATATAGCTTTTACTATGTTAAGGTATTTTCAGTCTATAGCCATTTTTTAAAGTGTTTTAATCATAAATGCATGTTGTTGCTTGTCAAATGCTTTTTGTGCATGTATTGATATGATCATATGATTTTTATTTTTTATTTTGCTTATGTAGTGTGTCACTTTGATTGATTTGTGTATATTGAACCATTCTTGTGCCCCTGGGATGAACCCCACTTGATCATGATGTATAATCTTTATAATGTATTGTTGTACTTGATTTGCTAGAACTTTGCTTGGGATTTTTGCATCTATATTCATCAGAGATACTGGTCTGTAGTTTTCTTTTTTTGTATTGTCCTTACCAGGTTTTGGCATCAGGGTAATGTTGGCCTCACAGAATGAGTTAGGAAATACTGCCTGTTCTTCAATTTTTTTGGAAGAGTTTGAGGAGGACAGGTGTTAAATCCTCTTTGAATGTTTGGTAGTATTCACTAGTGAAGACGTCTGGTCCTGGACCTTTGGTTTTGGGAAGGTTGTGGATGATTGATTCAATTTTCTTACTGTTGATCCATCTATTTAGATTTTCTAGTTCTTTTAATTCAGTCTAGGAAAGCTATATGTTTCTAAGAATTTGTCCATTTCTTCTAGGATGTTGAATTTGGTATCATATAGTCCTTCATAGTATTCTTGTATGATCTTTTGTATTTCTGTGCAGATATTTTAAATTTTATACATTTGTTGTAACCTGCAAAGAGTCAAAGAGAGCTGTCCATATGTTGTAACCAATTAGTACACCTATAGTCCAAACCAAAATTTTTTAAAAATTAACTAAGGTTTTTAGTTTTCGCTAGATATTATATCTGCTAAGACATAACTAGTTAAAAATACAAAATCTGAAATAAATAATGCTTTCCAATATAATAATGTTTCTAATGAAGCAAACCTATTCTCAAACAGAGAAAAAAAATTAATTCTAAATTGTAAAAGCAAAATTTTGAAACGCCAAAAAACTCTTATCCGTACAAAGTCTTTAGAATTCTAATGAAATATTAGTGTCCTTAGAAAGATAAAAGCAGATATGGCACTCATAAAACAAGAACAGGGTGCTTTTTTTAAAACCTTAGAAAACCATAAAAAGCTCTTGAAAATTAAAAAGTAGAAATAGCAAAACTTTAAAAATTCAATAAAGGCTGGTAAGATTGAATTTGTTAAAGAAAAGATAGAGGAAAATGACTTCTAGTTTCAGTTCTGACATGTAAAGAGCTTAGAAGTTATCATTCCTGTTCTTATAACAAGAAAAAGCTAGATAAACTGAAAATTAACAACTTTTCATGGACCCATCAGAGAACTGAGGTTGCAGGAAAAACTGCCACTCTGGAATTTGGAAATACAGGCACATTCAGAGAGACAAAGCTGAGACCTCTTTACCTGAAACAAAAGCTGCTGGAGCATACCAAACTAGAGCCATAAATTGGTATAACACTTACATGGTATTTTGATGAATTGCTGGAAGCTGTGTGGATTAATGGACTAGTGTGAAAGTGAGGGGCCACTACAATTTTTTGGCTTTTACCCCATGAGGTTCTCACAGTAAAGAGCTAAGAAAGATTTCTTTGTGGCTCTGGCAGGGAAAAATGCAGAATAGACATTGTGAAATACACCCAGAATCTTCTCCATAACAAAGACTCACCCTCTAGGTCAGGGGTGTCCAAACTGTGGCCTGCGGGCCAATTGCGGCCCATGATCCATTGTTAATTGGCCCGCAGCAAATTCCAAAAATATATTTAGTTTACTTAAATAAACCAGGTGAGGCAATACGTTCTTCACCTCGCCTGGCTGTTTGTATATTTTACCGCATATGGCCCTTGGTGAAAAACATTGAAAAAATGTTGGACACGCCTGCTCTAGGTGAAAGTGCTTTGTCAAACAAAGCCTTACCATAAGTGGGAAAGGGGATTTCTTCTACTTCAGCCTCCTCTAGCCTTCCTGTCTCACATAATTGGGGGGGGGGGGAAGCATAATCAACAGGCATCAAGGCCTCAAGAAGGTAGATTTGGAAAGATGAAATCAGGGAAGGAAGTAGGCAGTAGGATGGAAAAACTATATTTCTGAACAAACACTCGTGAAGTTCACAGCCTGAAGACATAGGCCCACTAAAAGACTGAGATATAATCAGAAGGTAATAAAATGCTCCCCCTTACCCACATCACACTGATGGGGCTGCATTAGAACAACAGTGGATTACAGCTGAAAGAGAGGCAAAGCACAGACTCCCTGAGGAGTATAATGGGAGGAGGGGGGAATCCCAAAGTCAAGAGATGAAATAAAAATAAGGACACTGATAGGAATTTGAAGCCTCTGGCACCAATATCTACAGGCAACATTTAAAACAGCTCAACTTCTAACCAGATTAATTTTAATTCCCTAAAGGCAAGAAAAAACACAGTCTAAAGACAGAGCTATCAGCAGAACCAGATTTGATGTGACCTAGATATTGGAATTACGAGAGAGTGAATTTAAAATAGCAATGATTCTTATTAAGAGCTGTAATGAAAAAAGTAGACTACATGCAAGAACAGATGGAGGATATAGGCAGAGACATGAACTCTAAGAAAGAATAGAAAAGAAGTTATAGAAATTGTTCGGACTGAATCTGAGTTGTTCCAAGATTTGTGCCTGAGAAGTCTGGAGCCCAAAGAACATACAAGGTGCCCGAGTGCGAAACACAGGTTTATTGAGACGTGCTGACTGGGGAGAGACTCTGATGGTGGCCAGCCAGAGGGGTAGTAAGCTGCCCACTGGCAGAGAAGAAGTAGGGTTATACAGGATCAGGAAAACAAAGAACATTTCACTGGAGAAAAGAACAATCACTGCTCTCATGTATGCAGCAGCCCAAGAAGGCAGGAGACCCTGACTGCTTGCCAGCATACACAACTGATTGTCCGATAAGCAGTGTTCCCATGCAGTCAGGAGACATTGATTACATGCCAGTTCATCTGCCTGTGGGCCAAGTTCTTATAGAAGTAAACAGTAACAAAAATAAAGAATGGCTTTGGTGAACTCATCAGTAGAATCAACATAGCTGAAGAAAGAATCAGTGGACTTGAATATAGTAGGTCAATAAAAACTCTTCAAGCTGAAATGCAAAGAGAAAAAAAGACAAGAAAACCAGAACAGAATATCCAAAAACTGTGAGATAATATCAAAAGGTATACCAATGTAAGGGCAAAACTCAGGGAATCAATAGCGTAGTTAGACTTAGCTAGTTTGCAGTTTGATTCACCTCATAGCTCACTATTTAGCCACCTGATATTCCACTGTTTTCTCTTTGTTTTCCCCCTCATTGCTTGATTTAATGACTCTGCTTTGTTCCCTTTCTTAAGACTATACATGCTACCTTGTTGATATAATTAATCAGCAGAGCACCAACCTGGAAAGAACAATTTCTCAATTCTCAGGTACCCGGACACCAGGATCCAGGGTTGCAACGCCCTTACAGTTTTTGCTGATGATGCATAAAACACTCCAGCCATGGCTGCTAAATCTGAGGTAACATGAAGCAGACCAGGTGTGGGAGGTGATTTCTCAACTGTCAGCCCTGAAACTTACATAACCAACTCCACTTTTGTTGTTCTTTCTCCCACCTGCCTGCCTAACTATAAAGCCTCTTGATTATTCTCCGTTTCAGAGAAGGTGTTTTTTTCTTCACATTAGTCAGCTATCTTCCCTAGCTGCCGACATTTAGAATAAAGGACACTTTTCTCCTCACCAACCCTTATCACTCAAGTTTTTGGGCTTTGGGCAGCAAGCAGCACTGGTCCTCAGTCCGATAACAACAATATCAAAAGGTGTGATATACATGTAATTAGAATACCAGAAGAGAAGAAAGCAAGAACAGAAAGAAGCAATATTTGAAGTAATAATGACCAAGAACTTTCCAAAATTAATACCAGATATACCACAGAGCCAGAAAGCTCAGAGAACACCAAGAAGAATAAATAACAAAACTAAATAACAACCTAACCCCCAAACATATATAACTGTGTGTCATAATCAAACTACAGAAAACCAAAGACAAAAAGAAAATCTTAAAAAGAATATATAGAAAAAAAAGAATACATCATCCATAGAGCAACAAGGATAAGAATCACAATGAACTTCTTGTCAGAAGCCATGCAAACAAGAAGAAAGTGGAGTGAAATAGCTCAAGTGTTGTGAAGAAAAAACCCCACCAACCTAGAATTCCATATCTAATGAAATTATTCTTCAAAAGTAAAAAATAAATAAAGAATTTCTCAGACAAAAAACTAACAAACAAACAAAAACTAAGAATTTTTTACCAGCAGAAATATTAAAAGATATTCTACAGGCAGGAGAAAAAATATAGCTCAGAAACTTGGACCTATATAAACAAAGAGAAAGTATTAGAGAGGGAATAAATGAAGGTAAAATAAAACTTTTATTTTTCTTTATCTTAGCTGACATAAGAGATAATCATTTAAAGCAATAATAGTAACAATGTGTTGAGTCATTATAGCATATGGATAAATGAAACAAAGGACAGCAATGTCACAAGGGATGAGATGGAGGAATTGGGAATGCTCTGTTTTAAGGTATCTGTACATGAGAAGTGGTACAGTGGTATCTAAAAGGGGCTTTGAAAAAAAATGTATATTGTAGACTCCAGGACAACCACTACAATTTCTTTAAAGGATACCTCATTGGCTAAAATAGGAGATAAAGTGGAATTACATAAAATATTCAATTAAATCAAGAGAAGACAATTGGCCAGGACTGTTGTGTGAGCTGGTAGACTGGCAGTAAAGCAGTGGAAGAATACGCAGTATCACATATGCTCTCTGCTCTTTAGAAGTTTTAAATAGCTTGAGAAAGTGGCATCAGAAAAGACAGCCTATAATTAAGTAATAAGTTTTAAAGAAGAGCTGCCACAGAAATTTAGAAGAAGGAGGAATTGGTACCTAGTCCGTTGGTCTCCAAATCTAGTCTATGGACAGGTGCTGGCTCATGATAAGGTGCTGGCACTTTCATTGGCCTAGGCCAAAATAAGAAAATTAAAGACAATATAATAATTATAGCTAAAATTTAAAAAAAACTTCTTATATATGTTGGTCACCATCCTAAATGCATTACATATTAACTCATTAATCATCATAATCCTGTGAAGCGGGTTATCACTACTAATACAATAAGGTTATATAATAAGACTCAGACATATTTTAAAGACCAGCCTCTTTAGTTCTTTTTTTAGATACAATTTTAGAAGGTGAAAAGTACAGGCCTACCTTGGGGATATTGAGGATTTGATTCCAGACCACTATAATAAAGTAAATATTTCAACAAAACTTGTCATAATCTTTGCTGGTAGAGGGCCTTGCCATAAATTTGTAAAAACATTAATGAAGCACAATAAAATGAAGCAAAATAAAATGAGGTATATCTGTATATTTTGAAAACACATAGAAAGAAAAAAGGAGCATATCATTTTATTAACTTTACATGTGAACAACCCAAGGCATGGGAGGTAACAACCCATAGTCGCACTCCTAAGAAGGAGGGGAGCCATGATCTGACTCCAAATCCTGCACTACTGATCACAGCCCTGCCAGCACAATAGTTAGAATCACACTGAAACAAATAAAATGTGATAAACTTAAGGAAAGCAAATCTTCTTTTAGTAATGCAGCATATTTCTTATCTAATTTAAGACAGCTTCATAAATATTATTCACGTATTCATGACTGAGAACCAAATGTAAAGGAAACGTATGATTCATCCAGCATTCCAGCTGTTATTCAAACTTTTGGGAGCTGAAAGACTTCTGCAAAATATCAGCCATCAATTGGAAAAGCCTCTTAACTAAATATAAGACCAGTCTACTAAAATGTGCCTGTATGAAGATTAGTCACATGCTAATATCCATTGCCTTCTTAAACTGTATGTTTTATTGTTAAAGCAACATTCTCAGACACGTTTAAAAAAGTAAACTTGTCTCATTGTTTGGGCTGGTGGTATGGCCTTGTCACCAGTTTGATTGTTTAGTAGTTTTAGAGTCCATAATTAACTTTTCTGGTTAATGTGTTGAGTAATAAGTTTTAAAATGTTGACACCTAATCCTAATCAGTCACAGACATATAAAAGGCTTTTGACCTACAAATAAACCTGAAAAATTAAGCTGATATGAACACAGACTAACTTTGGTTAATAAGAAGAGTTCTACTGAATTTAAGTATACTGAAGCTAATTTTCAATAAAACTGATTTACATCAGTAAAAAGCAAAAAACAACAATAACAAAAAACAAGAGGAGGGGCAAAAAGGAAACAAAGAACAAATGCAATGAATAGGAAACAATTACAATTATGAGCGCTATTAACCCAACTATCAATAATCACTTTAATGTGAATGGTCTAACTATACCAATTTAAAGACAGAGATGATCAGAGTGAGGGGGGAAAAGACCTAACTGTGTGTTGTCTACAAGAAATCTACTTTAGAAAATTCTGAAAAGAATCATTCTAACACTGGACATGCTTACTGTGAAGGTAGATAAGCCCAAAGGCTGTCCTTCTGAAGACATCTTTAGTCCTGTGAGCAAGAAAGCCCTGGTCATTGTTGAAGAAGATAACACCATCATGGAAGAATCAATAGAAAACCAAGTCCAAAAAAAAAAAAAAAGTCAAGTCTTAAAGTGTCATTCTCTGAAGAAAAAAACAGAGAAACCCACTTTAAAGATGAAGATTTCATTAAGTTGAAAGTAAAGGGATAGAGCAAGCTGTACCATGCTAACACTAATCAAAAGAAATATGAAGTATCTAATTTCAGACAAAAAACTTCAAAACAAGGAATATTATCAGTGTTGAAAAGGGGCAATACAGAATGATAAAGGCATTACTTAATGGTAAATTCTCTGAGAAAATGTAACAATCCTAAATGTATATGCACCTAACAAAAGTGTCAAAATATACAAAACAAAAACTGATAGAACTGAAAGACAAATCCACTTTATTGGAACAGAGAATTCAATACCCTTTTGCCAGTAATAGATCAAGAAAGCAGAAAAACAGAAAGGATATAGATGACCTGAACAGCACTATCAGTCAACTTATTCTAATTGATATTCATAGAACACTCCTATGACAGCAGAATACATATTCTTCTCAAGTGCACATGGAACATTCACCATGATAGACCACATTCTGGGCTAACACATGTCAAAGAATATAAACCACACAAAGAATGTTCTCACACCACAATGAAATAGAACTAGAAATAAGCAACAGAAAAATAGCTGGAATATTCACAAATATTTGGGAATTAAACAACACATTTCTAAACAACCCATGGGTCAAAGACCAAGTCTCAACCAAAAATAAAAAATACTTTGAACTAAATAAAAATGAAAGTACAACTTATCCAAATTTGTGAGATGCAGCATAAGCAGAGACTAGAGAGGAATTTAAAGCATTAGATTCATATATTAAACGAAGGAAGATCTAAAATCAATGACTTAGATTCCATCTTAAAAAACTAGAGAAAGAACAATTTAATCCTAAAGCAAATAGAAGAAAATGAATCATGAAAACTTACAGCAGAAATAAATGAAATTGAAAAGAAGAAAAACAATGAAGAAAATCCTTGAAACCAAAAGCTGGTTCTTTAACAACTTCCATGAAATTGATAAAGCTTTAGTCAGTCTAGCCAAGAAAAAATGAGAGAAGACACAAATTACCGATATCGGAAAAGAAAGAGGGGTCATGATTACTGATTCCAACAAATGATAAGATTAATAAATGAATGCTATGAACAACTTAATGCCCACAAATTTGACAACTTACCTAAAATGGATCAATTCTTTAAAAGATACAAACAACTAAACCATAAGGAGAAAGAGATAATCTGAAAATTCCTGTATCTATTAAATAACTTGACTCAATAATTAATTAACCTTTTAGAAAAGAGAGCACCAGGGCCAGATGGTTCACTGGCAAATTCTACCAAACACTTAAGGAAAAAATAATACCAATTCTCTATGATCTCTGCCAGAAAGTATAATGAGAGGAAACACTTTTTAACTCACTCTTTAAGACCAATATTACCTTAACACCAAAATCAGGTGTAGACATTATAAGAAATAAAGACTATAAACCAATATCTCTCATGAACATAAATGCAAAAATCTTCAGCAAAATATTAGCACACCAATCCAATAATTCATAGAAAGAATTACGCACCAAAACCAAGTGGAATTTATCCCAGGTATGAAAGCTCATTCAATATTTTAAAAAATCAGTCAATATAATCTACCATATTGACAGACTAAAAAAGAAAAATGTATGATAATAGCAACTGATGCAAAAAAAAGTATTTGACAAAATTCAACATCCATTTGTAATAAAAACTCTTAGCAAGCTAAGAATTATTGGGGACTTCCTTAACTTAGTAAACAATATTTACAAAAAAAACCCCACAGCTAATATCATACTTAATGATGAGAGAATGGATTCTTTCACCTTAAGATTGAGGAAGGATGTCCTCTATTACCACTGTTATTCAACATCATAGTGGTAGTCCTAGGTAGTGCAATAAGGAAAGAAAAGGGTTTTTAAGGTATGCAAATTGTAGAAGAAGACCTAAAACTGCCTTGGTGCATAGATGATATAGTTATCTATATGGAAAACCTAAAAGAATCTACAACACCCCCACCCCAAAATTCTGGAACTAAAAAGCAAGATCACAGGATACAATGTCAATTATACAAAAGTCAACTACTTTCCTATATACCAGCAATAAACAATTAGAATTAAAAATTTAAAAACAATATCATTTACAATCACACCAAAAAAGAAATACTTGAGTATAAACTACAAAATATGTGGATATCTATATGTAGAAAGTTACAAAACACTGAAGAAATAAATTAAAGAATACGTAAATAAATGTTGAGATATTCCAAGTTCATGGATAGGAAGACTCAATATTGCTAAGATGCCACTACTTCCCAGCTTAATCTATAGGTTCAACACAATTCCATCAAAATCCCAGCAAGCAGTTTCGTGTATACTGACAAACAGATTCTTAAGTTTATGTAGAAAGGCAAAGTCCTAGAATAGCCAATCCAATATTGATGAAGAAGAAACAGGTTGGAAAACTCACACTACCTAACATCAAGACTTACTATAAAGCTACAGTAATGAGATACATGGTATTGATGAAAGAATAGACACATAAATCAATGGAACAAATAGTCCAGAAATAACCCACAAAAATATAGTCAAATAATTTTTTTAGAAAAGTGCAGAGGCATTCAATGGAGAAAAGATAGTCTTTTCAACGAATAGTGCTAGACCAACTAGACATCAATTTGCAGAAAAATGAACACAGAAACAGAATTTATACCTTACACAAAAATTAACTCAAAAGAGATCATAGGCCTAAATGTAAAATGCAATACTATAAAACTTCTACAAAAAAAAAAGAAAACACTGATGCGACCTTGGGTTTTTTGATGAGTCCTTAGATACAACACCAAAAGCAAAATCCATGAAAGAAAAAATTGATTAGCTAGAATTTATTAAAATTAAAAATTTCTGCTGTGCAGATAAAAAGACAAGCCACAATCTGGGAGAAAATATTCATAAATCATAAATTTGATAAAGGGCTTGTATCCAAAATGTACGAAGAACTCTTACAATTCAACAATAAGCAAACAAACAACCCAATTTAAAAAATGCAAAAGATTTCAAATATATGCTGATGGAAGGAGAACTAACTCTGGGTGGTGAAAACACAATGTGATATATAGATGATGTATTACAGAATTGTACACCTGAAACCTATGTAACTTTACTAACAATTATCACCAAATAAACTTTAATTAAAAAATGCAAAAGATCTGAATAAATACCTCATCAATGAAGTTATGTACATGGCAAATAAGCATGTAAACAGCTCAATATATTTGTTTTTAAAGAGATGTAAATTACAGCAATAATGAGATACCACTACACACCTATTAGAATAGCTAATAGACAACACATGGGCAACACCAAATATTAGAGGGGATGCAAAGCAACAGGAACTCATTTGTTGCTGGTGACAATGCAAAATGATACAGCCACTTTGGAAGATAATTTGTCAGTTTCTTACACATCTAGACATAGTCTTGCAATACATTCAAGCAATCATGCTCCTAAATATTACCTAAGCTGATATGAAAATTTGTGTTCCTACAAAAACCTGTCATAAATGCTTAGAGCAGCTTTATTCATAATCGTTTAAAACTGAAGCAACCAAGTTGTCCTTAATAGGTAAATAAATAAAGGCAATAAATAGGCAAACACACTGTGATACATCTATACAATGGAACATAATTCAGCAATAAAAAAGAATGAGTTATAAAGCCATGCAACAACATGGATGAATCTTAAATGCATATTGATAAACAAAATGAGCCCATCTGAAAAGGCTTCATACTGTACCATTCAATTTATATGACATTCTGTAAAAGGCAAAACCATAGAGAAGGTAAAGTGGTTAAGTGGTTGCCATGATTTAAGGGTGAGGGAGGAATGAATAGGTGAAACATAGTGGAGTTGGGGAGGTGGCAAAACTATCTTGTATGACTTTGCGATAGTGGATACATGATACTATACAATTGTCAAGACCCATAAAACCTTACAGTACAAAGAGAAAACTTTATACAAATTTTAAAAAATCATTCAGGAGGTTGAGGAATCTCAACAAGGAATTTATCCTGTGAAAAAGAATCTAGCTGTATTACAATTATATGAGACGTTCTCACTGAAGGTCATGAGAGAAAAGGTGCTGACCCATATAACTTTGGAAATAAGTGGAGCCTATAAGACTAAAGACAGAAAGAACTATACATAAGTACTGTACTCTGGTTGATAAATTGTTTTCCATGAGGATGTAGATGAACAATTCTGATACTACTATACATGTATCCTGGAACTGAACAATTCAGTAAATGGTTAACAGAAGGTAGGGGCCAGATTTCACACTGTTGGAGTAGGAATTTACTGATGAGCACAGGGAAGAGACTAAAATGATCTGTGTGATGATGGATCCGGTTTAGACATCCATACAAACTCATGTTCAGCTTAGTATAGATATAGGTGTTCAGATATAGAAATATTTATAGATATGTATGTATATATGGATTATTATGCATACATATGTTTTCTTGCTCTGTCATCTGAAAGGGCTTAGAAGCCATGACACACCGGTGACAATGACCACACCTAGCATCCATATCTGGTATCTAATACCATTCTCCAATAAAATGAATCAGGATTCCTTGGAGAAATGGCTAATACTAGAACTGGGGCAGGAAATATACAAGAGGAACCTGAAGCATCTTGTAGTGCCAGAAAGTAAGACAGGGCTAAAACCAAAGAAAACAAAGCATAAGAATGGGGGTATGTCAAGGGGGCACAGGGGCCAACTGAAGAGTTCGCAATGGCCAAAGTTGGAACAATCTAAGCAACAAAATGAACAAAATAATATTGAATTATAAGGCAAAATATAAAATAAATATCAATGAGTCAATACTGATATAAATAAATAAATACAAATCTGTCTTGCAGAGGAATGTCATTCATGCAGAAGAATTCTAAATAATTTCTGTAGACATTCTTTATTCAGGGAGGTGGAGCATAGCTCCCCACTCCTTAAGTGTAGGTTGTACACAATAGCTTCCTTTCAAAAAGTACAGTATGGAAAGGGGGGAAAGAGTAACTTTACAGTGGAGAAACCTAACAAACACTGCCTCGGCCAGATGATCAAAGTTGAGATCAACAGTGGTAAGCTACATTGATGGCATGTACCCTGGCTATGATGTGATGAGAATGACAATTTACTATGTAGTCTTCTTCCCCAAAACCCATAACCCCAGTCTGATCATGAGTGGAAAAAAATCAGACAATTCTCAATTGACAAACATTCTACAAAATACCTGACAAGTATTCTTTGACGTCAAGGCTATCTAAAACAAGAAAAACGTGAGAAACTGTCAAGCCAAGAAGAGCCTAAGGAAATATAATTAAATGTAATATGGTATTCTGGATTTATTATCACCTATTAACAATTTGAGAATAATTAATACCTATTCTTAAACTATTTCAAAAAATTCAAGAGTAGGGAAGGCTGCCAATCTCATTCTACGAGGCTACTATTACCCTGATTCCCAAACTAGACAAAGACATTACAAAAAAAGAAAACTATAGGCTGATATCCCTGATGAATAAAGATGAAAAATCCTCAATAAAATATTAGCAAACCAAATGTAGCAATCTATTAAAAAGATCATACACCATGATCAAGTGGTATTTATTCCTGGGATACAAGGTTGATTCAATATCCACAAATCAATTAACACAATATACTATGTAAAAAAAATGAAAGATAAAAATCATATGATCATATCAATAGATGCAGAAAAAGCATTTGACAAAATCCAGCGTCCATTCATGATAAAAACTCTCAGCAGAGTGGGATTAGAGGGAACATATCTCAATATAATAAAGGCCATGTATGACAGTTAACATTATGTTTACTGGGGAAAAGCTAAAAGCATTCTCCTTAAGATCAGGAACAAGACAAGGATTTCCACTTTTATTCAACATAGTACCAGAAGTCCTAGCCACAGTAATCAAACAAGAAAAAGAAATGAAAGGCATCAAAATTGGAAAGGAAGAAGTAAAATTGTCATTATCTGCAGATGACATGATACCACATAGAGAGAACCTCAAAGATTCCACCAAAAAACTATGAACTGATAAATGAATTCAATAAAGTATCAGGATAAAAAATTAATATTCAGAAATAGTTTGCATTTTCATACACCCGTAGCAAACTATCAGAAAGAGAAATTAAGAAAACATCCCATTTACAATTGCATCAAAAAAAAAACAATGAAGTACCTCGGAATAAATTTAACCAAGGAAGTAAAAGATTTGTACTGAGAAAATTGTAAGACATTGAAGAGAGAAATTAAAGAACACACAAATAAATGGAAGCATGTACCATGCTCATGGATAGGAAAAATTAATATAGTTAAAATGTCCATACTACCCCAAACAATCGTAGATTCAATGCAATCCCTATCAAAATACAAATGGCATTTTTCACAGAACTAGAACAAATAATCCTAAAATTCATATGGAACCATAAGAGATCCCAAATAGATATGGCCATCTTGAGAAAGAAGAACAAAGCTGGAGGTTTCACACTACCTGCTATCAAACTCTACTACAAAGCCATAGTATGGTATTCAAAACAGCATGGTATCGGCATAAAAACAGACACATAGATCAATGGAACAGAATAGAGAGCCCAGAAATAAATCCATGTCTACATGGTCATTTAATCTGTGACAAAGGAAGTAAGAATATACATTGGGGTAAAGCCAATCTAGTCAATAAATGGTGCTGGGAAAATTGGACAGATACATGCAAAAAAAGAAAAAGAAAGAAACTGGACTCATTCTTACTCCATATACAAGAATAAACTCAAAATTGATTAAAGACTTAAATGTAAGAACCAAAACCATAAAACTCCTAGAAGAAAACATAGGCAGTAAATTCTCAGATATTACCTTTAGTAAAGTTTTTACTGATATATCTCCTCAGGCAAGGGAAACAAAAGAAAAAAAATAAACAAATAGGACTACATCAAACTAAAAAGTTTTTGCACAGCAAAGGAAACTATCAACAAAACAATACGACATCCTACTGAATGTGAAAAGATATTTGCCAATGATACATCTGATAAGGGGTTAATATCCAATTTTTTTAAAAAGTCATACAACTCAACACCAAAAAAAAAAGAACCAAACAATCCGATTAACAAATGGGCAAAGGACCTGAATAGACATTTCTCCAAAGATGACATACAAATGGTTAATAGACATATGAAAAGATGCTGAACATCACTAATTATCAGAGAAATGTAAATAAAAACCATGATAAGATATCACCTCACACCCGTCAGAATGGCCATCATCAATAAATCAGCAAATAAGTGTTGGCGAAGATTTGGAGAAAAGGGAACCTTTGTGTACCATTGGTGGGATTGCAAATTGGTGCAGCCACTATGGAAAAAAGAATGGAGTTTCCTCAAAAAATTAAAAATAGAACTACCTATGACGCATCAATTCCACTCCTGGGTATTTATCCAAAGAAATCCAAGACACTAATTTGAAAAGATATATGCAACCCTATGTTCCCTGCAGTGCTATTTATAATAGCCAAGATCTAGAAACAACTGAAATGCCCATCAGTAGATGATTGCATAAAGAAATTGTGGTACCTATATATAATGATGTGGGGACAGAGTCCCAGAGAGCAGTTTCCAGGCTCTCGGCCTCACGTGGAAAGGTACTAGCTCCGTTATTAGAGGCCATCAGCTGTTACCGGTTAGCCATTAGCCACTAATATAACTGCTGTGGCTCAGCTTGGGGGTTGGTTTTTGGTGGGTTGGTTGGCAGAGAAGCGGACAGCGGATTGCAGCTAACAAGTTTGGTTGGTTGGCAGGCAGAGAAGTGGGCGGCAGATTACGGATCGTGTGGCTCCTGCTTCCTGTGACTCCAACCCGGCTGCTAGCGAGACTATAGTAGTTTGACTCCCCTATCTATGGCTCCGTGGGTGTTCCTTTTTGGCCTCACTATGTCCTGTGTTCTTGTGCAGGGAGCGGGACTAGAGACCCTGCATGACAATATTCCATTGAAATATTCCAGTAATATTCCATTGAAATATTACTATTTGCAACAACATGAATGGACCTAGAGGGTATTATGCTAAATAAAATAAGTTAGATAGAGAAAAACAATCTCATTTACATGTGGAATCTAAAGAATAAAATAAACAAACAAAACAGAAATAGACTCATAGATACAGAGAACAAACTGGTGCTTACTAGATGGGAAGAGGCTTGGGGGCTGGGTGAGAAAAATGAAGGGATTAAAAAGTACAAATTGGTAGTTACAAAATAGTCACAGGGATGTAAAGTACAGTATGGGCAATACAGTCAATAATACTGCAAAAACTATGTATAGTGTCAGATGGGTACTAGACTTATTGGGGTTATCACTGTGTGAAGTATATAAAGGTCTAATCACTATATTGTTTTTGTACACCTGAAACTAATTTTAAAAAGAGAGTGAGGTGTCAGTGCTGGAAACCTTGTAAATGAGAATGAAATAAAAATGGAGATAACAAGGAATAGGTGAGTAATTCTTTGTCAGTTGCAAACTTTCACAACTGCTTAAGGAAAAACTGGTCTTATCCAAGGGAGAAAAGGGATTGATGAAAAAACACAATTTCTTAATCTGTGATTTGTTCCACCTATTGAGTTTACCTTAGTCAGTGATTCATGAGAAACCTGACAGTTATGACTAATTTTACACTAATTAAGATGGTATAGAGAAAGGGCGGGGTGGGGGGAGGGTGTCAATATCCTGATGCATGTGATAATTTCTTATCACAGCAGCCAGAAAAGACTGTTTACTGTCAATTTAATTTCTCTTCAGCACAATCTCTGCCTCAGGGGGCCAACCTGAGCCAAGACTTTTGAAGTAAGTAAAGTTTACCCTCATCATTCTTTCCTGCCATTTTTTACTCCTCCCCCCTGTCAGGGAGCAATTGCTCTCAGTCTGCTTCCTGGCTGTGAGGTCCACATACTTAAACATTGTCTCCTGCCCCACACCAAGTCTTCCCCATCTCAATTGCCCCATGCGTTTGACACATACTCATTGAGGGCATAACGTGCACAAATCACCCAGAAGGTCCTGGAGGATACAGGAAGACACGCAGGATAAAGGTTCGTAGGCCAATTGGGAGAACTACACTACAGTGATCTGTGCTCCAGTATGATCTACTAATTAATCTGTGATAATAGAAATGATATCATACTCTATTTTCTGATGAGTATCTGCATTGTAAAAGTGTTTCCAGAGATGCAAAACTCATCCTAAACAGATGATTCCTCTGAGGGTGGAAATTTTAATAGGCAACACTCTCCTGAGGGAGAGAGATATGCTGGGGCCAGAAGATATATTTCAAACCACACAATGAAAAAGATTGTTTGCATCAAGTCGGACTGTCAAATGGTCTCTACAAAACATGGAAAATTCTTGATAAAAATGTACTAACTAGCTCAGTAGAAAGATAAACAGAGAGAGAGAGAGATGAATAATAAATGCACAAATGGTCTGGGAAGTTCCCTGGTGGTGACGTAAATGACATCTTGTCACATATTTAATGTACAGAACTGTTGACAGGTGTTAGAGAACAGACAAGGCAAACAGGGAACACAGAAGGTATCGTGGAAATGGAAGAAAGCAGCTATTACTGCTAGAGCTAGGAGAATAAAGAAAAGAGTTTGGAAATCAAATCTTAGAAACTTGAAGGGAAAACTTTAAGGACTGGCACTCAGATTTCTAAGGAGGGGGTGCTGCTCGGCGGTTAGTGGGGCTCCGGGTGTTGGGAGGAGGGACCACAGAGCTGGACTGAGACCTCTGAAGAGCGACATGAGCTAGCTGAGGCTGGTGTCTCTGGAGAGGTGCAATGGAACTGGTTTGAGGACTGTAGGGAAATTGCAAACTAGAATCAACTGTAGCCAATGGGATGCGCTGCATTCAAGGTGAAGATTCTTCGCTGGGGTGCAAGGAGAGAAATGGGGTTACCAGAGGGTTAAGGGAGAAAAGGGGTGGTAGGTGAGGGTAAAGGGGATCAAATATATGGTGATGGAAGGAGAACTCACTCTGGGTGGTAAACATACAATGGGATTTATAGATGATGTAATACAGAATTGTACACCTGAAACCTACGTAACTTTATTAACAATTGTCACCCCAATAAACTTTAACGAGAGAGAGAGAGAGAGAGAAAGAGAGAGAGAGAGAGAGAGAGAGAGAGAGAGAGAGAGAGAAAGAAATGGGGAAAAGACAAGAAGGACAAAGCCCTTCTGCTTTCTCCAGCCTTCCAGCCTCCCTCCAGCACCCCCTAGTGATAGGGCCCAGCAGGGTGTCTAGCTGGTAAAGGAGTAAAGCCGTTGCAGAATCTCTGGCCCCAGTATCATAAAGGTGAACAGAGAAGGATGGGTTTGAGGCTGAGGGAGAGTAGCTTAATAACCAACACACAACACATCTTATGTTAGATTTCAGTGTTTTCCACTTTTGTTTTTCAGAAATCTCCTTTGCTTTCAAATAAGTGATTTAAATTTTAAAATTTTTAAATTATGTTTTTTAAAAGTTGCCGCTGACTGATATAAACATTCAGGTTATCAGTCATTATCTTTCCACATAGAATTTAAACCTCATTTATGGAAAAAATATATCCATTTATTAAGAGATGTTTTTCCTCAAGGAACATAAATGTATCTAGGGGGTTGCCACTTCATTATAAGTTTGGGAGAGACCTTTCTTTTTCCCGTAGGGACATGATCAAGATTTGAATTGCATAATAAAAATGAGATTTATCAAAAATCGATAAATTAAAGCACTCAATATATCAATGTGAAGTTTCAAAAGGAAATGACTCCGTCAGAGTTTTGAGGGCTCCTAGATACATACTCAGGTCTTTGAGGGTAGTTATATTTGTTGCAAAAGCTGGTAAAATATTCCTTCAACAATGTAAATAACAATATCAACAAAAGTTTACCAAATGCCAGGCACTATTCTAAGTACTTAGCACAGTTTAATCCTCACAGTGACTCTAGAAAGCATCTCTGTTTTACTGACTAATTAACTTGCCTGGGGTCACACAGCTAGTTAGTGACACAGCCAGGATCTGAACCCTGCAATCTTGTTCCAGGACCCATACATTTAACTTCTACTCCATCAGTTCTCAATGTGGTATTCTCATAGACACTTTATCTATTTCTAGAAAATGTGCTCCAAAATATAAACTATCAAATATCTTTTCTTAAAAGAGAGTCATAAGAATAAAGAAAAGAGGTCAAGGAACAGCTCTGCCACAGTTACCATTTATGAAAGTGTCTCTCTCAGCCACCTTACCAGAGGACAGTGAAACATAGACTCGGAACTCTGCAGTGAGTTCTGTGCAGTGGGCGGGTGCCGCCATCTGCTTCCTACAGGAACACTGGGCCCAGGAACATCCAGAGCAGACCGACAGTGTAGGTAGAAGTGCTCACAAGTCACATCATGACATGGAGACAACAAACCTTACATAAACCAAGAAACTGATTACAAACCATTATCTCTAAATGATTGTGCAGAGCATAAAAAAACTAGTGTCTGGAAACTAAAAGGGAATTGGTGTGATTGCAGTGGGAAGGTTGAAAAAGATAAAGCTTGGAAAAAAGAGAGATTGAGAGAAATCAAAACCTTCTTGGAAACCTTCCAAGAATCTTAGAAGTTCTGTGGAAGAGGTTGGACATTTTTCGGGGCGGGGGGGGGGGGGAGCTGGTGGTGTGTCTAGCACCTAAGAAGCTCACAGAGAGTGATGAATTTCTCACAGTCTCACCCTCAATTTTGTTTCTAAGAAAACTAGTTTGAAAATATACCAAGATTGGATTAATCTCTCAAGGTAAACTCTAATTAAATAGGTCCACAGAGTCTAATGTATGAACCAGAATGCCAAATTATCAATTTACAATGAGACGTTTTAAATTATAGGGACCTAAATTATTAAGTCTATGTGACTTATATATCCTCTCCCAATGGGAAGAGTTACGTCTTCATTCTATGCAGGAAGAAAAGGAAAGGCAAAGGGTACAACATGCATACCACCTGAAACTGTCTATACCCCTACCTTTTAAAGAGCTCTTTTGGAAAGCCTCACCCAACAACTTCTGCTTATATAGCATCAACCAGAACTGTGTCACATGGCTATATTTATCTACAAGTGGACTGAAAAATATGGGTTTAGGCTGGACTCACTGTCACCCACAAATAAATGAGGATTCTCCGTAGGGAACAATGAATATTAAGCAGGCAGGCAACCATCAATCTCTTCACAAAAAATAAACCAAAAAAGTAGAAGACGTGGGATCCAGGAATCATGCAATCTACCACAGGAGAAAAGTGGAGATTTTCCCATATTGACAGTGAAGGAAAGGCCCATGACAAGAGTATTGCAGAAAGCTACAAAGAGACAGGTATAGATTGATTGGGTCAGGAAGATAAAAGATTCCAGGAACACAATGGAACTGGTTACTTAACATGTCAATGCTGACAATAGATATGCAGCTTTGTGATTATTTAAAAATTTGGGATTGTGATTATAAAAATTTGGGATTAATTAGTGAAAGGTACAGAGCACTAAGCAAATAAAAATAAAGATAATTATTACTAAAGGGATATAACATTTTTACAAGTCATAAAATGCTATAGGAGCATTCTGGAAATACAGCAGTAGTAGTGACATAACTTTTGAATCTCTTTGAATCCCCACATAAAAACAGAGCAACTAAACAGTAAGCTAGAAAATGTTAGCATTTACAACAAAACCAGGTGATAAATTATTCCCACAAAACATAAAATAGAAGTAGCTATAAAACTCCTAGAAGAAAACATAGGAGAAAATCTTTGGGGCAGACAAAGATGTCTTTGCTAGGACACAAAAACAACGAACTATAAAAGAAAAAAAATTGATACACTTCATCAAAATTAAAATATATATATATTTTCATTTTTTTTAATTTATTGGGGTGACAATTATTAGTACAATTACATAGATTTCAGGTGTACAATTATGTATTACATCATCTATAAATCCCATTGTGTGTTCACCACTCAGAGTCAGTTCTCCTTCCATCACCATATATTTGAAAAATTAAAATATTTTACTCTTCAAAAGACACCAGTAAGAAAAGGCAGCCTACAGAATGGGAGAATATATGTACAACACATCTAGCTGACAAAGGACTTATATCCAAAATATGTCTGTCTTGTGTACCACCATATCTTCAATATCTACTATTTGCCCTCCTCTTTTCACCAGAAGTTGACAGAGACAATATTAGAAATGTATAACAAGTAACAGCAGGGCACAGACCAATTGCAATGGATATCAGTCATGAGAAATCTGTGTTGGCTGCACCAGCATCTGAGTCCGGGCAGTGACCATGTAATAAACATCATGATGTTCTGTAGTTGCAGGAATGTTATGTCAGCATACAGGATCAAATCCCAATCCTGCTCTTTACTATGGGCCCTCAAGATGCTTACTCTGAGAAACTATGAAGCTCTCACCTTCTGCAATTGGATACTTTGCCTTGTCAGTGGTGGCTGGCATTAGGGCTGGAGTTTTCCCTGTCCCGTACCTGTGCTCATCTGCTGTGCAGTCTTATGCCTGTGCCCACAACTGTCCAAAGACCATTGCTAGAATTGGCACTGGTAGTTCCTGCAGGGGAGGCAGGCGCTGGCTCTCGCTGAGTCCCACAGTAGTGAGGAAAGAATAAAACTTGGTGTGCTAGCCAGCTGCGAGGGGCGCGGTCCAGGCGCCCTCCAGAAGGCAGGCCAGCCCCTCACCTGTTCCTATCACACAGTTGTACGCTTCTTTCACAGAGATTCTTATCACCACCTAGGCCACCCTGTATTCCTCTCTGTTGGTGTCCCGAGCTCTTTGCAACAAAATGCAGGTACAGAGCCTCCACCCCTCAAATCAGGACACAACATACGTAGGTTGCCCTTTGGTTTTCAGAAGTTGTCAGGGGTTCTAGTGTGTTGTATAATATCAGTTATTTTTTTAATTATATTGGGTTATTTAAAAGGCAGTATCTTTTGTACTGTGAATTCGCAGAAGATGCATAATGCACTTTTTTTTACTTCTGTTGGTTTGTACTGTATATAGTCTGTGTACTTATTGTGATGAAAAAAACCTTTTTCTTTATAAATGAAAAAAAAGGTTTCCCTGAACCTCAGTGTCATGCAGGGACGCATGCGGGGTCTCTGTTCCCGCTCCCCAGATAAGAACGCAGGATATGGTGAGGCCAAAAAAGAACACCCACGGAGCCATAGGTAGGGGTGTCATACCACTATAGTCTCGCTGGTGGCTGGGTTGGAGATACAGGAAGTAGAAGCCACACTGTCTGCAACCTGTCGTCCACTTCTCTGCAATCTACAACCTGCATTCCACTGCACTAACTGCAGTCCGCGTTTGCCAGCCACCATCTTCTTGCTAGCCCCCCATTTTTGCTAGTGTAGCCACGGCAGTTATATTAGTGGCCCATGGCTCACTGGTTACAGCTGACGGCCAACTAGCCATAGCTGATGGCCATCCAATCACAGTTGATGACCATTTACTACCTGAGCCAGCACCTGAGGCCGAGAGCCTGGAAACTGCTCTCTGGGGCTCTGTCCCCACACTCAGTGTTCTTATCTATAATATAAGAATAAAGTCCCACCTACAGAGTGTTTATTAAAAACATTAGAGAAGATAATTCATGTGGAGCATTTGACAAAATGCCTGACACATTGCAAAAGGTCCAAGCTACTTTTATCTTAGTTAACAGCTGTTTTTATTATCTTGGACTCTTTAAAAATTCCTGTGAACATTATTGAGCAGAATGTCCATGTCCAATGTCACATTTCATAAATTCCTCTTGGTTTAGTTCCTGGTCGCCTGATTAAACAAAGATCATTTTAATTGGCCTGGAAGTACAGTAAGTTAAATTTAATGTTTGGTTATGACGAATATGTTAGCCATCTCTAGATATAATTGTTATCTTTCTCCCCGAGGTATTTAAGTTTTTATTTCAATAGCACTGTGGAAAAAACAGAGGCTCTGAAGGCTAAGTAGGTTTGTAGCCCAGCTCTTCCCCTTCCTAGCTGAAGAAACTTGGGCCAGTTCTCCACCTCTGGGCCTCATTTCTCTCATTTGTCAAATAAATATAATCCAAATCACTCACTTTGTAGATTAATGATATACTTTAGAGCATTTAAAACAGTGCCTGGCAGGAAGAGAAATCATTCAGTAAATATTAGCTATCATAACTTTATTGTACAGTATCTCAATTCTTTTTGTGAAGTAGAGGCAGTATAAATCATAAACTTAAAGAATGCATACACCACTAAAGGAAGTTTTCACTAACTTTTCCATTATACACAGTCCTAGTTTTTTTAAAAAGTCTTTAGATTTTGTAAAGAAAAATATGCATATTTATTTATAGTTGTATAAATAAGGATTCAAAAGTATTCATACTACACTCTGACATGTAGAAAATATGTAATTTCTTATTTGGTGTATAATTAATCTTCCCTTCATTGCCCCACATAGGGAACCTCTATGGCTGAGATATCCCTCCCAATTTTCAACAGACACACAGATGTTTGGGGCCACCCCATTTCACATCTCTGCCCTTCTTACCAGTCTCAACATGGCTTCTTTTTTATACCCTTAGTTATAAAACTTCTGTTCAGTTAGTCTTCAGATGGTTCTGCAGGTCAATTCTTCTCTAATTTAGTTGTAATTTTGATGTGTTCACAGGATGAAGCAAGCACAGTGTTTATCTCCCCCGCCTTCTTTGATCTTTCCTCCTAATGATGAAGATTCTTCTAAAAGGCTGCCTTCTCCTGTTGAGCTCTGACCTGTGATGCCCACCTAAGCTGTTCCATTTGCCACAGCAGACCCATGGCAGGCTGCCCTTCTTTCAAGGGCAGACAGGAATATTCCTGGAATGTTTGCCACCTGGAAACTACAGGCAGTTCAGGAAAACTAAACTCAGACCCCACCACTGTGCAGTCAGGCCGGGCCACTGGTATCTTTGCTGTGACTGCCCCCAGGTTGGTGCAAGAGCTCCCTCTGCAGCCCCACATGCGGAATGAGGCAAAGTCTTCTGCCAGGGATGGTCCCATTCTGGCCGAAGCTCAGAAAGGGGAGACTAGGCCATTTTGATCCTCAGCCCTTATTTCTCCTCAAAGTCTCCCCCTCCCCCACAATTGCCTAGGGCATATGATGGTTAATTTTATGTGTCAACTTGACTGGGCTAAAAGATGACCAGATAGCTGGTAAAACATTATTTCTGGGTGTGTCAGTAACGGTGTTTCTGAAAGAGATTAGCATTTGAATTTGTAAACTGAGTAAAGAAAATCGCCTTACCCAATGCAGGAGGGCATCGTCGCATCTATTAATAGTCTGAATAGAACAAAAAGGTAGAGAGTGGAAGAGCAATTTTGCTCCCTTTGAGTGAACTATGACATTCATTTTATTCTGCCCTTGGGCATCAGATATCGATACTCCCATGTCTTGGGCCTTTGGGGCTGGAGCTTATACCATCAGTTTGGACTTGAACTGAATTACCCCACTGAGTTACCCAGTCTCTAACTTGCAGATGGCAGATCAAGGGACTTCTCAGCCTCCCTAATTGTGTGAGCCAATTTCTATTATAAATTTCCTTTTACGTATATATCTACAAATATCCTATTGGATCTGTTTCTCTGGGCAACCCTGGCTAAAACAGGCTAGAAGGGACAGCATTCAGACAGCCACTTCCTGTAAGTCATATTCTCCTTCTTCCAGACTCCAAACTCATGGCTAAATCTTTATGGTGGACATGTGTTAGAGGCAAAAAAACTCAGTTTACCACTGATACGACTTAAATTGGAGGAAATCTAAAATGTTACACCGTCCCCCCTGCCCCCACAACACTCACATATGAACTGATAGCATTAGTAACTGGGTTATCAATATTTTTGACTTAAATAAAAATGCAGTGTGTTACTATTAATAATTTTTTTATTCAAGAAGGTGGAGTGCGATTCTTGTATTGACAGAAAGTAAGTTTTGACTCCTACTTATCCTTGTAAAACTAAAAATAGAAATGTCTTCTTTATGTTATCTTGCAAAAGGTAAAAAATGAGTTTTCTGAGTGCTAAGAAAAATTAAACTAAAGGTATTGTTTCCCTTGTAGTTAGAGCAGAAATGGAGGTATTCATGGATTTAAAAAAAATAATTTAATCTTTCAAAAATGTTAAATCCCATAAACACACATCTGTAACAACTTGGGAAAATTTTCTTCAGTCAGTGGAGATACAAATTTCTCAAAATAAATATCTTCAAGTGGATCGTAGATAATAAAAATAAATAAAATCTTTTCTTAAAGCCATGGAGAATTTGCAAAGCTAATTGGAAAGACCACCTTTCTTCCGGCCCCTTTTGCCTAAATATACAAATATACAGGAAATAGTGTCTTCTTGTGTTTCTTAACATGTAGTTCTTTGTTGACCTTCTCACCAAACCCTTTTGCCCCAAATAAAAAGTCAGGAGAGTTCAAATCTTATAAAAACTGATTTTTAGATCTGATAGAAACATGTTTTAAAACCTTTTTCTCACTAAAAGAGTTTAATTTAAATGAAGATTGAGTAATACAGACCCAGATCACACTTTCTTCCAATTTACTCATTTCCTGTGCCATACAACCTTTTCAACATCAGTGTTCATCCTTCCCTTCCATTAATTCTGTCTTGGTGTGTATTCTCACAAACCTGACTCTAATCACCAAAAATTCACTTATGTAGCACATCAGAATTTTGTTATTTTATGTGTGTGTTAATTTTCTTTATGAAAAATTTCAAACATATACAAAAATGAAGATTTTATACGAACCCCCACTTACCTAACACCTTGCTTTAACAATGAACGCATAGTCATCTTATTTCATCTATATCACCACCCACTCCCCACCACCATTTTCCCCTATAGATTGCTTTGAAGCAAATTGTTTCAAGTAAAGGTTTCCCCTGCTATCCGAAAGTACAGTATTCCTATGAATGTTTCATAAGCCAAAATGGTATAAAGCAAAAAAAAAAAGCAATTACCATTCATTTATATGGAAAAAATTTTGAGCATTCCCAGACCTCCAAAAATAACCTATTTAATCACACCAAATAATACATAAAACCTAAAATAACACTATCATCTAGCAAAAGCAGAAATGCTCAAAATAAATCAAGATAAGTACAGATGCTCATAGACACAGTTCAAAGCTGTGGGGCTTGATGCTAGATGCTGAGTGGATTTTGCAGGGAAGGAGCCTGGCGGGGCCGCTCTCACTGCTCAGGGTGTGCGCTTCCTCTATAACGGCTCACTGCAAAACAAACGCTGCATGCTGTCTTTGCCTTTCATCTTTATTCGTAAAATCGAAAATCCTCTTCAGATTTCTTTCGGTTAGCAAAAAGAGGCACTAATGTACCTCTTTCAGAAAAGCGAAGTGGTGTAACTCAAATTTTCAAAAAGCAGGGCATACCTGTATATGTTGCTTTTGCTAACATAACCAGTTTTATGTTTCTTCCTTGGGTTCTTCATGCAATGTTCATCTTATAATCGTCAGTTTCTATTCAGGAGTTGTATCTTCTACTTTTGAACTTGCCGTGTGCATCAAATAGATGATTGAACCTAGCTGAAATTCAGTACCTAGCTTGGAATTCAACCTAGCTGGAATTAAGTATGATGTCAACACACATAAATCCAGAATGGAGCTAACAAGAAAAATAAAACCCTGGCAACATGGGGAAGGAAAATGATACCATAGTGAGCTATCTCTATGTTGAAGAAAATCTATAATATTGTGTAGAATAAATATTTAGAGAATTGATTTGCTAACAGGTCCTCAAAACCTTGCATTTTGTGTTATGTACTGCTTTAAAATAGTAAAACCCATTACTAATCACATTTTATGTACTATAAATGTGGATAATATGGATATGGATAATATCCATTATATATAATAATGGATTTGCGTTTTATTTGCTAGAACTTGAAACTTTCTCTTAAGACTAAGACTATTGTAACTTTCTGTAGCCACATCACCCCTTTTGTTCCTCAAGCTTCTCTGAGGTAATTTGTATTGTTCAAGGAGCCAGATTTATTCGTCCTTGCTCTTAAAGCAATAGCACCACCCTGTGGTAAACTGAAAATGCTTCCTCACGCTAGAACTTTTCACAACTGTTCTTAACATGCCAAATAACTCTTTAGCAGTCCGGTGAAGTTTTGAACATCTTCTCAGATTAATGTTTTTAAATGCATAGACTATGATACATAGCATTACAAAGGAAACCAATTATATGAAAATAGTGTTGTAGCCAGGTGTCCATGGACTCCAGTTCAGAAGCTGTAATAGGAGACTAGGAACATGAAATTATGGTTCCTTCAGAAGCAACTCCTCTCTATAATTTTTGTAATTAAAGATCTTTATTCTAACTATGTTTGCAGTTAGGCATTCAGAAATTACGTAATGGTTTTGGCTTAATGTCTATGAATATTTATATACATAATATATGCTATAAGAAGGGAGATGGTAGTATTGGAACAGAAGAGTTTCTATGCAATTAAAACAGTCTGAACAGTGAAAAATGTTGGGTTTTGTATCCAGGTCCTTTAAATACTTGAAATTTGAATACTCCTGCCAAGGAGAAAGAATGGATTTCACAGGACTCCTGAAAGGTAATCTTAAGCATAGGGGCTTGCCCTGTGTGCTTGTATGAGGCCCACTACAAAGGGGAGCGAAGTGGACAATTAATGCTGTTATACAACTGTGCTGCGTAAATTCTGTTCTGGAGAGCTCAGAGTTAAGTTCCCTCAGAGATACCTGCAGGTACCACTACAAGGCTCTTGCCAGTCAGGTGAGGGGTGGCTATTGGACTGAAGCCCTCTGAAATGGGGGCTCAAGGAGGAGGCTGGGGGTGTGGGAAGGAAGACAACACTACAGATCTTAGGTTATAAGTAAGTAGCAATAGTAAAGACTGACCAAATATATCAGGCTCTCCTTTCTCCTGGACATATGGCGGGATTGCACTTGTCAGCCCCTTTGTAGTCGATGGGACGCACTTGGCTGCGTCTGTACCATGCTTTTGATTATTCTGCCTTTATTACATTTATTTATATATGTCTGTCTCCCACACTAACCTATCAACTCCTGAAGGGAAGGCCCACTGTTTATTTTTTTCTTTTTGCTCAGTGTTACTTTATCTTTTTATTTCACAAAACACCTCTCACATTGCTTGATATCTATCTAGCAAGTGCTCAATATACTTTAAAATATACTTTAAATTGATGAATTAAATATTTATTCACTCATTCCACAAATACTTATGGAGTGCCTATTATAAGCTAGGCACCAGAGATTCAAATCGACAAAAATCCCACAATGTAAACTTGTGAAGTTTACATTCTCCCTGGGGAAACAAATAATAACTATGATAAGTTTTATATGTAATATGTTTAAAGATGATAAGTGCTAAGGAGAAACACAAAACTGGGATTGTATATGAACATCTGTTTGCGAGATTTGTATGCAGATTAAAGTTTGAGAAGCTGTTCTCTTTTTGGGGGGGGATTAATTTATTTAGCAATATGTAATTGAATTATTTAGCAATGTGCAATAGCAAAAGACAAAGGCACTTAAAAGAATGTGCTAATGACAGAAAGTAAAGGTGGTTAAGACTGAACTATATACATTGATAACAATGTCATGTCAAAGGAGTATAAATATATATAAGTTTAAGAAATCTCAACATATGGTTATTATTGATCAAAAATCACTTGGCTAAATACACAAATAACCTCAATCAAGAGTATTCAAAAGCAGTAAAAAACTCTATAGGATAGAGTTTATAAAGGAAGCAATATTCCCTATAGGGATTCTCTTCAGAACAATGAATGGAGGTATACATCAGATCCCAAAACAGCTCTTTTTGGGAAGCAGGGAGATAGATCCCAGGCCAGTTCTTTGAAGGTTCAGAGCCAAATGCTAACAACACATAGGTACAAATTCCATTTACAGTGGAATCAAAGCACTTCCTAAGAATTTTTCCTCTTCCTTTTAGGCAAGGGTGTGTGTATACAGTTGAAGCTTGAACAACATGGATTTGAATTGCGCAGGTGCACTTATATGTGGATTTACTGTCAGCCTTCTGTCCCTGGGTTTCCCATTCACAGATTCAACCAACCACAGATGGAAAAGAGTATTGTTGATCTGTAGCTGGAACTCTGGCAAATTCAGAGGGCCGACTGTATGCATTGTTCTATTTTATATAAGGGATTTGAGCATCCTTGGATTTTGGTACCAGCGAGTGTCCTGGAACAAATCCCAGAGGAATCCAAAGTTATATACAGACTTCCAACTGCGGGGTGGGGGCCGTCCTAAACCCCACGGTGTGATGTTCAAGGGTCGGTAGTACTCATATGTGTTGTGTGTATGTGCTTATGGGTATTGATGTGTGATTAGCGGAAGGGAACTAACCTTGGCTGTTGTTTTTTAAGCATGTGTTATGTTAGGCATTTTGCTACTATAGCAGTATTAAGTCTTAGATCCCAAATGAGGATATGTCAGAAAGACTACAATTGTATTTATTCAAATTAAATTTGTTTCTATCCCCAAATTACATATGTTACTTTTTTAATAGGGAAAAAAAATAATGTTTTTAAGTCTTTATGCTCCATAGTGCTCGTCTTTATTGGGCCTCTCTCCCTGTATCAGACAACTGGAGCCCCACTTCATATCGTCTAGGCCTCAACTCAGATTCCAGCCATGGCTGCTGCAAACAGCTTCCTGCAGGCTTTCTCCTTCTTTGCACTGACAGCACCTTACCCCAGGCCTATGTCTTGTTTCTGTCCCTTGCTACCTCCAGGCTTCTCTGATCCCTTTCTGTGAGATCCTGTAAGTGCCTGCTCAGCACTTACATGGGTGCAAACCAGAGAGGTTAATGTTCCAACCAACGGGAAGCAGGAGCAGATGAATAAATGGTTCTCCCTCTTGCTCCTAGTCCCTTTTGGGGACAAGTTTGATTTCAGCCCATGCCAGTAACCAACCTGGTAATTCAACCTTGTATTGACTTTCCCTCATTCCCTATGTCATACTCCTACTCTGAAGGATTACTTCCCAAATAAATTACCTACACTGAAGCTTTTGTCTCAAGCTGTGATTTCAAGGGAATATAGACAAAGACACACTCCCATCCAATTGAGTTACATAAACGTCCAATGGGTCTTACAAAGAGCAAAATAAATGGAGAAACCTCTCCAGGCTTTGGTCTACCTCTTGAGATGTACATTACCCAAGCCCAAGTAGTCCCTTGGAAGTGTCGAATTACCTCCTTTTGGACACAGTAATATTTCCCAGGGCTGGGAGCCCCAGTATTAGCATCCAGTCTCACCCACATCCACACTCCTGTGGGGATCCAGCCACCAGAACAGTAGTTCCCCATCCTCATGGAACGTCCTTCCATGAGGAATCTCCCATAAACTTAGGGACAATTTCCACTTTTTCTCTGTTCCTATTTCTTTCTCTGTAAGGGCACCTAACCCTATGCCACCCCCATACCTAAAACAATCTCCTTGATGAGTTTAATCTTTCATAAAACACAGGAAAAACATTCGTCTTCGGACAACTCTTTCTTCCTTTTAAATAACTCCCAAGGAAGGGGTACACAAAGGACCTTCTTGGAAAATGGGGAAGGGGAAAAAATAGAGGAAAAAAATCCCACATGAATTAATTTTCAGAAAAACAGCTTTCTACATCTACATTTTATCTCATTTAGATGTCACAGTGACCCAGTGAACTAGTTCTCATTGTTCCCCCCTTTACAAGAGCAAACAGTGGCTTGAAGTTTAGTAACTCTCCAAAAGTCTCACATCCCTTAAGGGACGAAGCTCAAATTTAAATCCAGCCCTGTCTGTCTCCGAAGCCCTTTCCACTACTAATGCTGGGTAATCAGTATGGATAATTTGATTTTGATCCTTGGCCTTCAATCCTCAATTCCTATTTCTTTTATCAAGAAAAGAGTCTTACTGGGCCTGCCCGGTGGCTCAGGCGGTTGGAGCTCCATGCTCCTAACTCCAAAGGTTGCCAGTTCCATTCCCACATGGCCCCGTAGGCTCTCAACCACAAGGTTGCCGGTTCAACTCCTCGACCCCCGCAAGGGATGATGGTGGGCAGTGCCCCCTGCAACTAAGATTGAACGCGGCACCTTGAGCTGAGCTGCCGCTGAGCTCCCAGGTGGCTCAGTTGATTGGAGTGCGTCCTCTCAACCACAAGGTTTCGAGTTCAACTCCCACAAAGGATGATGGGCTGCTCCCCCTGCAACTAGCAATGGCAACTGGACCTGGAGCTGAGCTGCGCCCTCCACAACTAAGACTGAAAGACAACAACTTGAAGCTAAATGGCACCCTCCACAACTAAGATTGAAAGGACAACAACTTGACTTGGAAAAAAATCCTGGAAGTACACACTGTTCCCCAATAAAGTCCTGTTCCCCTTCCCCAATAAAAATCTTTTTTAAAAAAATGGGCAAAAGATTTGAATAAACACCTCACCAAAGAAGATATACAACTGGCAAGTAAACACATAAAAAAAGATGTCCAACACTGTTAGTGTACGAGGGCAATGTAAACTAAACTCATAGATAGTTTCACAACATACATATTCAATGGAATGACTCAAATTCAAACGGCTAACAATCCTAAATGCTGAAAATGTGTGGAGCAACTGGCACTTGCACTCATTGCTGGAAGAATGCAAAATGATACAAGCACTGATACAAGCACTTTGGAAAGCATTGGGCAGTTTTTTTTTAATGAATCTACACTTAACCATTTGACCAAGCCATTTCACTCCTAGTGTTTGTAATGAGAAATGAAATATTTTCACACAAAACTTGTATTTATATGTTTATAGGAGCTTTATTCATAATAGCCTAAAACTGGGAACAATCCAAATGTCTATCAACTGATGAATGCATGAACAAATTGTGGTGTATTCATATACTAGAATAAAATGGAACAAACATGCAACAGAGTAGATGAATGTCAGAAGCGTTGTGCTAAGTAAAAACAGCCAGACACAAAAAAACCACATGCCAAATAATTCCATTTACATGAAATTCTAGAAAAGACAAAGCTATAAACAGCAGAAATCAGATCGGTGGTTGCTTGGAGCCAGGAGTGTGCAAAGGAGATTTTCTACCAAGAGACACAAGGGACTTTTTAGGGATAATGAACGTGTTTTATATAATTGTGGTCATGATTACTTTGACTGTCAAAACTCATCTGAGTATACACTTATAATTGGTGAATTTTATTGCGTATAAATTATACCTCAATAAACCTCATGTAAAATAAAAAAACTTTATAGGTGGTGCAGTGTACTTCCTAATGCATCACTTCATGCCTAGTATATGAGTCAAGGTCTATTTGGGAAAACAAACCACACTAAGTACTTTAAGGGGAAATATAATTTAAGAGATTGGTTGCACAGGTAAACAAATTGGTTACACAGTAAATAACCAAATAAATTGGTTACACAGTAAATAAATAGCGCTGAGGTAATCAAAAGATGATAACTGAAGGAGCTGTTCTCGCCCCTAAAGCTGAGGGAACAAAACAGAACTTGTATCTGTAATTTAGAGGAGAGAACTCCCTCCTGCTGCCACTAGGAAGAAAGGCCTCTGCTGGGCCTAGAAAAACAAAAAAGAAAAAACAAAAAAAGACTAGAAAAAACAAAAAAAACTAGAAAAAACAAAAAAGAAAAAAAAAACCAGGAATGATTAATCCCTTTTTGTCTCTTTCCTATCTTCCCATCTTTAGTGGCTCCTATCAATGGAACTTACCAGGGACTCAGACATGAAAAGAGAAATTTTGTTTCCAGAGCCTAATCTCAGCATAAGAAAACAAATTATAAGATGTATGGAGGTGTAGCTGAAGGACAGCAGGTAAATGACACTGTGGTTTATCCCACTTTTAATACTATTAAGATTAATCAGTAATTTCAGATGGTTTAAGCTTAATCCTGCTATGATTAAATTCCCAAGCAATGTTTCATTTAACGGCTTTAGCATCTGTTGCTTAGTGTTGCCTAGATTCATTATTTCATTTGGTGTTACAACACAGCAATTTTCTGTTTTTATCATTCTTTGTGCACTTATTAGGTGGAATTCTATAAAGAAGAATGTACTCTCATCAACTCGTTAGTTGTCCTGAAATATAGTTTGTACAGGAAAGACAGAAAAATATTTATTAATTCTCTTCATCAATTTTCAGAGTTGGTGACCTAGCAAACTCCAAAGATGATGAATGAACTAGTTAATATTAGAAACTCATCACTTTTTATATATTTGGTGTGTTTTAATCCATTGCAGGCACTGTTCTTTTTGATATTTAGATTGTCCCATTTTAGGCCAATGGAAGCCTTCATGATATTTTTTTGTTTTCTGTATTTTTATTTATTCTGGATTATTCTCATAAAAATGTCAACTATGTCAATTTAATTCTATCCCTCTCATTTGACTCTAAATCTCTCAGATCTTGGAAGAAATTTGCAACTTATTTGTATTTCCCCATTTAGAAGGTTGCTAATAAACATTTGCATTGTCTAGTATTGAGCCACTTCATGAAAACATTCTTAAACGGCCTTTCAATAGTTCAAAGAATTTTAAAAGCCAATTATTTTAATTACAAAATCTAATAAAGTTGTTCAACTCTAACCAATTCTGCAAGTCCTATCTTGAAATCTTGGCATCATGTGCCCTCGTTAGGGGAAAAAAGAAAGGAAATAACAATGCAAAACATAAATATAACAGAATTATGTGAACTAGAGAGGAAGTACCTTAAGATTTTAAATCACTGTATGTATTTTTTAAATAAAATATCATAAACTATTTTCCTACAATAAATTCAGTTTAGCTTCTACTATTGAAACGATGACTATCAGTATAGCATGTGGGAGCAAATAGAGAACAAAATACAGATTCTGGGACTCACCTTCTTAGGGAAGCCTCTTTTTCCTCTAGAGTTAGTAGTCTTTTGGTCTGCAATAATACTGTTTTTTTATTCATATACAGGTAAACAGGTAAATCACAGCACCTCCAACTAGATGCCCAGGCTGAAAAATGGGGAGATTTCCTACACTTCTCCTTCCCTCAGAGTGCTATTGATATGTTCTTAAAACCTCTCCAATCCTTGCCCTTTTTTCTTTCCCTCCACCACTGCTATGGTTTAGACTTTCAGTTTGACTAAACTAGGTTATTGTTCTCCTAAATACCTCCAGTCTTCACACTTCAGTTTTCACATTATTATCAAAGTCATCTTTCTAAAAATTGAATATTTTACAGCTCTTGATTAAAAACCTAAAACAGCTCATTACCTTTAGAAAAAAGATCCAAATTTCTTAACATGGAATATAAGAACCTTCATAATCTGGCCTCTGTTTAACTTTCTGTCTCCCTCCTTCCTGCCTCCTGTGTCATCCCCCGGCCTTCCCAAGTCCCATATCCAATGCTCCAGAAGTTCTGAAATACTGGCAGAACTCTCACCACACTGCTCTGTAAGGCCTCTCTGCATTTCAACAAAGTTATTTCCTCTACTTAGAAAAACCTTCTTTTCTTTCTTCAAATAGTTAATGAAGATTCATACTTCAAAAGTCAGCTCTGGTATCACCCACTCTGGGAAGGCTTCCCTGATCTCCCCCACACCCAAAATGCATGAGCTGCCTCCACAACACCATGTGGTTCCATGGCAGACTAGCCATCACCACAGTGATCACCACACTACCCTGTGACTTTTACTGTCTCTCATAAATATCCTCATGTATTTCATCTGTACTCTCAGCACCAAGCACCATGCTTTAGTGTACCCTCAATGAATGTTTGCTGAGAGAACAAAAGAATTTTTGGATAATCTTAACCTAGCATTTTCCAAACATTGTTTCAAAGTGATTGTACCAATTTATTTATACTACCACCAAAAACTGAGTTCCCTGTTTTTTCACATCCTCACCAACCCTTGATATTGTCTTTTAAATATAAAACATTATGGTGGGTCTGTGGTGGTATCTCATCATAGTTTTTCATAAGTTTTTAGTATGCTAATAGATGTAGTGTTAAGAGAAGCCTTTCCCCTCTCATATACTTATGAACATTTCCTGAAATAGCAAATGCAAAGTCCCTGCAGTTAGACTTCTTCAAGGAGCAATAAGAAAACCAGTGAGTCTGGAGCAAGATGCAGAACTATAGTCAAGATCTTGGAATCAGAACCGTAATCAATCTCATCAATAGTTCTCAAATTTTGTTATTTATATGAAAACCCAGTGGGCTTGTTAATATTGAACACTCTTGGGTTACATTCCCCAGAAATTCTGATTCACTAGTTTAGAGATTGGGACCTAATATCTATAAGTAAGTATCTCAAGTGATTCTGATGCAGTTGGTTTTCAGTCCAAAGAATGATAAACACTATTTATAGAATAAGGTCTCCTCCTAAAGGAGCATAGTATTATATATTACAATGCAATTTATGAGACTGACAACTTTGTCTATCACCTGGTTAATGCTAAAGCTGTGTTTTTCTATCTTTGTGGGTATATACAGCAGCATTTTACAAAATTAAAATTAAACCCATTTGAAGAAGTTTAAGACAGTCTTTGCAATACATGAAGACCTCTGATCATGTTGCAAAACCAAGAGTAATCGTGGGGAAGTGGTACAGAAAAAGAGCATTAGTGCTGCTTTCAGAAGAGATGAATTTGAGACTCAGCTGTGTTATCTTAGGTAAAGCCCTTAACGTCCCTGAGTTTCCATTTCTCATCTAAAATTATATAGTGTTATACCTATTCTACCAAACTTGCAAACCTGTATAAGGGTCAGAGTGACAGAATGGCACAGGAATAATACAAAAGTAAAATCCAATCATTGTTAAAGGAATGATCATTGTTTTTGATTGATACACCTGTCTGTCCTGAATTAAAGAAATAATATTTAGCCTCAGAGGCATTTGTTTTTTGGAATAATCTCAGTAGCTTCCTACTGAAAGGAAAACTGTAAAAGCATTTTACAGTTTAGGCAACGTGCAAGGAAAACCTTGAGTGATATGACCAAGGATACAAAATTAATTTAGAGGTAAGAGCAGGATTCAAGTCTTCTGATTACTAGCCCAGGTCACTTTCCACCATACTTTACTCAGTTGTCTTTCTCATTCTTTATTATAATCCACAGGCCAGATGACTCTGACACATGCCAGAGTTTGATCATTACTGTTCTATTGCATTAGGTATGGTAGACAAAAATAGTCTTTATCTTTTATTGCACTTATTTGATAAGCAACTTTATTGAGGTATTATATACATACCATACAATTCACCAGTCTAAATTGTACAATTCAATGGTTTTTAGTATAATCACAGAGATGTGCAACCATCACCACAATCAATTTTCATCTTTACATTTTCATCACCCCAAAAGAAACCCCCTGACAGCCATCATTCTTCATTCTTCCTGCTCCTCCCTTCGCCCCAGCCTCTGGCAACCACTAATCTACTTTCTGTATAGATTTGCCTATTCAAGGCCTTTCATATAAATGGAATCATACAATAGTTAGCCTTTTGTCATCAGCTTCTTTCACTTAGCCAGTTGTCAACTTGTACTTGTTGTTTTATCATTGTCAGGGTAACAATAGGGATAATTTAGAAATAAAGCAAAGGAGAAAAAAAATCACCCATAATCCCATTCTAATACAATCAACATCATAATTGTATTTTTCCCCCCTTCTGCATGTGCATTTTTATCTGTTAAACAGATGGAGGATGCCCCTTCCTCGGTCCCCGCTCCCCGCCTCTCAAAGCCCCGCCAGTGCGCCCGGAGCGGAGGGAGAAGCGGCCCCGCCCATCCCCGCCGGCGCCCCGCTTGCGTCACTGCTTGGAGCCACAGACCCCCTCCCTCCTTCCGGGTCGCGGTTGCTTTGACAGAGCGCGATGGCGGCGGCCGGGTCTGCAGGGGCACCGGCGACCGTGTCGGGAAAGCACGAGTTTTACCAGCTTCTGAAGAACCTGATCAATCCAAGCTGTATGGTGCGGCGGCAGGCAGAGGAAATCTATGAAAACATCCCAGGTCTGTGTAAGACTACATTCCTCTTAGATGCCGTCAGAAATAGAAGAGCAGGTTATGAGGTGAGACAAATGGCTGCCGCACTGCTACGACGGCTTTTGTCCTCTGGGTTTGAGGAAGTCTATCCAAATCTGCCTTCTGATGTTCAGAGGGACGTGAAGATTGAACTGATACTGGCTGTTAAGTTAGAAACACATGCTAGTATGAGGAAAAAACTTTGTGATATCTTTGCGGTGCTGGCCAGGAATTTGATAGATGAGGATGGCACTAACCACTGGCCTGAAGGTCTGAAGTTCCTTATTGATTCAATCTACTCTAAAAATGTGGTTCTGTGGGAAGTTGCACTTCACGTTTTCTGGCACTTTCCTGGGATTTTTGGGAACCAAGAGCGGCACGATTTGGATATCATCAAACGGTTGTTGGACCAGTGTATTCAAGATCAAGAACATCCAGCAATCAGGACATTATCTGCTAGAGCTGCAGCTGCATTTGTACTTGCCAATGAGAGTAATATTGCTCTTTTCAAAGACTTTGCAGACTTGCTCCCTGGAATCTTACAGGCTGTGAATGACTCATGCTACCAGGATGATGATTCAGTGCTAGAATCCCTTGTTGAGATTGCAGATACTGTACCTAAATACTTGGGTCCATATTTAGAAGATACTCTGCAGTTGAGTCTAAAGTTATGTGGAGACTCAAGGCTTAGTAATCTGCAACGCCAGCTGGCCCTTGAAGTAATAGTCACCTTGTCTGAAACTGCAACCCCAATGTTGAAAAAACATACAAATGTTATTGCACAGGCAGTTCCTCATATATTAGCAATGATGGTTGATCTACAAGATGATGAGGACTGGGTAAATGCTGATGAAATGGAAGAAGATGATTTTGATAGCAATGCAGTTGCAGCTGAGAGTGCACTAGACAGACTGGCTTGCGGGCTCGGTGGAAAACTTGTTTTACCAATCACTAAGGAGCATATCATGCAGATGCTTCAGAGCCCTGACTGGAAATATCGACATGCTGGATTAATGGCCTTATCCGCCATTGGAGAAGGATGCCATCAGCAAATGGAACCAATTTTAGATGAAATGGTTAACTCTGTTTTGCTTTTTCTTCAGGATCCTCATCCAAGGGTGAGGGCTGCAGCCTGTACTACACTTGGACAGATGGCTACAGATTTTGCGCCTAACTTCCAAAAGAAATTCCATGAAACAGTGATTGCAGCTCTGTTGCGTACCATGGAAAATCAAGGCAATCAGCGTGTGCAATCACATGCAGCTTCTGCGCTTGTTATTTTTATAGAAGACTGCCCCAAATCATTGCTAGTTCTGTATGTGGATAGTATGGTGAGAAATCTACATTCCATCTTGGTGATTAAACTTCAAGAGTTGATTCGGAATGGAACTAAGTTGGCCTTGGAACAGCTTGTGACAACCATTGCCTCTGTTGCGGATACAATAGAAGAAAAATTTATTCCATATTATGATATATTTATGCCCTCACTAAAGCACATTGTTGAGCTTGCTGTTGAAAAAGAACTCAAGCTTCTGAAAGGAAAAACTATTGAGTGCATTAGCCATGTTGGTCTTGCTGTTGGGAAGGAAAAATTTATGCAAGATGCATCAAATGTGATGCAGCTATTGTTGAAGACACAATCAGACTTAAATAATATGGAAGATGATGATCCGCAGACATCTTACGTGGTTTCAGCGTGGGCTAGAATGTGTAAAATTCTTGGAAATGATTTTCAACAGTATCTTCCACTGGTTATTGAGCCTCTTATTAAGACTGCTTCAGCTAAACCTGATGTTGCTCTCTTAGACACACAAGATGTGGAGAATATGAGTGATGATGATGGCTGGCAATTTGTAAATCTTGGAGACCAGCAAAGTTTCGGAATTAAAACTTCAGGACTTGAAGCAAAAGCAACTGCTTGCCAGATGTTGGTTTACTATGCTAAGGAATTAAGGGAAGGATTTGTGGAATATACAGAACAAGTTGTAAAGCTGATGGTTCCTTTACTGAAATTTTATTTCCATGACAATGTTCGAGTGGCAGCAGCTGAGTCCATGCCTTTTCTCCTGGAATGTGCAAGAATTCGTGGCCCAGAATATCTTGCACAGATGTGGCAGTTCATATGTGATCCCTTAATCAAGGCTATTGGGACTGAACCTGATACAGATGTACTCTCAGAAATAATGAATTCTTTTGCAAAGTCCATTGAAGTAATGGGAGATGGGTGCCTTAATGATGGACAGTTGGAAGAACTGAGAGAAATATTGAAAGCAAAACTTGAAGGTCACTTTAAAAATCAAGAATTGAGGCAGGTTAAAAGACAGGAAGAAAACTATGACCAACAAGTTGAAATGTCTCTGCAAGACGAGGATGAATGTGATGTTTACATTCTGACCAAAGTATCTGATATTTTGCACTCATTATTTAGTACTTACAAGGAAAAGATTTTACCATGGTTTGAACAGCTGCTTCCATTAATTGTAAATCTAATTTGTTCTAATAGGCCATGGCCAGACAGACAGTGGGGATTATGCATATTTGATGATATCATAGAGCACTGTAGTCCAACCTCATTTAAATATGTAGAATATTTTCGGTGGCCAATGCTACTAAATATGCGAGATAACAATCCTGAAGTCAGGCAAGCTGCTGCTTATGGCCTGGGTGTTATGGCACAGTTTGGTGGAGATGATTACCGTTCTTTATGTTCAGAAGCTGTTCCACTGCTGGTAAAAGTTATTAAGTGTGCAAATTCCAAAACCAAAAAAAATGTCATTGCTACAGAAAACTGTATCTCGGCAGTAGGCAAGATTTTGAGGTTTAAGCCTAACTGTGTAAATGTAGATGAAGTTCTTCCTCACTGGTTGTCATGGCTTCCACTTCATGAGGATAAAGAGGAAGCTATTCAGACTTTGAGTTTTCTCTGTGACTTAATTGAAAGTAACCACCCAATTGTACTCGGTCCAAATAATTCCAATCTTCCCAAAATAATCAGTATAATTGCAGAAGGAAAAATTAATGAGACTATTAACTATGAAAATCCTTGTGCCAAACGCCTAGCTAATGTTGTGCGTCAGGTACAAACTTCTGAAGAATTATGGTTGGAATGCGTATCGCAACTTGATGATGAGCATCGGGAAGCCTTACAGGAGTTGCTGAATTTTGCTTGAAGCACTTTAATATCACTTGAATTATCTACCGTAAAAGTAACTCCAAATAAGTGTTGTGAATGGATTCCATTATAATTAAGAGAACTGTTCTCTCCCTGCTAAGCAGTTTGTACTCCTTCCCCATGTTTTTCCAGGATTAGTCAGTGTTATAGCCTTCTGTCCACCTTGCATGTTTTATCTCTTAAACACAGACTTTGGTGATAACTTGTGCTTCCATTGTCTTAGAATGTTTGTCATCTTTTCCCTCGTTGATGTGAAGTATACAAAGTGTTGCCATTTGTCTGAATTATTGGTGCTGGGCAAGCAATATACTTGGTGTCAAAATGTCATGCTGCCTATCACAAGATGCTAAGACTTCACAAAGTTAGGATAGCAGAACTTCCAGGGTAAATATCTTTGGAATTAGGATGGGTGAAGAATATAGTGCCAGGCTTATTCATCCTTGATAATACTCCTGGTTTTCATGGTAATAGGAGGATGCTGAAATTGGGAGAGAGTTTTGAGATATTGCCGTGGATGTGGAGAGTTTTCTCTGTAATGTATATGAACATTTTCATAACACCCTCTTGAGAGCTGGGTGAGACGTATCCATATTTTAGTTCCCAAGGTGTCCAGCTGAGAGTTATGAGAATTTTAGAATCTCCTTAGCCAGACTGGACTCTATTTGTTAAGTTATCTAAGACTCTAGGAATCATGGTTACTGAAAAGGGTGTCTTGGTACGTCTAACATTGATAGCATGTAACATACTTTATAACACAGTGTTTGACAGATAGTGATCAATGTTTACGGGGATCAATCAATGTTACGTGTTTGAGCAGAATATTGTATATGTATGCTATTTTTCCCCTGCAAAGCAGCTCAACAAAAAGAGAAGTCCTCATTCAAAATGGGGCTTAAATAGATTTCTATTTTGAAGAAGTTCTAAATAGATTCTATAGTAGCACAGAAGAGTATTCTACTGTGAAAATGAAAGGGAAGTGAATTTAATTTTATCTTTAAACACAAAAAAGAAAACAGCTTTGAGACCTGACATTTAGCATTAGATGTGCATTATACATTATAAGAAAACAGTTCTATAAATCTAGGTTTAATTATATTAATTGGAATGTCAGTCTTTAATGTCGAGCTTTTGTAGGGTAGAAAAAAGCTTCTGTTCAGCAAGTTATTGATCCAAAATTTAGGAAAAAATACATGTCATGATTTCCTGGCAGCATTGTGAGTACTGTGTATGTAAAGTATTTGGCAAGTATTTAAGACCTACTAAGTGCTTAATAAATGGTAGCTATCATTGCTGTTGTTGTTTGTACCTCAACTGTGTTTTCTTTTGTTTGTTTGGAATTCCTTTTACATTAGAATTTCTCTGATTCGCCTTCTACCAGTTCAGATAAGCAAGTCCCATTGTGGTCAGAGATATGGTCGATTTTAGATATGCAGTTCCTGTCCATTCCCTACAATTATTTATTAATGAGGGGAAAAAGGACATTAAATACAGTATAGTCACAATTTTAAGATAAAATACAGGCAAAAAGAAAAATCCCACCACAATAATAGAGGTTTTCTCTAGGAATAAATGGCAATTTTTCTTGAAATTCACTTACCTATATTTTCTAATTTACCTACAACCAACATATTTCTTATATATATATATTTTAATTCAAGGACCTGATTGCAATCACCTTGGCCTCTCTATGACCTATAACTGAGTTTCCTTCAACTCACCCATACCTCTTTATCTTAGTATCTCTTACAAAGCCGTTGATAAACATTTCTAGCAGTTTCCTACACTATTGTGCATGCAGAATTGCAAATTCTGCCAGATGACTTGGAATTAGGTCCCTGTAGAATTTTTAAGTATGACAAACCTAGATTTGAAATTTGGCAAACTATCTTCTTCACCTAAGCATCAATTTCTCCATCTGAAAAATGTGCATAATACCTGTGTCATAGGATTGTTGTAAGAATTAAAGAAGATATAAAAAGTGCTAGTGGCACAGGGTTCAACAAATGCAAGCTAATATTGTTGAGAAGCCTGAAACAGGGTTGGTGACTAAAGTGGAAGGGATATTTGCTGGTGTAGGGTGGGTCCAGATTCTTGGGCTTTGTCAAAGGAAGTGAGGGATGTCCAATCAGACACATTTTTGTTTACCAGTTGCCGAAATAGGAATGATTTCTGCCTTTGTTCCAGTGAGGTGAGGTGATTCTATGGGTTCTAAGATGAGAATGCTATAAATGCCTAATAAGTTACAAATGTCTTAAAAGATCCACATTAGTGAGAAACAATCTTGAGTCAGAATATCCTGACCATTTAGTTATACAGCTTTTAGTTGTAAAAATGCTTCATTTCTAGAATTTCATTTTTGTGTTTTAAGTAATTCTAGGTTTCAAGCAAGAGCGTTTTAAGTAAAAAGAGTATTATGTGCACCTTTCAAATAGAACATGAAAAAACAGAATATCTGCTTTTTGGAACTATTAACTCCTTTCTCCCCACTTATTTTAAGCAATACGTGAATTAATGTCCGCTTTTTAGACATTGCCTAAACAGTAATTTTTTTAATGTGTAGTGAGATTATAAGGCCACGCTAATGGCTTTTTAATGCTGTACAGTTTAGACTTGAAATATTTGAAGACTGTTTTTAGTGCCAAGGGTCTTTTTTTAAATGAGGTTGCATCTCCTTCCTCTATTCTTAGCAGATCTCAAGACTCAAAAATGTAGAAATACATTTTCTTATTTTACCAGAAAACATGAGGTTAATTTCCGAAATAGGAATTGATGTTAAGAACTGGAGGCAGGAGTTTCAGAAATTCGACTTTTACAATAATCTTTTCTTTTACACGTGAACATATGTTTCATTTGGTCTCATTCTTGAACCTTTTTACAGTTTTCAAAATTCTAGCTTTATTAAACCGTTAGTCACAAGGGGGAGGCTGTGTGCAAAGAAAATGTAAATTTTACAATACGACAGGATTTACATTTTGTGCCTTATTTTCGTTTGTTATTAACAAAAGTTATCTAAAAAGATCCTTCTGGATTACTGTAAGTTTTTAGGGTCAGTAAGGGTCTCGCAAAAGAAATACCCAACTGCAGCACTTGCACTTAAGAGCCCTCTGGCCTTTCTGGAGGTGGCGAGTAAAGCTGCGCAGGCGCCTTGCTTCCCCCTCCACTCCGCCCTTATAGTCGTCTACAAGCTGATGACATCATTGGTTCGCGCAACCTACCAGGCCTCGGGACCTGTAGCTGAGCCGAAGTTCGTGCTTTCCGGTAGCGGGGCGGGACGCGAAGCGAGGGGCGGGGTGGTTGGTTGTTCTAATACGCATGCGCATCGTGGATGGCGACGGTGCCTCTTTCTTTGCCTGTTTCCACAGCTCGCCCCAGTCTGGGGTGGGGGAAGCCTCAGTGCCCTCCTCCTTCTCTCTCTGCCCCTCCCCTTCCCCCCTTCCCCCTCCCGCCCAGCAGGGCTTCTAACTGACAGTTGTCGCTGGGCCTGGTCGGCGCACTGCCTCCTCCTGCCTGGGTCCCCCGCAGGTAGAGAGGGGCGGGAGGGGGTGTGGGGGAGAAGAGGAGGAGGAGCCCGAGCCGCCGCGGCCCTGCGCTGCGGCCCCCTCCGGGGAAGCGAGAGAAGACCCCCACCGCTTCCTCCTCGCCCCCTCCCAGCCACTTAGTCGGCCCGGGAGGGGGTGGGGCGCCAAGGCCGCGGCGGCCGGGCCGGGCCTGGCGGGTGCAGAGCGGGCGGGCGGGGCGCGGACGGGTGAGGCCGGCGAGGGCCGCGCGCGCGCCACCGCCGGGGGGAGGGGAGAGGAGGGCACCTAGGCTCTCCTCTTCTCTCCCCCCTCCCCCGCGCGCCATGTAACCCCGCCCCGCCGGCGGCGAGCTCGAGACCCCCGCGCGCACCGAGCCGAGCTAGCGGCTAAGGAGAGCGAGGCCCGATGCGGCTGAGGCTGCGCGGCACGGCCGAGCCCTGAGGAAGCGGCCCTCACTCGCGCGTCCCCCGGCGCCTCGAGCGGCCGCTCCACACAGCCCAACCTGGGCCTGCCGGGGGCATGAGCGTGCCCGAGACGCCGGGGGAGATGGAGCCGGCCGGGGAGGAGGAGCGGCCGCCGCCGGCGGCCGAGGAAGAGGACGACGAAGAGGTGGCAGCTGCGGCCCGGGCCTCAGGGCCGGCCCAAGGGAGGAGTGCCTCCTCGCGGGAGGGCGCAGAAGACCAGGAGGAGGAGGTGCAGGAGGCGATGGTGGTCGGGGGTGGTGGCTGCAAGGAGCAGGAGCTGACCTACGAGCTGCAGCAAGGCTACCGCATCCTGGGCGAGTTCCTGCAGGAAAAGCACCGGGGCCTCACCGCCCCCTTTCTGCAACCCTTGGGGGGCGTTGCCACCTGGGAGGAGGAGGCGGCTGAGGGGCCGCGCAGCGGGGGCCGGGGCAGTCGCTCCCTCCCGCAGCTGCCGGGGCAGGGCATGTGTCTGCTGAAGATGGAGGAGAAGTTCACTAGCGGCCAGTACGGGGGCATCACCGAGTTCGTGGCCGACTTCAGGTCGATGCTGGAGATGTGCTACCGCCTTCATGGAGTGGACCATTGGATGTCCAGACAGGGCCAGAAGCTGGAGATGATGCTGGAGCAGAAGTTGGCGCTCCTCTCTCGGTGAGTGAGCCCAGTCTCAGGTGGGACTGAAGGACTGACACAAACACACCCTCGCACGTGTCCGAGGATGGGTTGGGCCAGGGGACTGGGGGCGTCGCTGATAGGTGCTGAGTCTGTGCTGGAGAACCCCGGGAGGAGGAGCAGCGCTGGGCAGGGTCCCTCTGGGGTGTGGTGGGTGTGAGCCAAAGAACACAGCACCCAGCTGAAAAGCTGAGAAGGAGGCCGAGGCCAGAGCGCTGAAGAGCAGGTGAAGCTGTAGATGTGAAGGGAAATGGTGCCCGTAGGAAGAATTACAGGGCCAGGCAGAGGAAAAGTTTTTTAGTGGGATGGAAGTTGGACCGCAACTTTTAGACTTCTTTTTAGCGTGAAAGTTTTAAAAGTTTTTAGGATGAAATATCGTTAGAAAAATAATTTCAGTTTATGTAAACAGGTGGTTGTTTCAAACCAGTAAAAATAATCATCGCTGCCATCGCAGATTTATGAAGTGTTATTAAATGGTTAACGATTACTCTGATGTACTCCTGATCTTTTCTCTCAGCTTCCTTCATCTGAGGAGACCTAATTTTTGCAATGATAGTGGGTGCCTCAATGCAAATTTGTTAATACATTTAGATGTTTGTGTTTATTCTATAAGAAATCATAGGCAATTTAGGTGGCACCATACTCTTGGTGTACTTCACCCATATATCCAGTCAGTTTTTCTTTAGTAAGAGGAAATAACGGAAGCTACTGAAATAAACGTATTAATTTATAATTATAATTGATACAAGCTAAATTCATTTCTCAAGTGGCAGTTTTTTAGGAGTAGAAAAATAATTGACTGTTGTTGGAAATGGTAGTTGAATAGTAGTTTGACACTACAGTTCAAGTAAACTTGAACAATTAATTTACCATTTTGGTTTCAGTTTCCTCATCTGTAAAATGGGGATAATAATAGTACCTAATTTATGGGGTTGCCTTAGGTTTAATTGAGTTAAGTGTAAGGTTAACAGTGCCTGTCCCATAGTTAGCCCAATGTAAGTTTTAAGCATTATAATAGTAGTAGTAGTAGTTGAATAAAATCAGTATTTTCCTCATATCTGGAACTGGGCATTGTACTAACTAGTGTTTTTATGGAATACTTCCTGAAAAGTTGCGTTAATTTTTTGGTTCTTGATTTGTAGTTGTAATTTTAAAATAATCTCATCTGTTCTTGGCTTCTGTATGTTGTTTTCAAGACTATCAGTAACTTCTTTCACTGAAAACAAGAATTAACATAGTGCTTGACTCAAGGAAGTTCTATTTATACTAAGGACCTTTTCTTGAATCCTTTCATAAAATAGAATTATTCGGTAACAATAATTATTCACAAATTTGCTTTGTAAATTACTTTTAATACTTTAGTGACATTACATTTGTTACCCTTGACGCCACAGTGCTTTATAGTTATGTCTGACATAAAAATCCATACATGTCATTATTTTTAAGTAGTAAACTATACTCCAAATTGATGTCACAAGATTTTAGAAGGAACTATAGAGTTCATCTAGTCCAAGCTTCCAGTTTTACAGATGTGGAAACAGAGACTAAGAATGAGGCAAAAGAGTGGCTGTATGCAAGTGCTAAGAAGTAGCATATAGGTTTGAATGAATGATAGGTTTATTTTCAAAAGCAGTGCGTGTATAATAAGTCATGTCATGAATCCTACAAAAGAGCAGGGAGACTATTTCTCTTTTACATAAAGGTGAGTTTCTAAATGCTTTCATTCCCACTGGCTAATGCTCAGAATACCGTATTCCCGTATAAATCATACAGCATCCATACTTAGATGTTAAACTTAAAACATTCTGTTCTTTATAAACATAATGTATTTCTGATATTATTAGTCCAAGAGAGAGAAAATTCTTGCATTTTTAGTAGCAAAAGTAGTATGATGGTCTCAAAGAGATGATTAAAGTTTTGATTCTTTCACTTTTTTGTATTTGATGTATACAAACATTTTGTAAATAATACGAAGTTTTTTGCCAGACCTCACTCATTGATGCTAGGAAATCATTTCTTTTTATGTACTAGCCTGAAATCTGAGTCTTTACTAAATAAATGCAAAGTGGTGGGCACAGCTTTAAGAAAAAGCATAGATTACAACTGTTTGGTATGCATTTAGAGTATATAGATGTTCCAGAACAATGTTCTGTCAACTGTTCACATGAATATGATTTTCAGCAAATGGCTGACTCAGATACCTTATTTGTAAAGAAGTGGTATGTGTTATTTTAGTAATAAAAAACAGTCACTGAGATTTAAGTTTTCTTTTGTCTTCTGGTATGTATTTGTAGTATATTGAATTAACTCTTATTTTCAAATTTACTGTAAGGAGAGCTTTATAACTGTTCCATATACTCATGAGCCTTTTATTGAGTAAGAAACTAGGTACATTAGATAAAGAAGATGCCACATTATCATTACAGAGCAGCCCAGTTGTATTAGTACTTTGGACTCATTGTATACTTTGAATCTCAGTTTCTTCATCTGTACTTTGAGAGTGTTAGGATAGATTGGTTGTACAAATACGTATCTGCCAGAGCTAGACATTCAAGTCCCTGATATCAAAAGATAAGTTCTCTGCCCTTAAGTGGTTTCTAGTGTAGTGTGGAACCAGACACTTTAAAAAGGTAATGATTCTATAATGGACATATAAACAAGGTAAAAAGCAAATTTAAGAGGAAGGAGACCTAAATCTGAAGGGGTGGGGGGGGATAGGTAAGTGTAGTGATGGGAATTGAGAGAAAGGAGGAGAAGGGGGAAGGAGACAACAGTAGTTAAAATGTGTCGTAGAGAAGTTTGCACTTCAACCAATTCTTGAAGGAATTGAATATTGCTACTGGATTTTCTTGGAAGCTTGAGATGGGCATTCCAGAATGCTGAACTGCAGTGAATACAAGGCATGAAACTGCATAGGGTTTCTGGGAACTACAGGTGCTTCTGGATGCTACAATATGGTCTACAGAATAGTGTCAGCACCCCGGGAGGTCTGCAAGATGATAGATTCCGAGAAATAAAGTACTACAACTTCAGTATATTCTAGTTTTATTTTATCCTTTTTAAAATTTCTATTTTTGGTTTGCTTTTTGTGGTGTTTTTAATAGCACCAGTATATAATCTGTAGTTTATAAGTATAGTTTGTTATATATAAAGATGTATTAGTAATATAACAACGTATTTAATATTTGTAATAGATCTAGGACTAAGACTTAGATGACGAATCTATTTTGAGGAAAGTTATATTTTAGAAGGGATCTCATTTATTTGAGACACCAGAGAAATACCAGTTAATATTAGAAAAAAGGGGAAAATCTAAGTGGAAAGGAATAGAAAATAATAATTAGGAAGATATGTAACAAGCTTTAAAAATTATGAAATATTAATAAGAATTTTTACCTCTTGCAAATTTTAAATGATATTTTTGAAAGCTTTTAAATTTTAAAATATTTTTGAAAGCTTTTAAGAATATTGCTATGTAGCCAGAAGATGGCTTTTCCTAATTTTAAAAGGTTGTAGTTATAGGAGAGACATCACCAGTGACCCTCAAAGGAGCTGAACTTAAAATTTTAATTTTGGCCATTTTAAACAATATTTTGGTGAAAATAAGCTTGAATATAATATATCTTTGTGTGTGTGTGTGTGTGTGTGTGTGTGTGTATACATATATATATATATATATATATATATGTATTTTTGGTTTCTAAATTAAGTTGCTGTTAATGGTACACAGGTAAAAAGGCTTTCTTAAAATAGAGCTAAAGGTTATTTACTTTTATAATTGATTTTTAATTGGCAAAATATTTTTCTTGGGGATGAGAGTACAAAAGCATCATCAAGCCTTAAAAATGTAAAAATAGAAGTTTCAGAGTACAAGTAGTGTTGAAATACAAATGAAATTCATAGACCAATTTTAACCCTCTCCTGAGTTAAAATTTTAATTTTGTTGACTTGCTTATTCTCAATATCAAAATCCAGAAATTAATTGGGAATTTTAACAAGATGCTTCTTTCTTCCTAGTAGTCTTTTTTTTCTCCCTAATAGTCTAACGCCCCCTACCCCCACTGGATTGTGTAATTCTATCTTTTTTATGTAAATCTTTAAAAATTGAGGACATTTGGTAATAGAATCTGGATTTGCCTCTTGTTCAGAACTGTAAAATGTTAGATAGAGCTTGATACTCCATGTAGTTCTATTTATTATAGTTGCCATTATTTAAAAAAAAATAGTTGTGTTACTTAGAGAAGGTTCAGAAAATGTTTAAGTGCAGCTATAAAAGGATAAGGGATTTTAATTAACAAGATATTTATTAAGTCCCTGCTTTGTTCTAGGACTTGGGGGGACAGTTACTGCCCCCAAGAAGTTTAAAAGATGGTACAGTTATGTTAAAAGGTAAAATATGTTAAAACTGATTCATTCTCGAAATTGTTCCATTGTCAGAACACCTGGAAGTCATCCTCCTATTTGTAGAACACCCTGAAATATTGATATATTTAGTTGTATCATAATGATTTTTTTCCTGGGGGATCCAAAAGGCTTTGTAAAATTATGGGAAGAAACCTTTAATTGGAGAGATTCTGATACCTTATTTTATCCCCCCTACAAATTGGGAGGCCCTAATCACTTTTGGATAGTACATTTTGGTTCAGCTCATGAAATAACTATGTTCCAAGGGTGCATACTTTGAAGACTACTGTGGTGAGCTTTATCATAGAATGTTAGGGGAGTGCAGAGGAGTTTTAACTGGGGAGGGGGGAAGAAGCTGAAAACACTTCATTAGGTTTTATTGTAGAGGTTACAGTTTTGGAGGGTAGGTAGAATATTGATAGGTGACGTTGAGGAGTTCATTAAGCAATTATTTAAATTAGTCTTTGATAGGTAGTATGTAAAACCCTGTAGATACAGTGATAAACATGACATTATCCCTTATGTCAAGCTGGTAGGTAAACGGAAATAAACCAAGATATGTAGCCAGAAGAGTACAGAGTATTGCAGAGTAACAATTTATACCCAGTGGTTAGATTGTGGGATGATGAGGGGCTGTATGTAGTGGCAGATAAATCTAGAAAGATAGGCTGGGGCTAATTATGGAGATTCTTGATTGTTTGCTGAGGAATTTAGAATATAGGTGATACAGATCCACGGGTTTTAGCTAAAAGAGTGATGTAATTTATTAGTATTTTGAAGTTTGAAAGCTGAAATTGAAGGAGAGGGAATGAAGAAAGGAAACCAAGTAAATGGCTATTGAGTTAATTCCATCAAAAGATACATGCAGTAGGAATAACAAGGTGGGTGAGGATACAAAAGAGGTATGTATATTCAGCAGGTGAAAGTGGTGAAATGGCAAGTTATGGATGTGGGGTGTGGAAAGATGATGTCCAGAATGAATTTGAGCCCAGATGATGGTGATGCTGAGGGAACATGAGAGGAAGCATTCATTTGAAGATAGGAAGCTGAGAATTATTGGAAGGCTGCATGTGGAGCTCAGTAGAGGGAGTAGGGCTAGATCAGAGATGTTTATTTAGGAATTAACCTGCAGAAGGATGACGTTTGAAAAAAATGGCAGTGAATGAGATTGCCCAGGACAGAGTCTAGTATAACACAAGGGGACCAAAGGCAGAACTTTGTGTAAGGACTGAGTGTCTTCAACCTGGAAAAACGAAAGTTTAGAAGAATATGATGAAGTGTGTATAAGTTATATTAAAAGCTGAAATGCTTAACTGAGAAAAGGCAGTTAATAAAGTTGAAAAGAATTTATTCTGGAATAAGTAAAAGGTATTATTTAGAATATAACAAACGTAATAGACTTCAGTATTTTAGAAGATTTTATTCCATTTGATAATATTAATTTAAGAATGGCTTAAATTTAATACAATAAAAATGCTCAAATAGATTCTAATGTGTTTTGCCTTTTGTCCGTTTCTCATAGTATTTGTGCCCTCATATTTTTCTTTCTTTTCTTTTTTTAATTTTTGTAAGAGTATTTGAGCCAAACTGATGACATATGCCTGGGAACAAGATCTCAAATACTCCCTATTTTCATTTCTAAGAAAAAAATAGAGGGGAAAAAAATCTAGGAAAAAAATTCTTTTTCGAGAGACAATTGAGTCCCTTTCATAGTTGTATTTTAGCTTTCAAATCATCTGTAGGCTATCGCCATAAAATTAGAGGTGCACAGAGCAAATAATAGCCACTTAATTTCTAAGGAACTTGCATAGTAATAGGAGTCTTTAAAATACATATTAAGTTACTTGAGGTGGTTCTTTTTTTTTTTTTAATTGGGAAAGGTAATAAACCCCCATGGTAGTATTATCTGTCACATAGCCCTTTGTATATCATCTTCCACCCGGGACCTATGAATGTTCCAGAATTAATCATGCTTAAAATTAAGGGTATTAAGTATATACTCGTACACTTTGAAAAAAGACTTAGGAAAATCAACAAAAATCAACAAAGTTAATAGTGGTTGTTATTTTGTAAGTACAAAGAGCCTGGGTATTTTTCATTTTCTTTTAACTTTTCTGTATGTCCTAGATTTTCTACAGTAAGCATATTACTTTTATGGTTAAAGATTTTATTTAAAGGAAATTAGTATTTGTACGGCTTTGAATAAACTATATCGGTAAAAAATTGGGTTAAAAATATGCATCACCAAAGTTGTAAGACAGTACACTCATGTTAAATGTTGTAACTGGGTAGTGGAACTGTGGGTGATGTTTAATTTTCCTTTGCATTCTTTCTAATTTTTTTCCTACAGTGACCATGAGTTACTATTGTTACTTTAATACTATTCAAAATGTAAAATCTATAGATTTTGTAGGTACAGTGTTAAGGACTTGAAATAGCTAGTGCTAAGAACTCACGTTAAACTTTCATATTTAAAACATGAGTACAGCTATCTGAAAGCACCTTCAGACAAAAATAACTTCTGATAGCTTTCATATCTCTTTAAATGTATGTCTGGGAAGTCCGACTTGTTCATTTCTGTGTAGTCTTCCCACTACAGGATTTAAAAAAAGATGAGAATACAGATTGAGATAAACCAGTTTAAGGTAAAACTGCTTAATTATAAATGAACCTCTTGCTATTTTGTAAGTACTAATATTGTTCTTCTGTGAGAGTTTAAGCCTTCTAAATTTGAATTAGTGATAAAACACTGTCAAGATATAATGCAGAAAGTGTTTGAATTGTTATTTAGCACAGGAAGTATTTTATTTGGGGGATCTTCTCTCTTTCCAAAGGATAGCATCCACTCTCTCTCAGGTACATCTCATTTGCTAGACATCAGCTTTCTTTCAAATGGTAAATCTCAATTTATAACTATATTTGGGTTTGCAAAAGCTTTAAAGGTCACCAGTTTTATTTAAATTTTGCAATGTATACTACCTTAGTGCATTGACTTATGGTAGTGGTGTACATTCTCAGTTCTTTTATTTGATACCAGAAAGAAAACCCCTTCCACAAAATGTGCATACAGGTAGAATATTGGGATTATTTTCCCTGTGGCATCTCATGTTTTATGTTTTTAAACTGCTTTTCAATTTCTGTGGTACATTGCCTAACAAACAGAGTAAGGAACACCAAAATTCTGCTGAATACATAATTCCTGGTGAATTCAAGGGGCTTTTTTCTTGTTTGTTTTAAAAATAAGAACAGAGTCCACTTCATTTGCACTAAAGGAGAGAAAAAGACCATCTGAAAAACGTATTACATAGAAATATTTTCCCATAGAAATAGTTATATAAATTGTTTTCATGTTAATCCATAAGCGCAATTTTCAACATCTGGTAACGTCCTTTGTTTTCCTTTATAACATTTATTGAAACCTAACATATGATTTAATTACATATACCTTTTTCTCCTCACTAAAATGTAAAATCTGTAAGGGCAGGGACTTTTTCTACTTAGTTTGTTGCTGTTTGATTTCTATAAATGTTGACTTGAAATTAAGCAGTAAGTGGTTATAAGATCTACAGGTCGTTTTAAAAGGTTTTGAGGAGCAGTGTCTCTCTCAAACAGTGTTTCCCAGATTGCCAGCATTAGAATGCTGTTGAAAAGCCCATCCTGGGCCCCAGAATAGCATGTTTAAAGTTGTTAACTCATTCTCAGAGTGGGATCTTAGGAATCTACATTTTTAAAAAGCTCCCTAATTGATTTTTATACACAATAAAGTTTGAAGACAGATGCTTCAGCATATAGTAACATTGTTTCATGTTTGATTTCATTTCACAGTTTAGAGTTTTCCTTTCATTGGAGTATTTTTTTAGCCCTGCTTTTATACTTGTTAACGCTTAGTAGCATTGTATTTTGGGTCATAGTTGGAATGAAAGGAAGGCAGCAGAAAAGTGAGAAGTAGACTCACGCTCATGTCTTTATGTGGAATATAACTTAAAGAGGTAACTGGTAAAAAGTGAGAGCGTGTTGGGGAGTGGGGTAGGTAAGGAGACATGATATGATACTAGGTAGGTGTTTGAATTATTAGGTTGGTGCAAAAGTAATTGTGTAAAAGGTTAATTGCAAAAATCTGCAGTTACTTTTGCACCAACCTATATTTCTCCATAAAAGAATGGAGAAACATTGAAATTTATGAGTTTGTCATAGACTATTACACAAAGCAATCTCTATTTTTAGATTGGTTTTTACATAGTTTTTAAACTTTTTATCAGAGAATTTGTAACATATAAAAGAGCAAAACAATATTTGAACCCTCATGTGTCCATTACCCAATCTCCAACAGTATTCATTCATGGCTGGTTCTGCCCCATCTGTACCTTCTATATTCCTTCTGTATTATTTTTAGCAAATCATTGACAGCAGATTATTCTATGAACACTTCAGTTTGTAACTCTCAGAGATGAGGACCCTCTTGTTTACAATGTAACTACAATATCATGTCAAACCAAAAAAATTTTCCTTCATAGCAAATAACCAGTCAGTGTTCACATTTCCAGTTGTTTGAAAAATTATAATTTAAAAATGTTTTTATTGTTTGGATCATGATCCAAATAAATTCAAACGTTGTGATTGGTTCATATGTTTTTAATTTATAGATTTCCCTTTCCTCTCTCTCCACTCCTGCACACCCCCCCTCCCCTTCTTTCTTGCAAGGATTTTGTTGAAGAAACAAGGTTGTTTGTCTGGGGTCTCCTATAGTCTTGGGTTTTGCTGGTAGCATCCGATTTTTTTGTCCTCTGTATTTCCTATAAATTGATAGTTTGTTCTAGAAGCGCCATAAAATTCAGGATCACCTGTTTTTGGAGATGGGGGGGACAAGACTACCTCCTTAGGTAATGTGTTCATCCATCCGTTTCTGGTTTTATGTTTTAAATCAATTATGAATTATTAGGTTTAACACATTGTTGGCACAATGTAATTTTGCTGAATTTTTTAAAATGAAAGTTAATGAGTAGTGATTTTATAATAAGGTTTTTGTTTATTTTCTTTACATTTAAACTCATCTGTTGAACTTTATATGACAAGTAATTTATTCTAAGTTTCTTCCTTCAGTGGAGTTTAGAACATGAAATTAATTTCCAGAGCAAGCTACTTTATAATCTGAGAAAATTGATTTTAGCTTGGAATTTATATTAAAGCATTAATTGTATGAGTAATCTCTGTTACATAGAGCTAGTATGTTAAATAGCATCAATATTTTTCAAAAGCCTGAAGTTAAAAACCCTGGGTCCTATTCCCAAACACTTGTATCCATTTAAACCTGTTTGTATGATCTTACATTATATATCAGTTGTGGATAATAATACTATTCTTTGTGTTTCTCATTTGATTTTTGGGAACAATGAAAAGAGATCCCAAGATGTTAGGTAAAGTATTATATCAATTGACTTCATAGCCTTTTGATTGATTTTTTAATTTTGTGATTCTCTTTTATAGCTCAGTATGAGTTACGAGCCTTTATAAAGTTTAAAGTTTTTAACTGGTGTTCTAAACCCCATCTTCCCACTCACAGATAGTATGCAAAATTATATGTGTGTGTGTGTGTGTATGTGTATGTGTGCATGCACATTTAAGTTTTTTTGAAGAGAGGGTGCAAAACCTTATTCGGTTAGCGGAGGGGCCCAGACCCAAAAAAGGTTAACAATTATAGAGTTAAAGCACAGAATAAGTTGTGATGATGTTTGATTAAAGTGGAGAAAATTCCAATTAACTAAATAAAGAAAAAATTAGACCTTTAACAGAAATGACAGAGAATCTGGATAGTACCTGAAGATAAATATTCTTACATTATGCTCATGTTTATGCTGTAAGTTATTTAAGGAGACTTGCTTAACTTAAGTTGTGGTTTTGTTCTGCATTGAGCCGCTTTCTCCTAAATCTAGAGGATTTAGTTTTCCTATGTTTGCTTAAACTGCCTCAGGCTTATTTACCCAGAAATGACATTCCTCTTGTAACATTAGACAGATACCACCTTGGGCGGCTGTACTCAGCGCTTCTGTAGTACGACTGCCGACTGCCGCTAGGGAGTTGATCTGGTCTTGTAAATCACTAGAGGGAAAATGTCTTGGAAATAGCTCTCTTGGTATTCTAGAACTCTGAAAGACTTAATATATCACTTATTGTAGTGGAGATGTCATACCTCTCTCTGTGAGTAAAGTGAGTTTAATTCTGGTTTTGCCAGTGACATTTGTGTTGAATTAGACATTGGCTTTCTCTAGAATTCCATTTACTGTCATTGGCCATTAACTTCATCAAATTCAGAATAATTTCAAAACATCTGGAGTGCCTTTTTCCCTGTCTACTTAGAAGTCTATTTTTTTTTTATGTCTAGTGAAATTCTAATTATTATTTAAGGTTCAGTTCAGATGACACCTCCTCTACGAAGCCTGGTGCAGAATTAATTGCTTTTTACCCTGTAGTCCATGATTCCTTGTTTTACATCTGTTAACATTTAAAAAAAATAGGGGAACGTCTGTCTCCCTCTCTGTATTGTGTGATCTCTGTGAGGGCAGAGGATATGTCTTACCATTGTATGTCCAGGAATTTGGATATACATAGTAGTTGTTTAATAATTCTTGAATTAATAAAATAAATGAACATATGAAAGAAGAGCAAATGAAATGTTCAGTTATATCAAGTCAAACTTCTGCTTTTTAAAAAAACTCAGCAGAGTTGTCATCACCTGAGGAAAATTCTGCACATCTCTGCCTCCCTCTTCTTTTCAGCATGTGTTATGTGTATTCCTCTGTTCTTATAGAACCCACCTTTTGGAGTCCTATGATTTGACTGAAGATTTTGAAAACTGATCAATCGAAGTTATCTGTTTGCATGTCTGTTTGCCACCCTACATTTTAAGATTGTCTTATGCATTTTTGTATCACCTCAAGTGCAAAGAAGCTCAATAGATATTTGTTGAGTTGAATGCACATACCATATGCTCCCTTAAAGGGTAGATACAATATTTAAAAGCGTAATAGAAGGAAGCGTGTGGTTAATATAGTAAGACAGATATAGTTCATTTTATTCAACGTATATTTACATTTATTATTATTGGATAGGCACTGTAGAGGGATTCAAAGATGAATGTGGAAAGATGGGCGTTGGTCAACCAAGTTGATGTAGATTAGAGGTCCTTCCAGGCAACAAGAATAGCATGTTCAAAAGTGCAAAGGGAAAAAAGCCACTATATACAGCTAGGGAATGGCAATTAGTTTAATTTGGCCAGAGTCTAGTTATATATAGAGAGCGAAAAGTAGTGACAGGTGTAACTGGCAGCTCCAGATTATGAAGCCAAATCATAGAGGGCCAAATAGGTTGTGCTGTTACAGAGTTTGATATTCCATTTTAGCGAGTTACTATATTAAAAGCTTTTAAGCTAGAGAATTACAAAGGACACATATGAGATGAATTAAAGGGGAAAACTAACATCAATTTGATCTTTTCCCATCTCTTAATTTTCATCTTCTCTTAATTTTAATTTTGCATTTGACTTTGTTTCCCCTCAGGTATCAGATTTGGTGAAGGATTATATAGAAATATATCTGGAAAAATTTGTTTTATATTAAGCAGAAATCCAAGTAATGTTAGAAAGAAGAGAAAAACAGTACTTTCTTTTGTCAGATAATTTAGATAATATGCTAGATTTAAATATCTGAATAATTTAGGTTGCACTTAGTTGTTTTGTTTTTTTAATTGCATAATTTTAGTCTTTTCCCACTTCTCAGGGGAAAAATTATGTTAAATACAGAATTATACCAATTTACTTTTAACAACTTTGTTTGCCAATAATAAAAAAAGGAATATAACAAATATAATTAAGAAATTGCAAGCACATATTGACAATATTAGTTGGTTATACTTAAATTTTACAGTGTGGTTTTTATAGATCCAAATCTGTATTTGTAACAGGCACTTAGAAGAACATAGTCTTAAAATTAATAATATAACATCTAAAATAAAAGGCTTTTAGAAACAAATATGACAGTAGTTCATGGTGATCCACAGAGAACTGAACAAGTAGGAGCTACATATACTCCAGTTTCTCTCAATCCCCGATTATGGTACAGTTGTCAGCCAGTACATTCGTCATTTCCTGTACTTATTAATTGCACTGTGGGGAATTTGGTCGGTAGTGAAATTTAACCCAAAAGTTATATTCAAGTCTTATTTTTTAAAAACTTTCACGGCAGAACTGTGTAAATTATAGAGTAACTGAGGTCTAAGCACTCTGCTAAGCATTCTACATGTTCTGTGAAGAAGATTTGGAAAAAATAGAAAATTGTCAAAAACTTAAAATAATCACCCATCTTATCAGACAATGGTAATCACTTGTTAGCTTTCTTGATCTCATGTATATACATATGTGTTACTTACACACACAAAAATTTTAAGTACAAAATTTGGATTTGCCATGTAGGCAGTTTTATACCCTGCTTATCATCTATGAGATTTTATTTTACTTGTTAGTTAATCAGATGTTATATGTTTTTACATGTAAGTGACAGGATAACAGCAGTAGGACTTATAGTGTGCTTTTTGTTTTTTGATTCTGTTGTTTTTTCTTTTAAAAATTATTTTTTGCCATATGGATTTGCTATCTTTTGCTGTTTCACTACCAACAGAAAAAATGACGGACCACTTCCAGTAAAAATTAACCTAAGTCATTAAGAAGTAGGTTGAAGCCATCGTTCATGCCATGATGAGTTTGTAAAATTTATAGTAAGAATATATTAAAATATATTTTAATGTTTCTAATCACACAAGTTAGCTAGCTCTCCAATATTTTTATTACTATGTTTTATAACTATCCTTTTCAACAGAACTCATGATTAATTTGCCAGTGCAAGGAGTAGAAGCAGCCTGTTTTGGCTGCCTTTAATACACAAAAACCCAGCAGCAAGTTTGAAATTAACATTTTATCATAATTTTAGTAATAGCTAACAGTTATTGAGTACCACTCTGTCATTCTGGTGCTTCATGTATATTAAATTAATCCCCACAACTCTTGAGGTAATTATTGATTTACATAACCTGTTTTACAAATGAAAAAACAAGGCACAAAAGATTAATAAACTTGTTAGTGGCAGGACCTGGATTTGAATCCAAACTGTTTGATTCCAGAGCTCAGGTACCTAGTCACAGTGCTATGATGCTTATGAATAAAGCTTTTCTACCTGAGAGAGACGCTGGGGAGAGAGGATTATAAAAGATTTCAAGGAGGAGGGAGCATTCAGATACCTGTGGTGGTAGGATTGACAACATTTGCAGTATAAATTATTAAAATTATTATGCATATAAAATACAACTATTATGAAAATCTAAAGGAAGTAGGTGAAGTGTAACTACTGTACATGGACTTTGTTTAGCAATCCAGTGATTGGTGTTTGTTTTATTACTAGTTCATTAATTTAAAAAGTAATGTGCACATCTGGTGGCAAAAATTAAACAGTGCAAAAGGTAATACAATAAAAAAATATCTCCTCCTCTCAGCAGTCCCATGGTCCCCTACCGTTAAGAGACTACTACTATTATTAGTTTCTTGTATTCAGTAGCCATTTCAAAATTTAACATGTTCAAAACTGAACTTCTGGTTTGTTGTTTAATTTTGCTTTTCTAAGCCTATTCTTCTGAGATGACTCCACTGTCTACAAAGTTGCTCTGGGCAAAAACTAGCTTTTTTCATTGATTCTCCCTCTTCACTTACTTCCTATATTAAGCATATGAACCAGTTCCTAGCTTTCTTCCTCTAAAGGGTATTTGAAATCTTGTCCATTTCTATCCATTGTCACCACTTAAGTACAAAATTTTCATCTCTTTCCTGGAATACTGCTGTAGTTTCCTGACTTGTTTTCTTGCTTCTGCTTTTTCCTCCTAGAGTCCATTTTCAGCAGCCAGAGTGAATTTTTTTAAATGTACATTAAGAGAAGTCAGTACCCTGCTTAAAACACTTTAGTGGCACTTGGGCTATAGCAAAGTGTTTAGCATACTGGTCTTTACATACCTGCCGAGCCACTTCTCACCTGAGGGCCTTCATGCAATTATTCTTAGTTTTATCTAGAGCACTCTATTTCCAAAGTTTGTTTGTTTTTGTCATGGCTGGCTCCTCCTCCTCCTGTCAGCGCTTCAGATTTATTCTTGCCTCTTTTTCACAGAACTTACAGTATCTAACTTAGAGTTAGACCTTACGTATGTACGTATTTCTATGCTTAATTTTTGTGTATTATTAGCATGTAAGCTTGGTGAGGACAGGAATCTTGCCTATAGGTGTTGATGCCAATACTTAGCCTGCTGCCTGTAAGTACTTAAGTAATATTGAAGGAGAAATAAATGAATGGATGGACAAATGAGTGGATCTGTCTGGAATTTGCTTTGGTCAAGGAGTGAGGTTGAATTCCAGCTTTATGTTTTTTCCTCATGTCCAGCCAATTGTCACAGCGTCACTTTATTGCTTTCATTTACCATTTTTATAATACATTAAATTGCTGGTGTGTTTGGATCTATTTTTGTGCTCTCTTCACCATGGTGTTGGTATATCTAACTATCTTCCTGTATTAAACTTTATTACTGTAACTTTAAAATCATTTTAATATCTGGTAGGATGAGTCCTCTGTCAAAGGATTTTACTTTTTCTGAATTTTCCAGAAATTAAATTTTTATGTATTTATTTTTCCATAAGATACTTTTTAATAGTATATTTTTAATAATATATTAAAATTGTACTTTTAAATTGTACAGTTGAATCAACATTTGCATCATTCATGTTTTGGTCAGTTGGAATACGAAATATGTGAGAGAACAATAGAAATTACTGGTCTGTGGGGAATAAAATGATGTTCTTTCCATTCCAGGGACTCATTATAATAGCCACTTGCCACATCCTCCTAAATTCAATTATGTCTTCAGCTCCTGCCGGGTCCCTACCTCCTTTGTTATGACCTGTTATTTCAGGTAGGCAAGGGCAAGAATTGCCCTGCCCTGTTTTTCCTTTCTGCCAGTGTCTCAATCTGAACGTGTCCTGTATGTACAGTCTTCTCCTCTAAAGCCTCATCTATACTTGGCAGATAGAGGAGCTGGCCAAGAACAGGAAGCTAAGGTATCTACCTTCCCACTTTGCAGACTTGTCACAACTTTAGCATCTTCTATGGAACATGAACATAACCAGACTGTATGAGAGTGGGTGACCTAGAAAGCCTTCTGTTCTGCCTGTACTGAGAACGCCTGATTATGTATGGTGAGGAATAGTTGTGGTGGTAAGATGTTCAGTAGAGCAGTCCTAATTTATTAAAAATGCTTATTGAGGTTGTTGAGATTGTTAAGGCACTTTTCAAATACCATTTCTATGTAATTAAAAACTTCACATTTACCTTTGTGCCTTCCTTAAATTAGAAAGACAAAATCAAGAAATGGAAATTTATTCTAAGCAAAAAAAAAAAAATTTTTTTTTTAATAATTATGATGGTCTTCATGCATTCTTTGGGGAATTGAGTAATTTATTTGGTACCACTTCAGATATGAACAAAGGCCTTGAAAAGTTTTTTTAACATACAAAGACCTTTGCAATTATTTCCTTATTAAAATTGCTTTCTTGAATTTTACTAATGAATGTCATCTTAATCCTTGGCTTTTACTTAGTTCTTTCTCCATGTATCTGGAAAATTAAATTGTTTAGATCACTTAGTACCTAAAACTTTTCCCCTTTGTCCTCTGTTGTGCTATTTCTTAAACTGTTTCTTATTTTTTGAATCTTCCCCTTCTTTGACTGTGTTTTCCCTTGTAACTGTGGATAATCCCTAAAGTTATGCCTTTAGATCTTATCTCCCTATATTTATTTCTCTGTGGAGAGATCATTTAGTTTTAATTAAGACTTGATCACTAAAACTCTCAAATCAGTATCTTGAAGCTTTCCTTTTGTTTTAGTTTCATATTTCAGTCCATAGAACTTTTCCAGTTTGTTGTGTAACTATTATCTCAAAATGTGAAAAACTACATATTTCTAACCCAGATCTGCTTCCCAATTTTCTATTTTTCTTTTGAACTTTCACATTTTTCCCCCAGTGGTATCACCATTGTTTCAACCTGAATATAGTAATATCAAAGTCATTTTTTATTTTTGTACTTTTCATTCCGCATATACAAACTGTCATCATGTTCATTGCTGAATCCCTGTCACTCAGTAAATTTTGAATGAATTTGAATATGTTTTTCTTAATTAGAATTTCTTTTCCTTTCTTACTGATCCAAAACTGTTCTTTCTGCAATGTTCAGTTCAAGTTCTTGACAAAAGACTAATTAGGTGGTATAGAGAGATTGAGTAAAGAGAATTGAAAAATATCATTTACATTTTATAACCAGGAGATCATTTGTGAAGACAAGTTTCAGTAGAGGAGATGCATGCAAAATGCCAGATTAAGGTGTAAATGAAAGGTGACAAACCAACAGTTTGGATGTGACTCTTTTCAAGGGGAATGGTTTGTTGTTAATATAAACTTAGATATGTTTATATGCTAAAGGCAGTTAACAGGTCCATGTTGAAGATGCTGAAGATAATTAATGAAATACAAATTCTGAAAATCTATAGTGGATTAGGGTTTTTTTGTTTTTTGTTTTAGTTTTTAAATTTTATTGGGGAAGGGGAACAGGATTTGATTGGGGATCAGTGTGTACTTCCAGGACTTTTTTCCAAGTCAAGTTATTGTCCTTTCAGTCTTAGTTGTGGAGGGCGCAGCTCAGCTCCAGGTCCAGTTGCCGTTGCTAGTTGCAGGGGGCACAGCCCACCATCCCTTGAGGGAGTCCAAACCGGCAATCTTGTGGTTGAGAGGACGCGCTCCAACCAACTGAGCCATCCAGAAAGCTCAGCTGCTGCTCAGCTCAAGGTGCCATGTTCAATCTTAGTTGCAGGGGGTGCTGCCCACCATCCCTTGCGGGACTCAAGGAATTGAACTGGCAACCTTGTGGTTGAGAGCCCAGTGGCCCATGTGGGAATCGAACCCGCAGCCTTCAGAGTTAGAAGCACGGAGCTCCAACCGCCTGAGCCAATATAGTGGATTAGTTTTTGATAAGAGGATGGGAGGTGCATTTTTCACAGCAACTTAAAGTTGCATTCAGATAGTTTTGTTTGGATTCAGATAATTTCGTTTTTAGAGAAACATTAGGTTAATGGAGCTCTTAAAAACTACCATTTTCTCTATGAAATAAGTGGTAGGCAAACTCAACTGCTAAGTGATGATGGGTTGTGGGGTAAAAGCTTTTAAATAATGATGGCATTTGAAATTGCTGTTATGGAGAACCAATGAGGGAGTTGACTTCCTTCAAAGAAGTCATTTTAGCAAGGGTTGAGCCCAGTGTAGGTTACAGTTAGACAACATTACAGGTGGACATTTTCCTACCGTGCTTAGTAGTGGAGGTATAGGTGCTTTTGGATGAGATGCAAGAGAGAGGTTGGGTGCCTGAGCCAGAAAGATAATTGGTTAAGGGAGATGAGATAAGAGAAGAGGTTAGTCATGTACTCATATGATGAGTACCAATTAGTTATCTATATGAATAACTGAAAGAGGCTGAATTATGTTAGAGCAAATGAAGGAATCAAGTAAGGAATTGGAGGTCTGGATGAAGATGAGTTAAAAATGTAGGGGAAATAAGAGTAACAATGGGGAGAATAGAAGGTAAAGAGGATCAAGTAGGAAATAAGTTTAATAGTCTGTGATAAATGCTTTTTTTTTTATTTTGTAGGAATGAAGACTTTTTTTTCCCAAAAAACTTTTTTGGCTGTCCAATATATAGCTGCAGATGAGAGCAGATGTCTCCAAACTTTAATGATCTGGCTTCTAAGCAGAAAACATTTAATATGTACCTCCAATGTATGCATATTTATTTATAAATCAATCACATATAGATACTATGTACTATTATGTTTTATATATTGTAAAACATAAAACATTAAACTAAATACTTTAAATGTGAGAATAAGCATATTTTAAAATAATTTTTAAATATTAATATTACAAAAAGGTTTAGTGAGGGCTTGTGGTATTTCATTAGTTTTGAAAATCTTGGTTTAATTCTTGGCTGTTAGAGCTATTTGAAAGGCTTGTTTTAAGTTAGGTTTATTTTGGTACTTGGTCTTACTGACTGTTGTAGTTCTCAATTCGTGAAGATACATAACCTCCCATTGGAGAAAGGCATTCGTTGCAGGTTGGGCTGACTACATCATGATCCTTATCTAGCAAACATGCAGAACTTTTTGTTGAAATCTACCAGTAAAAGTTCTGTCTTTCCTAATTTCAGTTAGTTGCTCCTGAAAACTAATATTAAGGTTCTGCTGCGCTGCATAACCTTCATTTGCCCTTTCAAATCCATTCTCCATCGTTGTGCACTGTGCTCTGGGCCCCAGGAGGCTGATTTCTAAGGACTGCATCAACTAGTCTGCCTTGTCCTGTGATTTCTGGGTGGACTCAGTCAATTGGAGGCACTGACAGGAGGACAGAGTAGTAGGGATATTTATTCTAACAGCCTTTTCTTTGCTAGACTGCAGGTTGTCAGTAAGTGCTCAGTCACTGTGTGATGCTCTTCTACAATCACAGCTCTTTTAGTTCCAGTAACTATTGCCTCTCCTTCCTCTATTGGGCCTGCAATGATGGTAGCTCCCTGGCTAGCCCAGGAGTGCTTCACCGTCCCTTCATAGTTTCCCTTAACTTTGCCTGTACATTTGTAAATAGTCTCTTCATTAAACATCACTTCCTTTTTAGTATTCTTTCTTGCCAGCACCCTGAGGACTATACTTGCATTTTAATATTTTTTAAGTAAATAGATTTTTAAAAGTGACTGAAACTATTCAGAATATTTTAAAGCAGATTAGATAATTCTGTCTCCAAGTTTTAGTTGTACAGATTTAGTTTTTATAAGTGACACATTTACATCATTGTTTTGATAATAACAAAATCAAATAATAGTGGAAAACTTTCCAAACATCTGTTTTTAGTAGGGGGCCAGTGTTAGTCCATATGTTAACCATAAGTAGAGCTTACTATCAGTTCACTTCCTTCTTAATACTTATGTTAATAATTTCAGACAGAACTGAGCCTCTGAATTCTCATATTTGGAATGTATTAACAACATAGAAAAGACCATTCATGCTTTGTGGGGTAAAAAAAGGAAAAGAAAGGGTAACTATAAAACTCAGTGAGTCAACCATAATAATTGCGGAGCTTTTGCTTATAAGTAGCAGTCTGTTATTTTCAAACTACTATCAGACTGATTTCATGAAATAATTTTCCTTGTAGGCAGGAAAAAACTTGAATTTTTAGAAAGGGAGAGTTGTTTTAGTGTATTATTTGAGCATTCACTAATTATCTGACAATTCTTATTTTAAGATGAGACACTGCATTTCATTCCCCGATTAATGAAACTCAAGTAGTTAAAAACAGATGTTAACTCAGGATTTTTTTACTATGGACAAAATAGATGACTAGAATTTTCTACTTTAATTATGCTTGTAAATTTAAAATGAAAAATAAACAGCTTGGCTTGTATCCATCCAAATTCCATGTGTACTAAATACACAACACACACGAGTCTGTGAAGATAATAGCTATTAACAAAACAAAGTCCATATCCTTCTGGATCATTCATTCTTGTGGGGAGATTTAATTAATTTAATTACCAAATAAATACATAATTATATAATTCAGTGTAGTGATAATATGAAGAAAAGGAAACCAGGGTAAGGGAATAGAGAGTGACAGGGGATCCTATACCAGTTAGGGAAGCCTCACAGATAAGCTGACATTTGAACAGAGATTTGAGTGAAGTGATGGTTCCTAGCCATACAAAAATCTGGGGAAAGAAGGCCTTCCAAGAGGAAGATGAAGTGCAAAATAGTTGGTGGTGTGACTGAGAATAACAAGGACACTTTTGTGGCCAGGATACAAAAAGCTAAGGGCAGAGTGGTAGAAAATGAGGTCTGGAAAGGTAGATGAGGGCCATATCACACTAGGTCTTGTAGGCCTTCAGAATTTAGGATTATATTTTAAGTAGCCTGGAAGGCTTTGGAAGAGAGAGCAGGGAATGACATGATCTGATTGCCTTATGAAAGGATTGCCAGGGTCACTGCATGAAGAATAGACTGTAGAGAGATCACAGTAGGACCCAGGAGACTTGTCATGAAGAGAGTGCAATAGTATAGGGGAGAATTTGAACTCGTACATGTACACAAGTACACACACTACTCAGTGCAGTATGTATGTTTATATATATACTTGTATATAATTCCTTTTGGGATAAAAAGATATATATTGTTCAGAAATTTCTTTTTTACATTTAGCAGTATAATATGAATGTCTTTTATAATGAATACATACCAATTTACCTAATTTCTTTTAATGGGTGGATGCTGTTTCATGTTGTCGGTACATTACCTTATTTGATCTGTCTCATATCAAAGGACATTTGTTTTCAGGTTGTTATTTTTAAATAACAAACACTGCGTGTGTGTGTGTGTGTGTGTGTGTGTGTGTGTGTGTGTGTGTTGGTGTGTGTGTGTGTGTAATTGCTCCATGTTGTGGAGATGTGTCTAATAGGGTAAATTCCTAGGTGCATGATAGGTACAAGGATATGTGTAAGTTAAGTCTTCATGATTATTACCAAATTGACTTCCAAAAAGGCTGTGCCAATTTTACACACGCACTAATGTAAAATGAGAATTTTTATGTCTTTAGAACTGCTCCAAAACGAGGTAATATCAGTCTTTTTAAAAAAATATCAGCTTTTTATCTTTGTTGATTTGAGAGAAACATCATAGTTTTCTTTTTTGTTTTTTAATTATGAATGGTAAGTATCAAAGCTTATAAATTTTTATTTCTGATGAGTAATAAAGGATATTAATTACTCTTTGGTCTTTTTCTGAGAAAATACTATTAAAAATAATTTATAATTTCATGTTCTCTACTTACGAGACTGAAGTTAAGGGTAAAATTGAGTTTCTGGCTTGTTTATATAACAATTTAGCCATATGACTTACTATTTCCCTCAACTCTCCTTATCGCCAATATTCTACATATACTGTGACCTCTTGAGATGCTGTCATGTTCAATGTAATATTGTTTATTAATGTTCTCTTCTATTAGTATTGATGAGGAAGTAATTAAAATTACAGACCTAATTCACCAGTCAAAACCGTTTCCTAAAATGAATCCAAGTATGATATATCCATTTAGTGTCTGTTATTGCCAGTCATCTTATTTTCTTTAAACCTACGCCCCCCACCTTACTCCCAGCCCAATTAGCCATCATACAGATGTAATGTTTTTGTGCATAAAAGAATCACAGCCTGAACAGTATGGTTAGATTAGCCAAATTCTTCAGAATTACTGGCAAACCATTTTAAAGTTCATGCCTTAAAGCTGAATTAGTCAAAATACCTCCTTATAACAGAGAAAACACATGATAGTGCACAGTTCAGCAGAACTGTGCATTCACACCATTTGTGTAAGATTGTTACAGAGTTATTATTCTAAGTTTGAGTAATAAATCACTGTGAACATAGTCCAAGATGGACAGGAGTTTGGTTGTATTTCATGCTATAAAGGTTTATGTTCTGGTGAACATTTAGCCTATTTTATATTAAAGTCTATAGGAAAGCAGGAAAATACGACTACAAGGTCAACTTTTAATTTATATAGATTCTTATCCAGCACATTGAATACTTACTTTGAGTATTGACTTGATTTTGCTATTGTGGAAACAACAACACATACAAAAGCTTTAGAGGCTCTGGCATATTTTACAAAGGTAGAAGAGCAGATATTTTCTCTGGTGCTTTTTACACAGTTAAAAAATACAGATACAAATTCAGAAGTCAAGTTTTTAGTCTAGACTTAAATACTTTATAAAGTTTAATGTAATGTTTCTTTTTCCAATGTAAGTGGTGTTAGTCAGTTATTTAAAATTCACTAAGGGGATTTATGGATAATCAAGCAAATTGCTGAGAAACTTTTTCATCAATATCTTTAAATATCAGATTAGTAGCTTAGTGTATTAATAAAATATAGAGTAGGGAGACAGAAATAGTTGTCTGTCTGAAGAGGAAATCTAGATTCTTAGATTCTTTTTATAGTTTAATCAGAAGGTTTCCAAATTTACAATTATGTAGTGTAATGCTTACAACTTAAAATTATATATTTTAATGAGTCATTTATATATTTTTTTATTTTTTAATGTTTTTTTTTTTAGTTTTATTTATTGGGGTGACATTGGTTAATAAAATTATAGGTTTCAAGTGTGCAGTTCTGTAATACATTTTATGTATATTGCATTATGTGTTCACCACTCAAAGTCAAGTCTTATCTGTCATCATATGTTTGACCCCCTTTACCCTCTTTCACCCCCCTTTCCTTCTGGTAACCACCATACTGTTGTATGTGTCTATGAGTTTTTGTTTGTCTTGTTCATTTGTCTCTTTCAGTTTTAGATACCACATATGAGTAAAATCATATGGTTCTTGACTTTTTTCCATCTGATATGTTTCACTTAGCATAATATTTTCAAGATCCATCCATGTTGTCTCAAATGGCAGTGTTTCATCTTTTCTTTTGGCTGAGTAGTATTCCATTGAATACGTACACGTTTATAATTTCTTCAGTGTTTATCATAAATTTTCTGTCCCCAAATCTTTTTGTATTATTGTACATTTTCACATACCAATGATAGGTAGGTAGTATGAAATATATGAAGAGATGTGAAGATAAGCTACATTTAATTTTGCAAACAGTAAACTTTTTTTCCATTAAAGAGATAGTGCTTTAATCCTTAATTTTAATGCTTCAGTTTTATTTTTTTAAATGTTGGGAAGGGACTATCACTCAGACTGATTTTATGACATGAAAATTATAAAATATGTAAGGATGGTAAAAATCTCGAGCATAGCTAACTAAGGTTTATGTAGTTAGCAAAAGGGATTCTTCTTAAGATGCTGATTAAGGGGGTTTATTGCTTACCCAGAAGGTTTGACCTTGTGAATTGACTTATTCTTCTCCAAGGCACTTGAGAGAAAAGACAACGATAGCAGTTACATCTAGAGGCTATTATGGATTGGAGGATGAGAAGGGAACTGCATGTACTTCAACAAGGCGTCGGTCAACAACACGAAGTTTGGCAGGCTTGACAAGTGGAGTTTTTGAATCTATAATGGTTCAAGTTTTGAGACAGGAAGAACAGCTGAGAGCAAAAGAAGAAAAAAGGTAAATGTTAAAAAAAAAATTAAGTTCATGTTGTTCAAATTTCCAGGAACTACTTTTCAAAGAGTAGCTGTGTAACTTTTTTGTGCCCATATCAAATTTCTGGGCCCATTTTAGTAGTGTTCCAAAATGCCTTGTTACCGAAGTATGAATTTATAATGAAATATCACAATGAATTTGTTTAAAAATACAGTTTTTAAACCAAATTATTTTGAAGCAATACAAAAATGTTTTTTATAAAAGATTTCAGAATGTTTTCTAAATTTTCTTTCAAGTGAATTATTAATTTTAAGTTAGAGGAATTGTATATAGATTTGTATAGCTTTAGAATAGACTCATAGACCTTTAAAATTCGGAGAAACTCCATAGATTATATAAAATGACACATAGGTTCACCTCTATGAGTTCCTCCAGTGATATTAATTTCCCAGATAACTATGCTTACTTTGGGTTCATCAGAAAAGAATGTTTTGCTCAATTAGTGTTAACCTTCTAGGGTCTGGGAGCATGGATTGGTGATACTTATTACTTAAAACAAAAGAGACTAGGGTCCAAACAGGTAAGTGAGCACTCAAAAGAGACTGCTAATTTTTATACTAAATCAAGTCTCAAACTATGTCAGGAATGATTGTTGATGTAATAGGGAACTGCTAATGCTACTAAAAGGCAATTTATGATATATTGTTGCTCCTCTCATAGTAATAAATATAGCTTGCTTTGATATTTGTAGGATTAGCTCTCACCTTGAGACTTTATACCATCACAGTTTTTATAATTGGGAACCCACTGTAAAATACTTTAGTATTTTGTACTTGTGCTATAGCAAAGGGGATTTAATGGAAAGAAATAAAGATTAACCTGGTAGTAGTGTGTAATAGATTAGAATGGCAAGAAATTAAAGAAAAGGAAGTCTTGTAGGAAGAAGGCTATAAGTAGTCTGGGTAGGCTTCCACTACTTGAGTCCAGAAATATGGAGAGGTCATTGTTCTAGGAATAATCACTAGGACTTAGTACCTTCCTTGATATAGAAAGAACAAGGAAGAAACAAAGATGAGTCAGGATGTAGTTGTAATAATAGTGATAGTAACAATAAGAAGAAGATTTAAAAAAAGATTGAGTAACATTTATTGAGTATGACTATTTGCCAGGTTTAGCTCTTAAGCACCTTATATGGATTCAGCATATATTTTGAGGCACAGAGAGGTTCAACTTAACCAAGGACAGGCAATTTTTGAGTGGTAGTCAAGATTTGAACACAGGCAGTTTGGCTCTAGAACTTGTGCTCTTAAGCAATATGCTATTCTTGTAACTTGTAAGAAGATGGAACCAGCAAAGAACAAAGAAGAGCTTGAGTCTGTGATGTGGGGAGAGATCAGTGAACGCTGGTTTTTAATAATTTGTTTGAAATGATGAGACAGCGTTAAGCATTTAAGAAGGAATGGCTAATAGGAAAATACAAATATGACTACATCTTTTCTTTTCTCCAATTTTACATACATTTTTGTGTGTCCATAAGTGAATAAAACATGGGGGGACTCTTTCATTAAATGTCTTAGTGACTATGATAATGTAATGGAGTAATATGAATTAAGTTATCTTTGTGTATAGTGTTTAATTTTTCTTTTTTCTTTTAAGCATGGATCAAAGAATAAATAAAATTATAATAAAGGCCCATGTGTACTCACTACTGAGCAATTTTTAAGGAAATTAAACGTGTGTAATCAAGATTCCCTGTATTTTACCATGTTTCCCCGAAAATAAGACCTAGCCTGACAATCAGCTGTAATGCGTCTTTTGGAGCAAAAATTCATATAAGACCAGGTATTATATATTACATTATATTAATTATAGATTATATTAGACCCAATCTTATACTATAGTAAAATAAGACCAGACCAGGTCTTATATTAATTTTTGCTCCAAAAGACTCATTAGAGCTGATTGGCCAGCTAGGCCTTATTTTCGGGGAAACATGTAACAATTCTTTTGTATACTCTGGATGGAAGTTCTTTGTTATATAGGTATATTCATTGCAGATGTTTTCTTCCAGTCCAAGGCCTGCCTTTTCATTTTCAGTGTTTTTTGAGGAAGAAAAAATATTAGCTTTGAGTTTGATTTTTTTTTTTTTTTTTTTAATGTTTTGGGCTTTCTGTGATCTAAGAAATCTTAGCTTACTCAAGGTTATGAAGATTTTTTCCTTTTTATTTCCCCAGAAATTTCTAAGTTTTATTTTTTTATGGTTAGGCCTATAATCCATTTGAAATTAGTTTTTCCATGTGGTTTGAAGTAAGGATAAAAGTTTATTTTTCTTCTGTATGGATAGCCAGTTGTTCCAGTATCATTTGTTGAAAAAAACTCTTCTTTCATCACTGTATTACTTTTGCATCTTTGTTGAAAATCAGTTGAACATATATTTGTGAGTATGTCTGGACTTCTGTTTCATTTATCTATACGTGAGTCTTTATGCTAATACTATATTGACTTGATTACTATAGCCTTATAGAAAGCCTTGAAATTTGATAATATGAATCTTCCAACATTGTATTTTGCTTTTTGTTGTTTTTTCCCCCAAGATTGTTGGGCTATAGTAGGATTTTTGTATTTCTGTGTGACTTCAGAATCATACTTATTCATCCAAAAAAAACACCAAAAGCTTGAGGGAGTTTTGATTGAGATTGAGTGGAAGTTATCAGTTAATTTCAAGATAATTATTTATATCTCTCAGCAGTGTTTTATCGTTTTCAATGTGCGCATTTTCCACATATTAGTTTACTTTATCCCTACATATTTTATGTTTTCAATGCAATTGTAAATTACTTTTAAAAATCAGTTTTTAATTTTTTGTTGTTAATATATAGAAATACAATTGATTTTAGTGTAGTGAAAATCAAAAAACTTTTGCCTATTTCTACTCTTAAGTTTGAAAGATTTTGCTTCAGGTAGTTTGAAACTGATACTGGATACATACATATTTATGATTCTTAGGGTTTTTTTTGTGATTTTTCTTTTGATGGATTGACTTCTTATTGTTATGAATGTCCCTTTTTATCCCTGATAATATTTGTAACATTTTTAATATTGCATTTTATTTTCACTATTGGCTTATTAGCTATACATCATTATTTGAATTTTTTTTTTAGCGGCTTCTCTAGGGTTTACAAAATGTGCTTAACTTAATAACAGTTAACTTCAAATATTGTACCACTTTATGGTATGCTTCTATTTACCTTTCCCATCTTTTTCGCTGTTGTCATACATTTTACTTCTACTTGTATTATAAACCCCGATACACTGTTATTGTGTATGTTTTAAAGTTACCTCTTGAAGAAATTTAAGATCGAGGAGAAAAAGTATTTTATATTTAGCCATACCTTTACCCTTCCCAATATTTTCTGCCTTCCTTTGTATTAATCCATAATGCTATCTGGTGTCATTTTTCTACTGACTAAAGAACTTCTTGTAGCATTTCTTATGTAGGTCTGCCAGTGATGAATTCTGAGCTTTTATTTTTTAGTCTGAAAAAGATTTTGTTTTGCCTTATGTTTTGAAGGAGAATGATTTTGATTTTCGGTTTATACAACCTAAAATCATTGTTTATTTTTTTGGTTTTTCTTTTTTCCTATCAGCATTTTAAGCATGACGTATTTTACCGTATGTAGTTTTTGAAGGGAAGTCTTCTGTTCTCTTTATCTTTGTTCCTCTAGTCATAATTTATCTTATTTCTCTGATTGCTTTTAAGGTTTTATCTTACTGATTTTCAGCAATTTGATTGTAATGTGCCTTTGGCTTGGGATTGAGTTTATGTATGTGTGTGTTGATTATCTTGCTCGGGGTTCATTTTGCTTCTCTGATCTATGCTATAGGCTTTCAGTCTTCCTGTCTGTGGTCAGTTTTCAAGCTTACTCTTCTTCTCTTCTGCAGTGTCTAACCCAGGGATCTTTTTATTTCAGATACTGTGTTTTTTCAACTCTATAAGTTACATTTAGCTCTTTTTTTAATATTTGCTTTTCTCATCATTATGCTCATGTTTTAATGTCCTTTATCTGCTAGGTCTTAGTCTTTTCTAGGTCTTTGAATTGAATGATATTTTTCCTGGTTATACGTTACATTTTTCTGCTTCTTGGAACAGTTGGTGTTTTTGTTTTCTTAATTGCGAACTGGACATGTGAATGTTACCTTGTTGAGTAAAGGGGATTGGGTTTTGTTCTTGCAGGGAGTTAAGTTCCCTGTGGATCAATTTGATGATCCCTTCAAGTCCAGGTTTAAACTGTTCTAGGGTAGATCTAGAATAGCCTTTACTCCAGTTCAACCCTACTAATGAGGTATGACCTCGTGGGGGTCTCCACTGAATTCCCCCAGGTGATGACTGAGGACTGTCCACCTCATCTGGTCTCCCCATTGTGTGTAAGCTCTCTGAGTTTACAATTTCCTGGCTGTTCTTGTCAAACTTTGTCAAGTTTTACTCTACGCACTCATGAGCTATTATTCATAAGTCTCAAGGGGACTCGTCTATAGATTTCTGAAGCTTTTTCCTGCACAGCTTCCTTCTTTTTGGAATTGTCTTACAACTTCTAGGTGCCTCATCCTGCCCCAGTGCATATTTCCATCTCCTCAACTCAACTCCACTGGACTGTTGGGGTTTTCCTTCCCTGCTGTTTCCTTCCCTGCTGTAGTGTGGAAATTGCCTTTCGTCAGAAAGCCAAGTGATTATAGGGATCACCTTTTTTCACTTTTTGGGGGATCACAGTTCTGACTGTTTGATATTCAGTGTTTAAAAAAATTGGTTTCATGTATATATTTATTGGGGTGACAATGGTTAGTAAAATTACATAGGTTTCAAATGTACATTTCTGTAATAGGAGGTGCAATAATTAAGTTCCCGAACTTGTTGCAACAATATTGCTAAGCCTTTTTGGTATCAGAGGGATTATTCATTATGAATTTTACTACCTGGACAGTTAACCAAGTTATTATTTGGAAGTGCTGGAAAAGGCTGTGTGAAAAAGTTAGACGACCTGAACTTTCGCCAACAATTCATGGCTCTTGCATCACGACAATGCACCAGCTCACAAGGCACTGTCTGTGAGGGAGTTTTAGCCAGTAAACAAATAACTGTATTGGAACCCTCCCTATTCACCTGATCTGGCCCCCAATGACTCGTTTCTTTACCCAAAGATAAAGGAAATATTGAAAGGAAGACATTTGGATGACATTCAGGACATTGAGGGTAATACAACGACAGCTCTGATGGCCATTCCAGAAAAAGAGTTCCAAAATTGCTTTGAAGGGTGGACTAGGCACTGGCATTGGTGCATAGCTTCCCAAGGGGAGTACTTCGACGGTGAGCATAGTGATATTCAGCAATGAGATATGTAACACTTTTTCTAGGATGAGTTCGTGAACTTAGTTGTCCAACTTCGTTTGTATCTGTGTGTGTGTATATTCAGTCTGCTTTGAATCTTATGGTCATTACAAGTTCTTTAATGTTTTAGGGAATGTTGATCACAATAATGTGATCTTAAAGTTGTTATATTGATAAAGTTGAGGTTATGTTGATAAAGTAGTTACCATCATATTGGTTCTATATAAAGTAATAAATTATACCATTAAAATGTCTTATGTATCCTTAACTTAAAGAATAAACTTAATGTATCTCCTTCCCAACAACACATAGATTACCAGACTTTAACTCCAGTCACTCTTTCTGAATCTTAAATGTCATCATTGTCCAATATTTTAGTTTTATCTGGTTCTTAACTACCCACATCTCAGATTTTTGTCCAAGAGCCTCTTCTTTTCTCATGTTATACTTTTTTTCATGAGTGATTTCATCCATGCCCATACCACCTATATGCAGAAGACTTATAGATCCACGTCTTTTGCCCAGACTTCTCTAAGTTTCAGATCTAATTGCTTACTTGTTCTCTGTTTGTGTTATCTGTCAGTGTCTCTTTATCTGTCAGGAAATATGTGGTGCATTCAAAGTAGGATATTCCAAAGAGGGTTTACTTCCAAAGGGGTTGGGATACATACAGCGAGACATTAACAGATAAGGCTGATAACCAGGGAGAGTTAGAGGGAGTAGCTACTGGTACCCAGGAGAAAGTTATAAAGAAGAGACTGTACTGAGATGATACCTTCTTTTGAAGGACACAGCCCAATTCAGCCTCACAGAGAGGGAGCCAGTGGAATAAATACTTTCCCCTAATTTCTCTGATCACCTGCCAGCGCTCCTTGACTGAAGCTAAGAGAAACTAGTGAGTAAGGTTGCTTGTTGATACAGATAAAATATACAGTGAAGGGCAGAGCGTAGATCTGGAGGCAAACAAAAGATTTGGTATAGATACCTTCTTCAAATTGATTACATCTAAAATTTACTATGAAAGGATGATCTTTTCTCTTAATACTTGATCCTACTATAATGTTACCTATATTGGTGAGTGGCTCCATTGTCTGTTGGATTATGCAATTTAGGAACCTTACTTAGTTATTTAGAGATTCATCTATGACACCTTACTTTTTCTCACATATAAATCAAATCCATCTCCAAATCTTGACAATTTTATTTCCTAAATCTCTCCTGAGTCTGCCCACTTCACTTCCTTTTATCTTTTCTGTCTCCATTCAGTTCCTTCATCTCTCATGTAGACTACTGTTCTCTTAATTGGTTTAAATGTCCATGCTCGCCTCATTCCAGTTTTTTTTTTCACATTAAAGCTAGAATGAACTTTTCCAGATGTAAATTTGATCATGCCACTTACCTATTCCATTACCTACCATATACCCAAAACAAAGCAAGTACAGTTGACCCTTGAACAACAGGGGTTAGGAGTGCTGACCCTCCGCACAGTTGAAAATCCACATAAAACTTTTGACTCCCCCAAAACTTAACTACTAATAGCCTACTGTTGACCACAAGCCTTTGCAATAACATAAACCGTTGGTTAACACATATTTTTTGTGTTATATACATTATATACTGTATTCTTATAGTAAAGTGAGCTAGAGAAAAGAAAATCATAAGAGGAAACACATTTACTGTAATGTACTAATACTGTCTATTATATCATCTGTTTATTTATAAGGTGAATTGTCAGTCAGTACCTATATGAATATTGTCTTATATAAAAAACGCTGTATATTGCTAACATTAGACATCAAAAATGAAAAGATAATGTGAAAAAGAAATTCATATTTGTTTACAGGTATAATGATTTATGCATTAATAATGAAGAAACAGCAATATGATTGCTTTATGGTAGCCTCATGCAATCAGTACAAGCTTCACAGTAGTAAGAAAATCTCCAAAAATTTTTCCAATATGTTTATTGAAAAAAAATTTTCATGTTAGTGGACCCATGCAGTTCAGACCTGTGTTGTTCATGAGTCAGCTGCACACACAAAAGTAGTATACTTTTATAAGACTTTTAAAAGTATAATTTATAAGACCCTGCTTTCATTTTTTGGCCTCATCTTACCTCTAATCTCATTATCTTTCTTTCCCTCATTTTTTTTATCCTACATATAGTGGCTTGCTTTTCCTCCCTTGAGTGCCACATAAAAGATTAACTTTATGTGCACACAAATTTAGAGTACACATAAGAACACCGGTAGAATACATCAAGATTGGTGGAATTTTTAATGTTTTCTAAATTTTCTAAAGTAAGCGTGCTTTTCTTTTATAATTGAAAATTATAAGAAGTATTAAAATTTGTAATGTGCAACAGGCAGAGTGTTTTAAATGTCTTTTAAGCCTATCCCAAGATTTCTTTTGAGTCCTCAGAAGGAAAATGTGGCATTTAAGCAGTAACATGTGGTATGATACATGGGACTGCTAAACAAAGACTCCCTTCCTCTTTACAATTACCGTCCCATATCATGATACCTGCAGTTCTATCAACATAATACTCTGTCAAGAGTTAGTCAGAAGCTAGTAGAGATTATTGATAGTATAAAATTAGATCTAGAAAGGGACTTTGAAATCATCATAAGGAAAGGTCATATTGGAAGACAGGGAGGAGTGCAAAGATCATGAAGTTGATTACTGTAGTTTTGCCTTAGTCCTGGGCATAGGCTTTTTTTTTTTTCATTAAAACCTTTGACACCAGAGGTAAGAAGATAAAGTTTCCAACTCAAGTATTTTAAGACAACTTTTACATCAGAAATCCACATTGACTGAAAGCTGAACAATTCTAATATATGTTAAAAGTAAAAATTTTTTAAAATCTGTTAAGTCCAACAGTTAGGTCTCTGATTTGTGCTCAGTTCCAGTTAAAGGAGAGGTGTCCCCACTCCATATTTTAACTTTTATACAGTAGTTTCCCTTGTTGTACAGTATATGCCATAAAAAATAACGGTTTCTTATATCACATGGTAAAAATCCAAAATCCTGGCATTCCTCTATTACTTATCTTTATTTGGACAGCATTGGAAACCAATGCAAAGGAGATGACAGATGATGCATGCTGAACAAAGAAGAATAAATATTGAGTATGGCTTCATAGTCTGGCCATCTTCAGGTAAATACTGATAGGACAGCAAGTGAGTTTGAAGCCGATTGGTATGCAGAGGCACTGTTGATTAGGAGACAGCAACTTACAAGTCCAAGTTCTGGGGAAACTAAATGAAAGGGTTGGTTAATTTATAGTTGCTGAAACAGTCTTTAAGTACTTATGAGTACTGCGTTCTGTTTATAATGGTAACCTTGACCCATTAAGGAAAAATTATATTTTATATACCTTGTTTAATAAGCAGGAAAGTATATAATACATTTTAGATCATTTAAACAATAAAATTGGTTAAAATTGAATGTTAGCTCTCATCAAATAAATTCTGTTAATCTGGACTATGACATTATTAGCAGTTTTAATCAGTAAAGTCTACTTTAGCTGCATTAAAAATATTGGATCTCGGGGCGGCCAGATGGCTCAGTTGGTTAGAGCACCAGCTCTGAACAAAAATATTGGATCTCGGGGTAGCAAGTTAGCTCAGTTGGTTAAAGCATGGTGCTAGTAACACCAAGGTTGCCAGTTCGATCCCCGCATGGGCCACAGTTAGCTGTGCCCTCCTAAAAAAAAAAAAAAAAAAAAGATGTGTGTGTATTTGTACGTGTGTGTACACACAAACACAAAATATTGGATCTGTTCACCATTCTTTTTTGCCAACTGGATACCAGAAATAGTGTATATGTTTTCTATACTCTTGTTTCATATATTTGTATAAAGTTATTGGTATTTTATTGATTTGGAAATGACTGGAGTTAAAGCAAAAATGTTTTCTACACTTTTGTGAAATGAAACTATGATTAAGTGATTTATTTTCAAATTCTCCGTAACTTTAAGTGACAAAGTGACTTAATGTTAAGTACACATTCATCGTTTGTAACCACCCAGCATTTTTGAACATCTTCCATACATTTTGGTAATTTCTCATATTATAAGTTTTACTTGCCAAAGTAGAAGCCAGAAAATTTATATCCTTATACCCTCACACAGCTAAAGTAGAGGCATGTGGCCAGTCATGTTCTTTACATTTGGAATTGCTTGGGAGCTACATGAGATGGCAGTCTTGGGCAGGGGAGTGTATGTTTTGACACAAGTGGTGGTGGGAGCTTGTGGTTTTTCTAGGTTCCTAGTATCAGAGGTGCCAAGTAGTGGTAGCAGTCTAGCTTTTCCTGGAGAGTCTCCCAAAGTTCGATTGGGATTCAAATCTTCCTCTCTTCTAAATTTGGCTCTCTGATCCTTAACAGAGTTTATGTAAGCTCCCTATTAATCTTTAAATAAATTCCTTTTCTGCTTTGACTAACCAGAAGAAATTCTAAGTAAGAATTCTAAGTAAGAAGCTTAACTGAACACTTAATATGCATGGTTGGTTTTCCTAAAATACAATATCATATATTATTCACTCTAGAAAATATAAATAAATGTCTTTCATTTTTCATGCTACTAATTTGCATACATTGTATTGGTTCCTGAGTTAATGGATTATTTTGGATTAAAGCTCCTATATATGTTTCTCTTAAAGAGCTTCACCGTTTTGCATCCTCACACATGGTAATCATTCAATAAAAGTTTATAAAAGTAGTAACATTAATATTAAGATACTTTAAAACATAATCTTTTTTTGTAAAGCTCGTTAGAAATATTCCTACTAAGTTATACATGACCAAAATAACATTAGGCACAGCTTCTGTTAGTATTTTTCACCCAGTACCGTGTTTCTCTGAAAATAAGACCTAGCCGGACCATCAGCTCCAATGCGTCTTTTGAAGCAAAAATTAATATAAGACCTGGTCTTATTTTAATATAATATAAGACCGCGTATAATATAATATAATGTAATTTAATGTAATATAATACCTGGTCTTATATTTATTTCTGCTCCAAAAGACGTATTGGAGCTGATGGTCCGGCTAGGTCTTTTTTTTGGGGAAACACAGTAGATTGAAACAACTATTTGACTTGGAGCTGATGGGTCCTGGAAAAACACACTTTAAAAAGAAAACAATAGAAAACTACTGCTCTGTCTTTTAAAAAAATTTTTTTTATAGTCTCATTGACTTTACCCATGTTTTCAATTTCTTTTCACTAAGTATTGTATCGTCCATATCCTGTAATTTCTGAATCTGTAGTTTTTTTGGGGGGCATGTTTTTTTCCTGCACCTCATAGTACCTTATTTCCTTTTATATTTTGTTATCTTTGACTATGAACTTGTTTCTTGCCACTGTATCAGTGGGAGTTTCTGAAGATCTAAGTATAAGTTTCTTTCCTTTATAGATTTGATTTTTTTTTTCTGTTCGAATACCTGACAGCAGTTTGGGCATGAGATCACATTAAACACATTTCTTAGTGATGTTTTTCTGAGCACCCTGGAAATGTGACTGGAGGAAGTAAAATCCACATGAGAGTCAGTTTGTAGTTATAAAATGTTAGGACTGATTTTATATTTTTTTCCATTCACCACTCCTGTTGTGAAGATAATTTTCCTTGCAGTCCCCTAGTAGGGTACGGGGAAAGGAAGTGTTGTTTCTAGTACACACTTCTTATTATGTGGGCTTTTGGAGTCCCAGCTTTGTGTTGGGGAAGCCAGATTCTGTCAGCCCACCACCCTCACCCATTCAGTAAAAAATTAAAACTTTTGAAAACTGTAAGCACATTTTAGAAACAATGAATTTTATTAAGAATATCTAGCATTATTTGGATGTTTAAATATGGTTAATATCACAAATGACAGTTCATTAATTTTTTTAATGAACTAACATTACTTGATCAGATAATTTTGTTATATCTGTAATAGCAAAATAGTTGAGAGTGTGACCTGTCAGCTAAAAATGTAAAAGTAGGCTTTAAAAAAATCCTAATACTGCTAAAATAATGTTCTTACTGTGTATTTGTTTTAACAAGTGCAATATGATAGTACAGAAAAATAGCAACGTCAGACATACTTCAGGTTTCATTTAGAGCCCAAGAATTAGTCACATTTCAATGTTTTCATACATTTTTTTCTAGAGGAAGTGTTCTCACTCTTGAAAAATCAAAAGTAAGATAAATTATTACATTTTTCCCTCCTTTGTTGTTATTCTAATTTCTCATCCAAAACTTTTATTTTCTTTTTTATACAACTTTATTGAACTAAAATTCGTACACCATACAGTTCATCTACTTACAGTGTAGTTTCAGTTGTTGTTAGTATATTCAGAGTTGTGCAATCATCACGGCAATCAAATTTAGAACATTGCATCACCCCAAAAAGCAAGATTGTTAACTGGGACTCCCCATTTTCCCCGACCTCCCCAATTCTAGGAAAGCACTAACCTACTTCCCTTCTCTATAGATTCTGGACATTTTATATCAATGGAAATGAATTATAAAATATGTGGTCGTTTGTGGATGGCTTCTTTTACTTAGTATCATGTTTTTAAGGTTAATCCATATTGTAGCATGTATCAGCTCGTCATTTGTTTTATTGTCAAATAATATTCTGTTATATGGATATGCCACATTTTATTTATCCATTCAGGAGTTGATAGACATTTGGGGTGTTTCCATTCTTTGGCTGTTATGAATAATACAGCTATGAACATTCACGTACAGTTGTTTTGTGTGGACATAAATTTTTATTTCTTTGGGGTATATACCTAGGAGTAGCATTGCTGGCTCACATGATAATGCTGTTTAACCTTCTAAGTAACTGCTAGACTGTTTTCTAAAGCAGCTGTATCCTTTCCAGTGTATGAAGTTTCCAATTTCTCTACCTTTTTACCAATACTTGTGGTTCTCTCTCTTAGTTAGCTTAATGGGTATGAATTGGTATCTTACTGTGGGTTTGATTTACCTTTCTCTACTGCGTAACAATATTGAGCATCTCTTCATGTGCTTATTGTTCATTTGTATATCTTCAGAGAAATGTCTATTCAGACCATTTGCCCATTTTTTAATGAGGTTATTTGTCCTTTTATTATTTAGTTGTAGCGTTCCTTATATTTTCTACATAGAAGTTTCTTATATATGATTTAAAAAATTTTCTCTTTTTTTCTTTTATTGCCTGTGCTTTTGGTGTCATATCTAAGAACACATTGCCTAATACAACATCACAAAGATTTGTGTCTTTCTTTTCATCTAATTTAAATTGTTTTAGTTAAGAAGATTTTGTTGCAGTGTCAGTAAAGAAATTTTTACGGGGGACAAAATACCCATAATCCCATCAACCTAGCAATTTATTTTTGAAATACTATCATGTCCTTGTTCAAGGTATGCATATTTTCATTATTGCTATTATTTGTTAAGTACTATGTTGTGTTCTGATATTTTTGTGTTCATATATGATATTTGTAATTTCAATTTTTAAGGCTGCATAATATAGCCAGCTTATTTGCTAGTTGTGGAATACAACTTCCTTTTTTTTCTAAAGATTTTATTGGGGGTGGGAAACAGGACTTTATTGGGGAACAGTGTGTACTTCCAAGCCTTTTTTTCCAAGTCAAGTTGTTGTCCTTTCAGTCTTAGTTGTGGACGGTGCCGTTCAGCTTCAAGTTGTCCTTTCAGTCTTAGTTGTGTGCAGCTCAGCTCCTGGTCCAGTTGCCATTGGTAGTTGCAGGGGGCACAGCCCACCATCCCTTGCGAGAGTCGAACTGGCAACCTTGTGAGTCGAACTGGCAACCTTGTGGAGAGGACGCACTCCAACCAACTGAGCCATCTGAGCCATCCGGGAGCTCAGTGGCAGCTCAGCTCAAGGTGCCATGTTCAATCTTAGTTGCAGGGGGCGCTGCCCACCATCCCTTGTTGCACTCGAGGAATTGAACTGGCAGCCTTGTGGTTGAGAGCCCACTGGCCCATGTGGGAATTGAACTGGTAGCCTTCGGAGTTAGGAGCGTGGAGCTCCAACCTCCTGAGCCACCGGGCCGGTCCACAACTTCTTTATAGTTTTGTTTTTGTTATATGACAAAACTCCAGTTAACACTGACAGATACATAACTTTTTGCCTCTGTTGAATTATTTTCTTAGTTTAATTTTCTAGGAATGGAATTATGGGATCAAAGAATGTAAGCATCTTTACAACTCCTATATGAGGTCACATTACTTTTACAAAGCACTAAAGTGTGCTTTTGTTTATTAAACAGGCTTTGAAATTTTTTTCATTTATTTTGAAGTTGATGCACATTATAAGTTGAAGAATTTACTTTAAGTGGCAGTATTGTCAGTGATAATCTATCAAAACCCATGGTCAAGTTAAATGTGTGTATTTTCATCTGAAAAAAATAATGGTACATCTACTGGGACATTTTGTACTGATACTGAAAACTGGAACAGCCAATTGCCTTGTTGACAGAAGATAAATACTATGACATACTTAAAATTTAGTATTTTATGACATTCTGTACTCTAAGCAATAATAGTGTATTTTGTTAAATTTTCTTTAGACTTCGGGAGCAGGAAAGAAAAGAAGCAGAAGAAGCTAGTCAAAAGGAAGTTGAAGAATGGGAAAGAAAACTTCTAGCTCAAGCAGCTCCGACTTGTATGGAGACCATGTGGGAAATTCCAGCTATCGGGCATTTCCTTTGTTTAGCTCAGCAAATTCTAAATTTGCCAGAAATAGTCTTTTACGAATTGGAACGTTGTCTTCTGATGCCTCAGTGTAATGCTTTTCTATCTAAAATAATGACTTCTCTATTAAGTCCTCCTCATCGCAGACCTACCTTACATCGAAGACCTACTTTGCCTTATAGGACCTGGGAAGCAGCACTGAGACAGAAAGTACAGCAGTGGTACACTGCTGTAGGACAGACTGAAAATCCCAATAACTGTGCTGAAAAACTTGGGTTGTGTCCTCAGTTTTTTAAAGTTCTTGGAGGAGTTAATCCATTGGAAGAAAAACCTTTTCACGAACTACCTTTCCACCAGAAAGTGTGGCTACTTAAGGGTCTTTGTGACTTTGTGTATGAAACACAAAAAGAAGTTCAAGATGCTGTACTTGGACAGCCTATTCATGAATGCAGGGAAGTTATCCTTGGTTACGATTATTTGGAGAATGCTTACGTACATTTTCCACAGTTCTGTGGTGCAGATGTACGGATTTACAAGCAGAGACCTTTTCAGGCCCCAGAATTTCCAATTCCACCCATTAAAATACAAAGAGTACCTCGGATTAAACTGGAGAAATTCAAGTGTGACTATTTTAGTACAAGTAATGGAGAACATAAGTGTGGTAGAGAAAGCCTGCCCTCTCCCTTCAAGAAAGAGCAAGAAATTAATTTTGATCCGACTTGCTACCCTGATAAAATGAACTTGGATAATCATGACATCTCTGTTGAAATGGAAGTGAAATCCAATTGTGAAATTAGAGTTCGCAGGCCCTGCGAAATAAAAAAAACTGATTGTTGTAAAGAAAATTCAGAGAAACCAGGGAGTCCAGGAGAAGTTACTGACTTTGGAGAGCCTCTCAGTCCAGGGGAAATACGGTTTATAGAAAATCAGGAAAGATACGGTGAAGCTTCCAGAGTAAAACCTGAACCCAGTCCATTCAAAGAAAATGCTCTAAAATCTTGCCAAATACATGTAAATGGAAGTCACAGTGATCATCCAGAAATTAACTGCCACAAAGTTGTGAGGGATATTCTATTAGAGCAGTCACTGCAGAGCCACAAGAAACTCAAACTAACTAAAATGAGAGCAAAAAAGAAGAAAAAGAAAAAAAAGAAATTGAAAGATGTTTTGAATGAAAACTTACAGAGAAAGCGCGAAGGTCTTCATTCTCTTGCATTCAAGTCTTACAAACCTGAGATACAGAATAAGTTATTGATCATCAAAAAGAAAGCAAAACACAAGAAGCACAAATCTGGTAAGCCAACACAAATGGGTGAAAATTACGTTTAAGCATACTTCAGTTCTTTCAATTAAGCATCATGAAAGGCTCTGATGTACAGAATGAAGTATGTGTGTGTGTGTGTGTTTAAGGCTCAAGTTTTATATTCCCCGTGATTATAACCCAGAGCAGAAGAGGTTTTTTATTACCAACAAAAAAATACTGGTGCAGTACATTTGAATTTAATTCTCGGTTGCAAGTCTTTGGACGTTATGTTTTTACATTTCTTTGGACCAGTTTCTCCATAAATGATGCTTTCCATCACTGATGAGAAGTGGGTTTTTTTTTTTGTTTTTGTTTTTTGTCTTTTTTGGTTTTTACCCTGGGTAAGGGCAGTACAATGCAATGAAAAAACACTATCAGGAGAAAGCATTCCAAGGACTAAAGTTCGTAGCAACTAGCTTCTTAAACCAAGGCAAGTCAGATTATCTTTCTGGGTCTCAGTTTTTTTCTCACATATATTTTCCAGCACTCTGTTTTCAGTATATATTTTCTTATCCAGAAAATGTTGTGAAATCTAAGGAAAGAATTATAACAAATAAGACATGAATCATTTTTTTAAAGGATTTGTAAGCTTGTCTTATACCACATTTACATATCCAATATATTTGTCACAAGCCTGCTTAAACAATAAAAACAAAAAATCCTGTAAGTAAAGTGTTCAGTGGTTGGTCACTCTGGTTTTTAATTACTCAGGTGCTTTGCTTTTCCTATTCTTTGCCTTTTAATCACTTTAAATGTTTCATTTATTGAGAGGATAGGTGAGATAAAAAACTGATGATTAACTTTATTTATTAACCCTAATAAAAGTTGCCTGATTGGGAAAAACTTGAATTGCTTATTAAAAATGAGTTGTGGTTTATCATCATTTGCAGATTTCAGTTTTTATTTCTTCCCTCAATAGTAACAAAGATGATTAAGATTTGACAATAATTTGGTAATGAGTTGGCAAATGAGGGAGTGAATTTTGTTTAGCTGATATAGTTGCTATTATATCTTAGTTATTATATCATTAAATACAATTGAATGTATTTTTAAATGTATATGTAATGTACCATTGATAAAGAAGTATAAAATTTTCTGTCAAGAACAGGCTTAATTTGTTGAACTGAAAATTGCATAGTGGTCCACATTGATCCAAACAATGAAAAGCTACAAGTTTTTAAAGAAACTTTCAGAAGTGAGCCTTTTAAATTTTACAAGCCATTCATTAGGCTATATAAATTTTTTTTTTTTTTTTTTAAACATTTTTTTTTCTTTTCTTTTTTTTTTTTATTTTTATTTATTTTTTTTTTTTTGGTTGTTGAGAGCCCACTGGCCCATGTGGGAATCGAACCGGCAGCCTTCGGAGTTAGGAGCACAGAGCTCCAACCGCCTGCGCCACCCGGCCGGCCCAAGGCTATATAAATTTAGTTTGATTGATTTGGCAAGTTCTCTTTGAAATGTTAACCTCTAAAATATTAAATGTTTTTAAATTTGAAAAGTTTTCCAATTCTAAAATGTGTAATATTGTTTTATTAATACCATTTTTACTTAAGACCTTTTATTATTTATAACCTATTCATGTGTTAAAAGGTAAATATGACTTAAAGTAGTTTATAAAATAAAATAGTATTGATTTAGCTTCTATACAGACTGTACCAGTAGCTGAATAAAAATATTAACTGCTAAGGATTGGATTACAAGGAATTTATATTGTAAGGAAATAAAGTGCTGCTACATTTTTGAAATGGAAGTTCAGAACGTAGATCAGAGAAAATTAATGGGATTTTCATATCCAATACTAGACAAGTGAATGAAAAAACTCAGAAGCAAATTCAGCAAGTACCTATGTACCCTCTCTCTGCCTGTTCAGTTGAGTGAAGGCTTACAGTCATGAAATAGAAGGAAATAATGCACTTGCCTATAGACTGACTCATTTTTATCTTCAGAGCAAATTTTAGAAAGTCAGTCTTTAATGGCAGAAATACTTGCATGTGGCAAGGACGGATTCTCTCTCCCTTATAGTGCTGGGTAAGGATAGGCCAATTCTCTTCACCAGGTGCATCAGATACTAAACTCCTTTCTGTTAGTACAGTGTTACATAGAATGTTACAACAACAAAACATTTGTTTTACATCATTTTCAGTACACTCGTCTTTCTGAGGCTTCATCTTTCTGAGGTTTTGCCCTGAGCTCCTTTATTAGGTATGAGATACTATGGCTTTTTATATGTAGTCAGTTTGGAGCATACCCTAATCCAGTATTTCCTTTCTCACTCTTTTAAAAAGTGAGCTCCATAGTCACAGGTTTGGGAAATACTCCGCTTATAAATTCACATTGTGCATCAGGACATGTCCACAATACATTTTACCAAATTCTTGTAACAGATTCGTTTGGGAATTCAGAAATCTTCGATTTTAGAAGGACATTATGTATATAGTGTTTATTAAGTAACATCCTCCTGTAGCTTGGTGCATTCCCTGTAAATCAAACACATAATTTCTACAGAAAAATGTATGAATAGTCAGATTAAATGAGGTGAGGACTATAAAGCTCATAACAGCTCAGGTCAGGTTTTGCTACCATGTAAATTATTTTTTAAAACTTTAGTTTTCATGATCTTTTGGACTTTAGAATTGTGGATAAGTGATTCTGGGCCTGAACATGAAGGACTCTAGAAAGTCTTGACGAAAACTGTTGAGTTTTCTTTAACCTAGTATTTTTCAAATTTATTTGAACGTAGAGGTTTTTCTTCAAGTAGTAATATTCTACAGAATATACTTTGGAATAAGCTGTGTCATCCATGACCAATTTATGAAGCTTAACTTAGGGTCAACTAAATTCTACATGTAGTTCATCAGGACCCTTTATGTTGATTACTACAGGATTTCTTTTTGGTGCAGTTCTCCAAATTTAGTAAGAAGGCACAAAGACAAATTGATTGAAAGTGATTTGATAATTTTAGTGCACTTTGAGGCAGCTCTGCAATTTCTAAGCATTTTTATCCATTGTTCAGAATTGGAGTTTTCTTTCTGCTTTTTGAATTTTGAATTCATTTTTAGCCTGTTCTTTACTCTTGGAAACATTATGAAACAGGAAAACATCAGAATTTTCCTTATTGTGTGTACTGAACAGCATCAGATAATTCTTCATAATACCGTACTTATTTATAAGATTTAGTCATAACAGTTGCATTTGTGTCTAGCTTATTTTGGTGATTGTCTCCCCTCTGTTCCGTAACATTCTTTTCTTAGCCTTGATTGAAATTAAATTTAATAATTTCCATAGCAGTAAATTCTAAAGGATAGTAAGTTGTCGATGTAAGTGCGCTTCAGAAGGCAAGCATTACCTTACATAGAGTAGAAAGATTAGAAAATATTTATACACCAGTTACCCAAAAAATAGGGTTAAACTTATATTAAACGTGTATCTAGTCATCATAGAATTGATTTTTGGGCTAAGTCAGTTTTCTAGAAAGGCAGAGTTTCCTGTAATAGTGAAAAGTTTACTTAATATAAATCTTGAAAAAACCATTGACTAAAAACTTTGAGACCATTAGTTATAAGGTACTACATTTGTTACAGTATTTATTATGGAGAGCAGTGTTTATTACTTAAAATTGGAAACTATATTTGTCACTGGAAGTTGAATTTATGGCCAACCTTGGAATCATTGATCTTGACCTCTTGATGTTAATTACTAGGTTGGTGCAAAAGTAATTGCGATTTTTGCAATTTTTTTTTTTAAATCTTTTAAACCGCAATTATTTTTGCATCAACCTAACATCTAGTCATTGTATGAAAATTGAGTGTATTGTTTTGGAGGGAGGAATGTTACTCCTCCTGTACAAGTCTATCCAAGTAAATGTGAAATATATGACTTAGGCAGGTAAAAATACAGAGCAAATTCTTTTTCTCCCACAATGGGCTTGGATCTGTTTCTCTGCAGCCTGATGAAATTGTGTCATAGAATTACTGAACATCCTGGGTATCATTTGGAAAATGGTGATATCATGCAAATGACCAAAAAGCCTAGGTTTTGACTATACACAGGTTAGCTATTTTTTATGTTTTGTTTCTCAATATTCTATAGCATTCTTGAGGACAGAAGGATTGTTTCTGGTTTTCCATCCCAAACACTTAGCACAGTGATTGACACATTGTGTAGGAATCTATTGAATAAATAAATGCGCACACATAATGCGGTTCACCCAGTTAAAAGTAGCATTAACCCCTTGATATGTATCTCTCACATCCTTTTCAAGGCATTTATATTTTTGAATATGATCTATACATACCATTTTACAATCTGCTTTTTTTCCACCTAATAGTATATACCATGAACATCTTTGTGCAGTAAGTAGATTTCTGCAGCATCATTTCAAATAACTGTATATGATTCTGTTGTGTGTATTTTGTAGTCATTTAACCAACCTCCTTGTTGGACATTTTGATTGTTTTCAATAATCCCCATTTGAAGAATAATGGGGATTGGATGGATGAAAAATGCTTAACGTGAGCAAAAGCATGGAGGTATAATTAAGCCAAGTGTCACTGAAAAAATTAGCGCAGGAAAAACACGTAAGGAAAAGTTGAGGTTTTAAGAAGCTGTTTGAGTGATGAGAATATGCCATTTTGGGGTGCTATCTTTCTGGGCAGTTGGTGCTATTTTAAATAATTCAGTCAGGAGCACAGTGTAAGGAAATGAGCATGAAATAAGATTTATTAAATGTATAAAAAGCAATGAGCTGGTTTATAGGGAATGACTGAGAAAGTAATGTAGTCTACAATATTTAATTACATCCAGGCCCATATTTGTGAAAAGGTTGTATAGTTCTGTGTTGGTAGCATTATAGAACCTAACTGTGTGTCTTTATGAGGAAAACTTAGAGGACCAGCTTGAGATCCCAAGATAATATGAGAGTGAAAGAATAAACTGTATTCTGTGTCCTTTTATTTTAGTGCCTTCTACTCCTTCACCCCACCCCCCCTTACTTACTTACTGTGCTTACTGTGTGCCAGGCACTATTCTATGCTTTTATACATATTGTGTCATTTAACCTTCATAAAAACTCCATGAGGTAGATGCTGTTATTATTCTCCATTATATAGATTTTATGGGTTAAAAAAAACACAGAGAAGTTATTAGTGTGTTCAGGGTCACACAGCTAGTAAGTGGCAAGATTAGGAGAAAGGATCTAACAAGGTAATTAGGAAGGACATCATTAAAGAGTTATAAAAAGAAACTGGCAGGGTTTAGATGAAGGGGTAGAAGATAACTTCAGAAATAGGAAATTCTAAATCCAGGTAAGAGTGATTGTGTGACTTTTCTATCACATTGACAGAAAAAAAATTTTTTGAGAGATGTTGCAATAAGTAGCAGAAATTGACAACTCATTTAGTATTCTAAATTAGAGAGGAAAAAAAGAAATAGATATTCAACAGTTATTGAATTATGTGGTACGGTAAAAAAATGGCCAGTATGATGAGAAATTCGTTCAGAGGAAGGAAAATCACCTATTAAGACCAACTTGCTTATTTAGAATAGAGATAGAACATTCCAGAAATTCCTATAGACTATAAATATTAGTTCAAGATATGCGCATTTAGTAAATAAAAGTCAAGTTTAGACTCCAGTAGTAGCTTCACATTCTGGGTACTTCTCAGATTTAGTACTTAATAATATAAATACCCTTCGGTTTTTTACTTTTAATAATGATTAATGTCTTATTATCCATTCACTTATGAGTCCTAAAACGAAAACACTGAGAGGGAAGTGAATGTGTCGGGATAATTCTTAAACATGGGAAGGCCAAATAAATCGAGGAGGACATTGAAGTGGAAGTCTCTGAATAGTGTAAGAGGCCAGGAGTGAAGACCGGGAGGGAGGGCAGCCCTGTGAAGGAGAGAGAGAAAGATGAGGAAAGAGGAGTTGGATTGGGGATGATAATTTATAACATCAGCTTCCTTTTCCTAGTAAGAGGTATATCTTCACATTCTAGAAGAGTAGAGTTTTGTGCCTAAGTTATAGTGTGAAGTATATTTTTAGTTACATTTTGCTTTCTCAAGTTGAGCTTTCTTTTTTAGAGCAATTCTAAGCATAGTTCTAAAAAGCTTCATTAGGCTGCACTTGCAACATTAATTACTAGGCCATATTAAGTTTTCCTTATCCATATTTCAGGTACAAGGTGACACTCAACTTGTTGCCCGTGTGTGTGTTTTAAGCTCAGGAATTAAGTTGAAATTCTGTGTATGTTTTAAACTGACCTCTGACTTCACAATCCTCACTCTGAGAATTACATTCTCTTTTATGGGAGCAGGTGACTTAGCGCTGCGGGCGGAAGCCCACTGGGGGGCAGTGTGTGGTTTGTCCTGTATGTGTCTCCCTGGAACAAAAACAGAATACCAGATAAAAGCTGTGTGGTTTTGTGGTATCCTATGCCATGGTCCATTTTAAAAGTAAATATTCAGTAAAAAGGAAGAGATGATTTTTATTGAAGAATACAGGAAATTTTGTATTCAAATTGTTTTTATGAGTATATAGACTGAAGATAATTGAGTAATACTGAATATGCAAATTTTCTAACCTTAATAAAAAGGAATGCTCTGAAATCAGTCAGAACAGATTACATCCTGCGGAAAGTTTGAAAGAATGCAGCATTTTACCATAAAAAAGAACACGGCTTTGAAGTGAGACAGGTCTAGTACAGATACATGCGCCAGTGCGCGTTAGCGACAAGTAGGCCTCCATCGATCTATGTACCTGTGTATAGCCAGTTTCCTTCTCTGTGAAAAATGGGGGGATGCCTACCTTGCTGTGTCATTACAAAGATTAAGTGGAATAGCAAAGCATATTGTAACATGTGCTTGGCACATGGTAGGAATCAATACATGATTTTTGAGAAGTTAGAATTGCATAAGGGAAAAAGCTTGGACTTTGGCATTAGAATCCCTGTCTGTGGTGCTTACTTACAGTGTAACACTTGAGTAAATTAAATAATCTTTTTGGTCTTTAGTAATCCCACATTAAAATGGAGAATTGCCTACCTTGGAGGGTTGTTTTGAGAATTAATGAGATAATTTATAAAATCACTTTACTAAGTGTCTGATACACAGTGGGCTCTCAATAAATGTTTTCTTACTGCCGTGCCTCGGTCATGTTGTGAAACTCCGGTAAACTGTAAATTGTTTAAAATCACTGTCAATGTTTTCCTTTATAAAATGGTCTTGGATGGATAGTAAATGGTCTCAATAGTAAACCTGCCTCCCTTTTCCTATCCCCAGACTGGTGAAAAGTAGGATTCTGATGAAAAGTAGGATTCTTATATTTAAAGATCATTTCTCGTAACTTACTATATGCTAAATGCTATAAATACAAAATGAATAATGTGATTTCTGTCATCAGTAATCCACAATTTGGTAAGAAAGAGAAACAAACAGATCATTATAATAATGTATGGTAAGTGTTGTATTAATTGATGTGTACAAAGTAGAGGTAGTACAGAGGACACATGAGCAAGAAGAATTAAGATGAAGGCGTAAATTAATTAAAAAGTTTGAAGAAGGTTAAATATTTTATTTACACTCTTAGCTAAGGCAGATAATAATAACTAACATTTACTGATCCCTTAACCATGTGCCTACCAGTAGTCTAAGCTCTTTGCAGGTTTTACTCATTTAATTCTCACAAAGTAGGTAATATCTTTATCCCTGTTTTACAGATGAAGAAACTGCATAAGGAAATAAAGCAGTTTTTTCAAGGTCTTACATCTAGCTGGTAGGTGATTATAATTGGTATTCAAACCCAGGTAGTTTAGTTCCAAAACTCAAACTTAAAACCACTATACAGTACTACCTCCAGTTGCTAAATAACATTTAAGTATCCTAATGACATGGTGAAAGAAAATACCCAGTAACTACCACCTCAGCTTCTTAATCCATTCAAATATAGCGGCTGCTACAATAAACTGAGAATTTAGTACCTGAGTTTAGTGCCTATGTGACGATATGAAATTCATTGGAAATATCAAGAGCGACCTCTATTATGCATATAAATAAATATAAAATCAAATTATTTTTAAAAAGCTAATTAGAGCAGTGCTCGGGTGTTGGGCGTCAAGGAGATGAGGAGATTAAGGAAGGATTTCATTTCCTTCAAATTGCTGTCTTGATGGCCTTCCCAGCTTTTCGATCAGTAAGGTCATTAAATCTTTTCCCATGAACTTTAAAAAATTGTGAAAGTAGTGTGTAGAGAAAAGACATCCTGGTGTTCAGATTCCTGCATTCCTAAGAGGTGCCTATAGCACCCAGTTTAGAAATGTATTATAGAGATACCAAGAATTGAATTACTTTTCCCTGAATATTGATTGTTTTAAGCAGCCCACCCACTTATTTTTATAGGAGTTAGTTTTGGTATATGTACCGTGTAAGCACAGAAACAAATAACAGTGATGGGAAAAATATATATATTAGGTTGTTTTAATTTAATTAAAAACAAATGTCAAATGACACCAGATTATATTATTAGAACAAGATGGTAAAACCTATGAGAACCTCAGCAACTCAAAATTTGCAGTAGTCAAGTATAGTGTGTGCTCTTCATTGAAACAAAAGTTAGTAAACCGAATTACAGTTGTGTGATATGTTAAGGAATACAGAATAAAAGACAATTTTTTGTAAACTGGAATTGTGCCTACAACTTAAATAAAATCTTGTGATCAGATTGAATGTTTTCATGTAAGATCTTATCTGTATAGGAAAATGTGTATAAAGGAGCAGTAGTGATGCATGTAAAGCAAAGTATGTTTAAATTGATTTTAGCCTTCAAATGATTGTGAACTAAAATTAACTTTTAAGTATTTCCAATTAATTTTTGATTCCCTTGCATAGATTGTAGGCTCCTGGAGACAGGGTTTCCATTTTATAATTCTTTGTTGTCCGCATAAATTGTACAGTGCCATGTATGTTGTGTTTGTTGAATAATTAACAACCAGTTTATTAATTGATTTTGCTAATTGCAAATGGGAAAAAACACATTTACTTTAACATAATCCTTACTAAAAATAAGTTTATATATATATATATATATATATATATACATACATATATATATATATATATCTTTTGTCAAGTTTAATACACAGAGTGATACACTTTAATCTGTGCTATGACTTAAGAGTTCTTTAAGGATGTAGGTTTGTTTTTCCCAGTGATTCCTGATTGCACAAATGATTAGGTGCACTTTAAAGAGATGTTTACCTTGTTTTAAAATTGGTTATTGAATACTTAAGGCAGCCGTTGAAGAACAGTTAGGTGAGTGCAGAGCTAAGGAATAGAAAAACCTTGTTTCCTGAGCTCTACTGAGAGGATTTTCACATTGGGTTGGCTAAAAGTCATAGTCTTCAGAGTATAGTTCTGTGCAAGTTCCTGACTACGAAAGTTATTGTTAAAGGTAAGGCTTTTTCTTTATGTAACCTCATTTTAAGTTGTGAATTCGATTTTAACTGAGTAGTGGTAATGTGACTTTTTTGGCAAATCTTATTGTAATAAAGTCTGATACTGTGCACTGTGGAGATTGTAATAGTTTGGTTCGTATATAAGGAAAACAATGTTTGTTAATATGTCTGTTACAGGTAGTTATAGTTTAATGTTTGCTTTTACTAGGGCTTGTTTTGATTCATCATTTTTATTTGACTCACTAGAATCCGTCTGTTAGTTATAATTTAACTTTCAAGGTTCTATGTAATTTGGTTTTTGTTAATGAAGTGCTAGCAACAGCATTATGAAGCTTTTCTCTTTTAATCTTGAAAGGAAAAAAATCCATATCTAAAAAAGCAGTCACAAAGAAAAGGAAAACTGTCATAAAGACACCTACTGTACCAGAATTTCAGGTAAGTGTTTCAATTTTGTCTCAACATTTTTTAATTTAACTTGTTTTAACGTTTATATGGTTCTTCTAGAGATTGGCTAAATTCCACTGTAGCACACATACTTTCAATGAAATGTTTCCAACTATGCCTTTTTTCCCTGCAAGTGCAGATACAGCTAGTATTTATGAGTTAATCTGCTAGGATTTCAAAATTTTTTACGTCTGTGTTTGTCTTTTGATAGTCATAAATGTGTGTTTTTTTATATACTATACTGTTTTGTAGAAGTAGTTTAATAGAAATATATATAAAAATAAATGTGTAAACGAAAGTCTTCCAATAACAAATCACAGTATGTACATGGTAATATTGCCTAGATATGCCATTTTCATTTGTTTCGGCACTGTAGAATATGGTAGATTTGTTAATTTGAAAAACAAAATTTTTAACTCTTAGCTATATCTGAATTTTAGAGAGTCTATTAAGTAAAGGTTAGTTGAATGGCCTTTAAACATTTCTGCAGAAAGGAAAAAGTAATTATGTGAAGTTTTTTGTTTGAAGCTGGTATTAGAATAAGCAGACTCTCACCCTAATTAAATATTGTTATTTTTTATTTTATAAAAGATACATTTTCTTCAACAAATGAGTCTTTCTTTAAAAATTCCTTTGTATTAGTGTGTCCAGTCCATTTTCAAACCTTTTATAACCTAATACTTAATTGCCAAAAAACAAAAGTGATGTTAAAATGAATTTGTTAGTCTCAATTCAAGTAAAGAAGAAAATAAAGGAGCAATAACTATGAAAATATTGATAATATGTAATGTGAGTTTGAGATTTACATATATCCAAAACTGTAGACACGTCTGTTTTTCAGTAAAAATCTGATTTTTGGAAGTGTTTTTAAGTAAGTTACTAATTGGTAAAAGTTTAATATTTTTCCCTTAGTATTTTAAAATGGAGTATTTTTAATGACATCCTTAGGATGATTGACAAACATTTCTACATTTTTTTCATGTAAAGTAACCTTGTTTTCAGCATAGTCAGTAAAAACATGTGTATTTACTATTTATCTGGAGGCCTTTGTACCATTGCTTGTACATGTTATTGAACGTTATAAAAGTATATCGTCATTTTTCACTGATGTCATGCTAGCCTTTATTATTTCTCTCATTTTTTCCCTCAATCTCTTAATCTCTCCTAGGACTATTTATCTCAGAACAGATATGGTTCAATGTTGATATTTGTGTCCTTTTGTATGCATGGACTATTATATGTAATAAGTACCATGGACAATGTTTTAAAATAAGCAGATGGTATTTATAAGTGAGGCATGAAATAAATTTATTGGATTGCATGACCAGCATTTTTTTAAGCTAATAAAGTTAAAATAGAAAAGAAATTATAAGAATGTGTCAGATATTGTAAGGATAATATTGTTTCATGAAACTTTGGTTTCGGGTGTGTGTGTGTGTGTGTGTGTGTTTGGCTAGGGATAGGAAATAGACTTATGAGAACAGTGGTTCTTATGCATAGTTTACACTTTGAATACCATAGTATTATTCATAAAGAAAATGACAGCTATCTCCTAGGAAATAGGTCATTTGTTCAAATGAGCAAAGAATAGGAGATAGTATTAGTCACTAGTAAACTTTGTTATTACATGCAAAACTTACAGTTTTGACTCTCAAAATAAGTTTATGTAGAGTTTATTTCTTTAATTATTTTCAAGTTCCCCACATGTAAGAAGACTGATTATTATGTAATACAGAAGTGAATTTATTTCCTTCGCAAAAGCTGTAGCATTATGACATTGAGCACCCTCAGATTCTGCAAATTATTTTATCCAAGTTGTTTTAAGTATCACATTTCTAATGTTAAACATAAAAGTACTTCATAGAAATGTTTAGCTAGAAGAATTTCTTCATAGTATTCATTCTAAAATACCTATTGCTTAAAATAATGAAACTGTTGGTGGATAGATATTAGATCTCTATTGCAAAACTTGATCTATTTGCCAAAGGACTGGTCATCTTTAAATGAACAGTAAAACACGCTTAAATAGAAAAATTCAGGGATTAAATTGTGAAGTTTTGTGTTTTATTTTTAAGTTCTAATGAATTAAAATGAATCCTGTTTTGACCTCAAGTAAGCTAGAAATCAAACTTGTCTGCCTATTTGCTTAAGAAAGAATCCAGGTTTATTTATATACACATCTAATGTCTATTACCTCACTTTCAGAAAATGATCATCCCACCCCTTTTTAAAGTATACACTGTAGGTATTCACATGGTAGATTGGATTTATATTTTTGTGTGTAATATAAAAGGCCTAACCTTATCTGTGTCCGTTTTTCCTAAGTTATGTCAGTGGTTCTCAAACTTTAGGCAGTATAAAAGTAATCTGATACCTTTATGAAAAATGAAAATTCCTGGGATTCATCCTTGATTCAGTGGGTTTGGGTGGGTACCAGTAATCTTCGTAATGGTTAAGCATATGGATTCTGGAACCAGGCCATTTGGGTTTGAATGGCAACTTTACTTCTAACTCTGTAACCGTAGGTAAGTTACTTAAACCTTCTGCTTTCAATTCCTCATCTGTACAATCAAGTAATAACAGTACCAACCTCAAAGGGTTGTTAAGATTAAATGATAGAGCTGACTATTTTATTTGCATTATTTATTTTTTCAAAAAGCATGCCAGATGCTTCAGACAAAAAAAATACTGTGTTACAAGTAGGAAAATCAATTAAGAATGGTCTTAAGAGTATGAATTAATTGACCTTTACCACTTCTTCCAGCTACTTAAGACCTTGAAAAAATCTTGGATTTGGTCATATTTCATAAATCATGAAATCCCATGATTAATCCTACAAGAATTTGAAAAGTGAAAAACCAAGTAATATTATTGGCATCATTACATTTAATCAGAGGGAAAAACTTATGCTTAGCCCTACTCTAGTGTTATGGTGTCCTGTATGGGAACTTGTCAGATTTTTTTAGTTAGCAATAGTTGCAAAAAATTAGGAAATATTTTTATTTTTAGTATTTAGCGTATTTGGTGATTTAAGGTTTCACATCATATTTACCAGTTACTTATGACTTTGTTATAAGTAACTATAACAAACTATAACTATAAGTTATTTTTTAATTTTCTGTATCAGTTTTGTAATAAAGACTATTTGAGAAGTGAATATCAATTTTCTTAATAAAGTTAATTTTTACCAAAAAGCCTTTTATTTAAATTTAATATTAGGGAAACCTAATATTACATGAATTCTTTTTGTATACAACTGTAACAAAGTCATAGAAAGTATTTTAAAAACTTAGAGTGTCAAGTTTCAGTAATTTTTTTAATAATTTAAGATCCTTAGTTACCATGAGTCCACTTTTCATCGGTAACCAAAATCTTTCATGTAATACATAGTTGCTCCTGTTCCATATGTGTCATTTATTCTAAAGGCTGCTTGGCAGAGGAAATCCAGAATCCAGCTGCTAAGACTTATGTAGTAGTAAGTGTTTTCAAATGTAAGCATGAACTCACTAATCCTTAGTAGACCTCTAAAAAAATAAATATTCCTCCATTTAAGCTGTGGAGAAACTAAGGGATATGAAATACAATACTGCCCTCAGTGTAACAAATTTGGACCAAAATTAGAATTTAACTGCTTCACTGTGTTAAGGACCTTTTGATTACATTAACATTTTGCATTGCCACCTCTTAACAGAAGTATTTTCAACTTTAGCTTTTTGTTTCACTTTTAACAAATGGATTTTTACTTTCCCTTTAAAATTCTTTTAATTTTTAAATATAGTGCATTAAGAGAAACATCTGTTTTTTAATCATATAGTAATAAAAATATTTTAACTTGTTAATCAGACTTATTTTTCACGTCACACATTGGTATCCTTATTTGCAGGTTTTGAAGTATTCATTATTGCCGCTATGGTGATCATAAGAAGTGAGAAGGAATTTTCTTCTCATAATTTTAACAGATGTTAATATAATTTTAGTTTAAATACAATATAAATTGTGAATTTATACCAGGCATTTATTGTTTCACTTACAATTTTTATAATTGTAGGATTGTTTTATTATAATGGTAGTGAATATGATCCATTTCATTTGGACCTGTTCATTTTTACGTTTCTGCATTGTTTTCCCTTTGCTTTTTAATGTAATTTACTATATTTTATTTGTATGCTACCTATGACCTTTGTAGAATAAAATAAGTACCTTTCACACCTATTGAGTATATACCCAATGGGCATAATTTCTAGCTTGAAGTAGTAATAAAGTAAGGATTTATTTATTTTTTAATTTTTGAGATGTGGTCATGAAGTTCTTTTGATCTCTGCAGGACTTCCCCTCCCCCACTGCATACGTACATTTTTACTTCTTGAGTTGTAGAGAGAGCCTTTTAATATGTACCATTTGACAGAAGTGAAAAGTTAGGTATAAATTAAATCCTAAAACTATAATCCATGTTCAATTGTTAGATTTTTTTTGTTTTATTTAGAAGACCACTTCAAGAACATGACATAGGAGGAGAGTGAATCTAGGTTCTATAGTTTTCTCTACCAGTGTGTCATCTTAGGTTACTTGACCTCTGTCAGTTTTAATTCGCATGTATATGAATTGGAGATACACCTTTTTGGCCTAGGCCAATGTTTGGACCAAATTACATTATTTTTGGTCCATTTCAGCCCTAAGATTTATAATTTTGTGGCTCTGTCATGGGTTGCATCACATGAAAGGTTAACTTGAGGAGAGAGAGTGGCTGTCATAAAGAAGTTCTTCCTGGGGGATAAAACTCTTGTAAACTCTTCACTGTGACGGAAACCTCCTCTCATGAGTGTTGGCAATGTGACCCAACTGTAATCTGAGCTGCTGTGGAGCTTTCCTTTTCACCCCTGGAGGCCCTGAGTCTCAGATATGTTTTTCAAATTCAATGTAATGAGAAGGTGTTAATAAGGTGTTTTGCTTGGTTCAAAAAACTGTATCTGTTCTCTTTTTAAGGTTAACTTTACTTACTGGGTTGATTCTCTTTTTAAAAGTACCATTTGAAGTTGAGTTTAAAAGACACATATATGCCTTACTTTCTAAAAGAGAAGGAATAGATGGTGTATATGACAGAATTGACATAAATCAAATTATTTTTCTTTCAATGTTAGTAGCAAAATTAGAATTATGTTCCTATACAAGAGTTTTCTAATAGCTTAATATGACTGTTTTGGGTATATTAGGTTATATATTACAAATATATGTAGAGAGAAGTATATATAAAGTGTGTAAATTGTTATGTAGATATTAAATCATTTTAAGATTTAATAAAATCTTAAAAGTAAAAGTAAAATATTGCTAAAAATATTTGACCCTCAAATTCAACAAAATTTGTTTAAAAGTCATGTCATTTATTTTAAGGAACATTTGTCTTATCGTGCATTTAATTCAGTATTCCATTTTCTGTTTGAAAATTAATCTTTTTGAGTTTTCATACTCATGAGCTCCATAGTACCAGAAGGTTTCAGTAGGCATGCATATTTGTAATTCACAATCATTCAGTAGCTTACTGCTCAAAAGTGTGATCTGCAGACTCTACCTGGGAACTTAACATGTTAGAAATGCAGAATTTGAGGTCCCAACTCAGACGTACTAAATCAAAAACCACATTTTAACAAAATTCCCACGTGATTCTTATGCACATTAAACTAAATGTTTATGCACATTAAACTAAAGTTTGAGAAACACCAATTTATAACAATTTAATAACTAGGTAAGCCACTTGAAAGTGTTATTTTATATAGCTCTTAGGCAGTGGACATCATTCAATGCTTTGACTTCAGAACTGTGTTACCTATTCCTTTAAATGGAATACACATGTGTGTTGACCTCATGACTAATTGCTAATTAGAAGATCTGAACTTTTTAAGGGTGTGTTTAGTTGTAAAGGTATATGTTTTCATTGTTACTGTAAGTTTCTAAAAACTGCATGCAAAATATGCTTCATTCCTTGTATAATGAGATAGCTTAGATGCAAGTGAAAATTCTTCTGAGCTTTGCCCTGTGTGCAAATGAAAAATCTTTGCTATGATACTAACTAGTACACCAAGTTCAGTGAAAAGGGGTGTAATCATCTGCAAGCTCTGGGACAAATTGACATGGTGGTCATAATAGCAGATTATACAATGGGGAGTTTAGTTCCCACTGAGTACTTACTAAACACCTGATGTAGGGCCAGCATTGTTCTTAGGCTTTAGAAATAGAAGTTAAAGACATTATTTAGTTCTGGAGGCATTTACATAGTTGGCCATTCCACTGCTTGACTGGCATTTCGTCCCTAACTCTAGATTTGGCAAGTGGGAATGTGTAGTTTGAAATAAATATCAGTTGCACTGTCCTACCACATCATTGTGTACTGTTTTCTCCTCTGAAATTGTTTAATTTGGATTATTTATATACATCTTCCCTGCTTTGTCAGTTCTGTAAGTTTGAAGTTATGTAAATATTTCTAATAATAATGGTTAATACTAATTACAACTTATAAGATCTATGATAAATTTTCCTTAGTCTGTTAGGTTGAACTATATTGCCATTTTTGTAGATTGAAGGCAATTTCTTATAGTTCAACCTAATAATAAAGGAAGTGTAAGGGGCTCCTAGTCTCCTATTTTTGTCACTCAGTAATCACTAGGAATGATCTTGTTTTAACCTACTTTTTCTTTTGTTGTTTGTTTGTTTTCTTTTAAGAAAGTATGCTTTTAGGAAAATAATACCCTTACACATAAATTAATGAATGTAACAAACATGACTGATAAAAAGTAGTGGTAAATTAATAGCTTTATAAGTATAGTATATATTTTTAATTATCACACAGTATAAACATTACAACAAGACTTTCATTAATGTAAAACTTCTGTATGTGGTTGCAGTTTTGTTGTAAACATGTTTTATTTTAAAATATGAGCTTAAATTACTTTAGTGTAAAAGTTAAATATATTGAGCTAATTGGGAAAATTTAGTATAATTTTACAAGAACTAAAATGTAGTTACTAATATTTTTGTTGTTGCTGCTGACACTTCACTGTTTAAAACTTTAGTAATTCAGCAGTGAAGTAAAATGAGCCACACAATTATGAAACGAAATAGTTGCTGTCTGTGCAAATGGTCTTCTTACTCAAGACTGCTAAGATCCTATTAAAAATCATATTAATACTAAGATCATTTGCTTGATTTCATTTACTTTTTTGCATATATCACATGTCGTTGAACTCCTTTATCAGCAATCCCAACAGCAATAATACAGTTTGTTTAATTGTATAGTTAGCAAACCAAAGCAAAGGTATAATGACGGTTCTCCACGGGTGCATTTATTCACCTACTATGAGACTGCTTGAAGCCTTTCTTACAAGGTGATTCAGTAACCTGTGAAATCTAGGGTGAGTTTCCAGATCTTTGTCATTCTGGGATGAAAGTTAAGAATGTTAAGAAAGTATCTAGATTATAAAGCAAACTGAGAGGTGGGGATATGGGATGAAACCACCAATGTTGAAATTTCAGCTATTTTTATACTAAGCCTGAAGTTCATACATCATAACAAGTAAATACTTTTTAAAATACAAACTGCGGAGCTTTCTTTGCTTTTAACTATTACAAAGACAAATAATTGTGAATTCAGTGTGTGTTAAAACAACTTCTGTTACCACATTTTGGGTGTTTTATATTATGTGTTATCAAGCTGTGTTTTTGTGTTTTATTTTAGCTTATTTGCACTAATCTTGATGAACTCAGGGAATTAATCACAAAAATCGAGAATGAACTCAAAGATCTGGAAAACAGTAGAAAAAAATCGGTAGGTGTTGATCCAAAAGTTCTATCTGTTATTGTCAGCATTAAAATTTATTCCTGCTTTTTTCTAAAGCCTTTTTTATCTTGTTCTCCTGGATAACATAAAAATTTGCAATGAACAATAGAAACATTATTTCTTTTATTTCTCCTGTGTGGTCTAGTATTCATTTTTAATAGACAAAAATGGTGCTGGAGCAAGTAAATTAATTTTGTTTGCCTGGTTTATATCAGGTATTTCCCAATATACTGGTTGGTTGTTTTCTGACTGGTAGTTTTTTGGGGTAATGCTTACCTTGCAAATATTCTTAATAATTATGTGCTTTTAATGGAAGTTTATTGCTTAGTAACAAAATTTTAATTAGCTGTGACATAAATAACAGATGTAAGTTGTTTAATCTTGCCCCAGATGTTTTTGATATATGTCTAACAATGTCTTTTTTAAGAACCTTTATCAACTGAAGGTCTTTTTTTAACTTTCACTATATAGTCTAAATAATTGATTCACAATTAATCTTTATCTTCTTTTTTTATTGTTCTTGAGAGAATAGAGTATAAGGGCATTACATTTATTCACTCAACACTTGGTAAAACACTCAATTATGTTATTTATTAAATCAGTAATACCCATTTAACTAACATTTATAGTTCAGTTACATCACAGATTTGAAACACAATTACACACCAATAAAGCATTGAAGAAAACTAATCATTTTAAAAAATCCCTTTGTTTTATGCCTTAAGAATGTCCTGAAGCCACTTTTAGATCTTTGTTCAGAATCTGTTTGTTAATCTAGAGTTATGTATAAAATAAGGTTAGTGATGCAGCAAGCTTTGTATCAGCAGATTTGTAGTAGTCATTTTATATGCTGTTTAGAAAAGACTAGTAGCACTATGAAAGGAGGAGATTGAAGTACCGTAAAAGTACAACCTTCTGAGGTTATTTTGATATGAGGTAAAACAGCTTTAGAAGTCTCTCATTTCAGAAGTCTCTCATGTGATACCTCTGAGAATATTGCTATAATCTGAGAGAGAGAATAATGTTCATAATGATAGCCATCAATTAACAAGAAAACATTATGTTCAGTATACAATCTGAGAACGCAGACAACTATGTGTTTTAGAAATATTTCCATTAAAATGGTTTAGATCCTTATTAGACTCTTTCGTGTGTGTGTGTGTGTGTGTGTGTGTGTGTAAATATAAATACACACGCCCATGCACACACACATACTTGGTATATGGATTATCTCTTGATGTGGAACACCAAGTGTTGTTTTAAAATTTACCTCTGTAACATATTTCACGAACATCTTTATAATAAGACTATTTTATCCTCAGCCAAAAGTTTTTTTAATATATTTGGTATCACATACTCATAAAGGACTGCTGTTCTTTAATAGGAAGGAATAGTCTTTTAATCAGAGTGTTATTCATAGCATTTTGCAAAAGCTGTTTATTTTTAGTACATTGTCCATACTTTATGATTCTAAACAGAATTCTGTTAAACAAATTTGCTATTTGTTTTTTATACTACAGTTAAACATAATGTATGGAATCTAAATTTGTTTCCATATTATAAATTAGGGATTTGTTTTTAATGGATAGTTTTAATCATAATTGATTTATGTACTTATGGCATGTATTTTAAGAGAAAAAGACTTCTGCAAACATCCTAGAGTTTTTCTGTAAAGCCATCCACCTCACTTCCATGTAGTATGAGGTATAAGTATATTGCCTTCCTTCACAGGAACAAATAGAAGACTAAAAGAAAACAAATTATAAATAATTAATATTCTAGTGCTTGGGGGCATGTTTATCAGAAAATTTTAAGGAATATCTAGGGTTTAATTGATTCAATTTTCTATATCTAAATTTTAAACTTGTCTATGACTCCTGATATTTGTGTATCAGTTTGAAAATGTGATTTCTTCTCTTCAAGAAATAGAAAGTCTTGGGATTGCACTTAATGGGGATAAGTTTATTGAGATTATCAACATATGAGGTATTTCCCTTTAATTTAAACTGCCTAAAAGGTTGTTTTTATGAACAGCTTACCCTAACCAATGAAATGGCCACACAAGATAAAGGAAATAGACAGTAAAAGTTTGCATCTCAGTATAATTCTTTATTTTTTACAAAAGCTAATACTTTTGTATTAGTGTGATCGATGTTACAGGAATTAACTTTATTGAATGTTTATGTTAATATTGAATACTAGTTTATTTGTCTGGCATCATTTGGGAGTAAGGTGTTCCACATAACGGAATTTTCTACATAACTGAAATTAGTACTAAATCTCTTCTTTTAATCATTTAATGAAAAACTTCCCTGTCTCCTTGTATTATATTGCACACAATTTAACCCTTTCTTGATGACTCAAGAATCATTATGGTATCCATAATTGTACCGATGCCCTAAACATCTATTGCTATGAGTAACTCTAAACATTCACCAAAATATTCTATGTATTTTGAAGGTTTTTGTTTGTATTTTTGCTTTTGTTCTGCCTTTTTCTTCATTGTCAGCTTGTCATTTCTTGTGTGTGTCCATGTACTTGCCTTAGCTGATATATACTATGGATTACAAAGCAAGTAACCATATTTATTAGAATTGGGTTCATGATAAGGAACTGGGAGCCTTTCTTAGAAATGAAATGCATGAATTTGGTGAAAGTGATAGCCATTTTGACTGATCTCTTGCCTTGTAGGCTTCTTTCACTACTGTCAGACAAATGAAGTATTAATATTGATTTTAATAGGAATATCACTGTCAAAATTAAACTGGTAGAGTCAAAACAGTTGTCTTATTGATTATTAACTTCCGGATTTACAGCAATGGCTCCAATAACAAAGAGGTTATATTTTATATAAACATTGGGTTGTCATAAATGTGATTACTAAAGATAGAAATTATACATGTGAGGAAGAATTTAACATGGATTCATATAAATATCTGGTTGCTGTAGGGGGCTTCTTCTCTGCAGGGCCTTTCCAGATAGTTTTTCCTACCAAAGCAACAAAGAAGAATTACCTCATTTCCTCACCTATGTCAATATTCCTTTTAAAAAGCTTCCTTAACCACTTAGAGCCTTTGGCATTGATCTGCTCGTTGTATTGGAAGATTTACAGTCTTTTAAAATCTAGATTGTTTACTCATTCTTGCAAGACAACTAATTCTATTTATGGTTAATAATGTGAGGAGAGAAAAATGCTTTAATTTGCTTGAGTTTGCTCCAGTTTACTTGATCCCATTACTTCATTTAGGGGCTTTTTCAAAAAATGCTTTACATCCTTTAGATCCTATGGTGCTATACCTAATATTATCTACCTGAGATTTGTTTAAAGTGAGACATTTGGTTGAGATAAATAGAGGGATGTAGTTTGATAAAGTCCTTTAATTTTGTCTTTCTCATTATTATTTAAATTATAGGATTCTTTAGTGAGCTAAAGGAGAAATTATAGCATTTTATTTTTATTTTTGTGGTAGTCTAGAGAGATAATTTACATTTTGCTTAATTATTGAAAAATATCCTATTTAACCTAGGAGATTAGTTTTCTAGAAATATAGAGCTAAGATATTCATAAATTTGATCCTTTTAATTTGCAATTTATTATACATTGTTGCTTTATAATTAAAATTGGAAGATTTTGTCAAACTTTTACAGAAGTGGGTATATTTCTGAGTTTTGTCATGTGATCCCTTTTTTCTTCTGCTTTATTTTCTTATGTTTTATATCATAGTTTATATTTTCAAAGAGGTTTCCATCTTTTTTTCTTTAATAACAAAAGATCTGTATAGAGAATGGGTATAAGGAAAAGTGAACAATTTGGGGGGGAAAAGATTATTAATATTATTATAAAAAGGATTATTAATATTATTAATATTTATAAGAAAAGAAACTTTGTCTGGATTATATAATAGTAAATGATAGTGTTACCAATATAGATAAACTAAAATTGAAATATAAGCATATATTTTCTTTTTTTTTTGGAAATCCTGAAAACAATGTCATCGCTACAGCAAAATTTCACAGAAGTCATCACATAGAGTGTGGTGTCCCAGCCCAGTCTGATCTGCCTTTCTGGGGAGGGGTGTGCAGGGTGGTGGCTGGGCGGGGTGGCCCATCCTCAAGGTCCTTCTGCGTGGGAGCCCTTCCAGCTACACACTGTATCTTTTCTAATAAATCTTTTAGCACTTCAACACTGAGCAGGATTTAAGATAGACTTCAAATATTTCTAAATAATCAGTATGTAAGAAAAGCTATAAAACTGCCTGTGTTCTTTAATCCTGTAATCCAATTTGGGATTTAAGTTTTATTATCCCCATTTCACACATCCCCTCTAAAAGTAAGTTGCATAATGGTGTGTTTAGCAGACTACCTCTAATAGTGGAAATTTGGGAAAAACTTGTATTCCAACAGTAGTCTAACCAAACAGTAATATTAAGAGTGGTATATCATATAGCTAGTAAAATAAAATATTTGTAGGTCATTGTTACTACATGAAAATATTTGTGAAATGTTAAATTTTAAAAACATATTAAATAATATGCATAATGGTTACAACATGTAAAAAGTTATGTTAAAAAGAATTGGAAAAGAATTTCAAGTAATGAATAAAATTAATCTTTATTATTGTTCTTAAAATAATTTAAATTCATAATACAATAATAATACTTCTCTTGCCTAACCAAAGTCTGTACATTAGCTAGTCCAAACAGAGAAATCAGAAGCTTAGAAATGATGACACCCATTTTTTTTTGGTCACAGAGTTCTTTGTAATCCAGTGGTTATCAATCAGGGATGATATTGCATCCTCACTCCCCAGCTCACTACCACCCGAGACTTTTGACAATATCTAAAGATATTTTTGGTCGTCATACTTGAAGAGGTGGTACTAACACTTAATGGATAGAGGCCAGTGATGCTGCCAAAAATATCCTACATTATAACGATCCTACAGTGCACATGATAGCCCCCACAACAAAGAATTACCTGGCCTCACATGTCAGTTGTGTGATGCTAAACCCTAGTGTAAGCCTGTGTTTGCTAAGGGCCCTATTCTCTAATTATGTCTGCTTGCTGCCAACTTATTGGGAAAAACAAGTTGATATTTTGAAAAAATTAGTTAGAAATCAATGAAATCATACACCAGATCCCATAATTGAGAGTATTTTATTGTCATATACTCCTAATTCAGACTCGCGTTTGATGGAACTTGTGAATGTCAGTTTTACCCTTTATGATTCTATCAAATACTTAAAACACATTCTTGACCTTCAGATTTATCTCAGCAGTCTTCAATCCATTATGATTTATGACCTGTCTTACTCTGTTCACCATTTACCTTTTACCTTCCTTAGTACAGGAAATAAGTTACAAATAACATGGTTGTATACATATTATCTTAATTTATTTTTAGAAAGATGATGTAACAGTTTTTGAAAGTGAGATATATAGTAAGGAATGATACACAGGTAAATGGAAAAATACAATCAAATTATGCATAAAATTTTACTTATATGAATTTATATGGACCCCAAAACATAATTGTATATAGTAAAAGCTTGATATAAGGCAAAGAAATTGTTATACATTAATCTTATTTTCTAACACCTGTAACAGAAATTTTACTCTATTATAGTGAAAGATTATGGGATCTTTCCCTCTTCTCTCCGTTCCATATCCCATTTGCTCATACTGAGGCATCAAATCAAAAGTATTTTATAGCCAGCTGTTTGAAAGTACAAAATCTATTTTACTGCAATGTGTAGGGAAATTAAGGTACATTCAGAGTCCTGAATCTGCCCTAATTAACTTTATTTAATGGCTTTAGTTGTAGATATGGTAGCACTATCTCTAAATTCTCCTTTAAATTAGTATTATTTAAACTTTTTACAATGGCATCATTATATATATTGTTTTCTTATTCTAGATCATTTGTTAAACTATTTAATGGTTAACAAAACTGAGAAATATCTCAGCTGTGGGGAGAGGTGAAATCACTGTCTTGAAATAGTCATATTTAAAGCTTTTGAAAAATTAAAATGACTTTTTTGAAACTCTGCACAATGGATAAAATAAGTTTCTTTACCTGTCTTAGTTACAGATTCTAGTCTTATTCATTAGGCAGATATTTCCTCAATGTCTTCTATGTGCTATATGCATAGTACCAGGAACTTGGTAGGGATCCAGAGATTGAAATAAAGCCCTTATCCTGTAGGAATTCACTTGCAGAGCTTGAGATTTTTATCCCCAACTCTGGGGATAAATTTTTAACTTTAATGGCTTTGGTTAGGCTAGCTCCTGTCCATTTAAAAAAGATTTAATCTTTTACTTTCAAACTGTGTCTATTCAGAAATCGCCATGCATTCTAGACACTTGCTCACTTCTCTTAATTACATGTTTATATGTTGTTTAGGAGTAGGATGGAAGGGCAGATATGGTAACATATAGACTTTATGAAGAATCAAATGTTAACTGACATATTCAAAATAATAGTAAAATAAAGAAAGGTAGATGACAGAAAATGTGAACCAGAACAGTATATGACTGGTAATACAAAGCTTCAATTGACTGTAGTCACTGAATTATCTGAGATTGCATTATCCTCATTTACCTATGGTAAGTCTTGCTTTCTTTTTTTTTTTTTTTTTACCCTTGTTAATAGTGTTCACTTTTTCTACTCACTGCAATTTGGCATAGTTTGAATCCCAGCAGGAAAACTTTCATAAAAACAATATCTGAAAACCTCTTTTCTTCCAAAGAAAGTTCAAATTAAAAGGGAAAGGAGTTGTTTGGTATTTTTACATTAGGCAGAGAATTGCTGTATATTCCATGGAATGAGCTTCAAGGAAGAATTGAACTAGGCAACAGAGTCTTCTAAAGTTAGAGCTGCATAGTGTGGCTTTTATAATTTGCCTTAAACTCTTTTGAATTACATATCACACATTCTTATTGAAATACAAGTAACATTTTTAAAATGTCAAATATTTTTCAAAGCCCCAAGTAAATTTGTATTATCATCTATTTAATAGTTACTTTACTGTCTTCCACAGACCAGAGTTCTGAAAAAAATGAATTTAAATTGTTGAGGTGCTTAAGGCCAAAAAAAAAAAAAAATGAGCTTTACATCATTCTTGTTTTTTATATTATAGAAGATACCAAAATCTTTGGAAAGACCCTAAAATTTAGAGGTAAAAATAGTTCAGTGTCTTTTGTGAAGTAGGAAATGGCATCAGAAAACTGAGAGGATTGAACACTAATAAAACTTTCCTACCATTATACCAGAGCCATTGGAAAAATTAAAAAATGATACATTATGTTTTGAAGGAAAATTAACCCAGAATCCAGCAGAGTAGAAAGTAGCCTTCGTAGAGGGCAGAGAGTCCACATGTGAATACTGTACTACTCTAAAATAGAAAAGTGATTCCTTACATGGTGAAGATGTAATTCTAACAAGTAGTAGGAACTTTTAATTAAAGCAAGAGCAGTTTGAGGCAGATTTATTAACAGCATGAAACACTTTAGACAATTGAAAAAAACCTACAAAAATGGATTTTAGGAGTCCAAACATATTAATAATTAATAACGTAGGAATGTAACCCTAGAAACCTGAACAGTGCCTGACAGTCACTGTGTTAAAATATAACACATTAATTTGTTCATAATGATGACCCAGATCATCAACAGTTAAGTTATAGTCATTGTATATTCAGAAAATTTGGAAGACTCGTATCTTAGAAACATTTCTATCCATTTTTAAGTTTTTTACATCTAAGGAGAAATGCTCAGTTAGCTAAGAAATTTACCTATGAAGTTTGAATACTTACTGTGGGCCTACTCTGTGCTAGGTGTTGTGATAGAATCTGAAAGTAAAAATAAGTAGGATAGTGTCCCTGCTTTTACGATATTCCCACTCTTAATTTCACTTACTTGGAACTCTGATGATACCAAATGTAACATGTACAAGTGATTCAGATTGTACAGTGAATTGCAGAGCCTACCTTTCTGATACCAGGTATAGAGCTGATAAAATTTTATCAGTTTCTTTGACCACCAGTTTACTGAAAATTATCAAATTCAGATATTCAGCCAGTGGTTAATTTCCAAAACAATTCTTTGTTCTTTGTAAATAAAAATAGCTAGATACTATCAGTTACATATATATTGTTAGATTTTCTTCCCCAATAATAGTAATTACCTCACTATGCAATTAAGTTTTTCCTCTCTACAAAGCCAAATGATATATATTGAAACTTGTGAGTGTTGATGTAGTTGTCTTCATACTTTATAATTAAATTCTAATTTAGAAATGTAATGGAAATGTTGTATATGCTATTCAGTGTGAAATGCCTTTAAATAAAGTATAAATGCTTTCCTTTTCTGTTAAATTAATCTTAATTGAAAATGTGTGAGAGTACCTCAAGAGAAAATATTAATGTATGATAGTTCGTATTAGAACATTTGGCAGTGTTAAAATACTGCTTAACTTTTTCCAGATTAACATGCAGACATTTCACTATACTGTCATACTGTTAACACCTTTTCAAGGAATTGTTTACCAACAAGATGAATGCAGTGTTTTACCTCCAAAACTGAATATGCAGGAATTTATGAATGTGGTGGTAGTTTCTTTAGGTAAGCAATAAGAAATAAATATATTTATTACCTTTTTATTTAATATTACTTAGACTAGGAAAATGTCAAATGATTAGTTTATTAACACAGTTAATTACAGTTGATTTGATTTGTGGTGTGTTTTCATACATATGAGTTTAAATTGTTTGCAACCTTCCTTTGGATATTGCTAGTAATTTTAAATGAGAATTCTTTGTGTACAGATCCATTTGACTTCTCTAAAAGTTGTTTGCATTTTATTTGAAAAGCATGCTATATTGTTATTTAGTCCCTTGTCCACCATGTATTTATGTCTGGGACAAGACCCAAGTGTGCAAAAAAAAAAAAAAAGTCACGTGATCCATGTTTCTGTACTCTAACAACATATTTGTAAGTAAAAATGGAGAAAATAGTGTTGGTACTTTTATTATATCTGTCATGTTTTTGTACTGTTTTTTTCTACAAAAATTTTTTTTAGCTCTAATAATGCCTTCTCAGTTTTAAAATACCATTCTTTGTATATTTATAGATGACTTTAATTTTTCTTCACATAACTGTTAATATCTATTTTTGTTTAGATATAATGTTACAAGAAAACCTATGTAAATGACAGGATGGTTTGTGTAAAAAAGTTATTTTCACCTAAGTTTAACATTCAAACCATCTAAATTTATCGATATATGCATAATATGGCCATGGTGGTAGATACTTAATAGATGTGGAATTTATGTTTTCCTCTCTTTCTTCCTTTTAGGTGACCAATGTCCCCAGCATCAGTAGATTGCCAACTCCCTCTCCTTGCAGCACCCCAGCCAGCATTATGCTGGTGCTGTCATACCCATCCCAGATTACCGCAGCAGAATGGAGTTGTTCTTTAGTTGTAAGGTAAGTTTCCCTCCCCACTCATTTCACACACGCAGACTTAGCTTTGCATTTTACAATATTGTGTAGTTTTGTAAGTTTTTTAAAGTTTCTTTTCCATATGATTCCTTAGGTTATTAATGTATCACATTCAAAAACTTATAAAACTGCATAATACAATAAAGACCTTATCTTGTGACCATAGACCAGCTCCTTTTTGTAGTAATTCCCATGAGGTTATAAAACCTGCACTGTTTGACAGTTGGGGCATCTCCTGGAGAGGGACCTGGCAATCTGTAGCTGCTGTGGACATTGGATGAGAAAGTATTGAAAGGTAAGCTTCAAATTGAAACCATATGTATGCTTTTGGTTCCATGGTGTATGCTTGAAATTCATACTCTATGTTATGTTAAACTTGATAATAAATTCATTTTGAAAAATTACTCTTTTTCAAAAGTAATTTTCAGTAAATGTTTGAATTATTAAGTTCACATAACACATTAGGATTCTTAGAAAATATTTTTTATCTCTGGAAATAGAATTCTAACATTGAAAACAGTTCATTTATCCCCACATTCACATACCTGTTTATAAAGAAAGTCATAGCTAAATTTATATACATAAAGCTTATTAAATATATGTTTTATTGGAGTAACAGAGCACTGTTCCACAAATGACCTTTTACTACTCCTTCTACCTACCATATTTATTGATTAGTGCAGATAAAGATTGTAAGAATCCTTCTGGTTTTTATCGCATCCATATTCTCTCATGTGTTTGAAAATAGGGGAACTTGCTGTTTTCCTTATTTTTTAATTCACTTTTAAATTTTAGATCACTATAATTTTAAGAACTATTGTAATTACAATAAATTTGAGATTTTTATTTTTGCATTACAAAGATACCTACATGTAAATACAGGTATTTACAAAATACTGTGTCTTTCTTCTTTCGGAATTGTTTCTGTGTAGGCCGAGAGAGAGCATTGTGCAGTGAAAAGAAAGGGATTTTAGCATTGAGGAGACCCAGAATTCTAGTCTCAAGTCTACTTCTATCTACAAGTACTTCCCTGTATGTTACTTTAGCCAGTTTCCTGCTATAAAAATTCTGTCCTCTGGTTCCCTTTTAGCTTTAGTAATTTGATCCTAGAAGAAACATGATAATTGTTCTTAGTTTTTCCATTATCCGTATATGTAAATAAAGTTGATCAGTCAGAAAAGCTGTAGTGAATGACCTGATTTAAAGTTCAGAAAATAGTTATTTGATTTTAAGTAGATTTTTTAAATTAACGTTTATTGGGGTGACAATTGTTAGTAAAGTTACATGGATTTCAGGTGTACAATTCTGTAATACATCATCTATATATCACATTGTGTGTTCACCACCTAGAGTCAATTCTCCGTCCATCACCATATACCGTGTTTCTGCAAAAATAAGACCTAGCCAGACAATCAGTTCTAATGCGTCTTTTGGAGCAAAACTTAATGTAAAACCCAGTCTTATATTATAGTAAAACAAGACCGGGTCTCATATTAAGTTTTAGAGCTGATTGGCCTTATTTGGTCTTATTTTTGGGGAAACATGGTATTTGATCCCTTTCACCCTCATCCACCACCCCTTTTTCTCCCCCTTACCCTCTGGTAACCAGTAAACTATTGTCTGTGTCTATGAGTTTTTGTTTCTTTATCTTGTTCTTTTGTTGTTTTCAGTTTTATATGTCACATGTCAGTGAAATCATATGGTTCTCGATTTTTTCTGTCTGACTTATTTCACTTAGCATCAGTAGATTTTTATATTAGACTGCAGTTAAGGTAGGTTGTTACCATCTCTGACTTTTAAAAGTTCGTAATTTTTCTTCTCTTTACATTTGTTCCATTGTATACTGTGACACTCTGAGACTATCACTAGATAGAAAGAGACATATTTTAATTCCATTTGGGTTGTATTGACCAAAGAAGATGATAAATGAAATAAGCAATGTGAGTTTCTCTTTTGCTGTCAAGTAGTTAAAGCACCTTACCTCAAATACCAGTCCCAGAGCAGTGATTCTGAACTTTTAAAACCTGTGCTCCCTTTTGATCAACCTAAAAACAATGGATGTTGTGCTCGCTTTGGCAGCACATATACTAAAAACAATGGATGCGCATACCCCATGGCAGGGTAGAGGGATGTCCTCTGTCAAGGTCATTGTATTATTTATATGTATCTTCTAATCAAAACATTTTATCAGTCTTTACTTTCTATAATTTTTGTTATGTAAATAATAGACTTTTTGTTTTCCAAATACAGAATGATTAAATATGCATTTTAAGATGTAAATAAAATACCATAGCACCACTACCCCAAGTTGGGAATATGCAATATAAAGAAAGGGAAGAAGGCCAAAAAATATATTAAGTTAGAAGGCCGTAGACATTCCCAAGCAGGTCATTGGGTAAGACAGAATTATGTGAAAATTAGAAATCTATTCTCTGATTAATATTTATGACCCCTTCCCCTGTATACAGTCGGCTAGTTCAGTAATATATTTCCTGGGCAATGGATTAATTAAAATTTAATAACCAAAATAAAACCAAAAGGTGAAATCTTCCTAATCTTTTTTAAACTCTTTTCTACAAAAATTAATATTGTAATTTATTAGAGACATAAACACAGCTGACAAATGTCTTAAAATAATATCCAGCTACACAGTCCTAAGGTCCTATAATACTGCTAGGCCTAGTCCTAAGGTCCTATAATACTGCTAGTCCTTCTGCTTTCCCCACCCCATCACCACCCCACCAATCTAGATAATAGAAACCTTACTGCCCAGGTTAACTCTCCATCTGCCATTCTTCCCCAGATAACCCCTAATTAAAAAGAATGTAGCATGCCTGGTACTCCCTAGTCTTTTAATACGTATTCAATTAATTTTACCAGAAAAAGGATATTCTCCTCACTTTCAGTCCTCATTCCTTTCCTCTTTTTGCTCTTTTTAGCAAAACTTTTCTAGGAAAAGTTTACTTCTACTCTCACCATTTCATTTTTGAGCCAAATAGTAGTTAAGAACTAGAAAAATTACGCTGACATGTCTTGTTAAGGGAACAGATCTCCACTTTCCTATTTTCTATTGTTTATTGAAATAAAACCCTCCCTCATTCCACAAAGGATTTACAGTGGCTGTCATTTATCTTTTCACATTCCTCAATTAGCTTTCCCTGGATAAAAGTTATTTCTTGTTCAATTTTATTGTTTATTATTTAATAGGTTTGTTTCATGGGTTATAATAAGCACTTTATACTATTTTATAACATTTCCTCAAGAAAAAATAAAAGTTTGAAGTATAACTCGTTAAGTTGGGTTCTTTTAGAAAGCATTTGACAACAGGGAAGATATGTTCCCTAATTACTAATATAGGTTAGTATATTATATGAAATAAACTTTTCTCAAAAGTTTTTTTTACCATATGATTTGTCATGCCACTAAGAAGAGACAGAGTTAATGAGCCTAGGTTCTATATTCATATGCACGTAAAATCCTACATCTTCCTACTCTTCTAATAAAGAATTCCCCTTCCAAGATTAAAAAAAAAAAACCCTCAAGGGTAGAAATATAGTTGTTTACTTTTATGTGTATAAACATTCTGTCGATTCAAAGCACAAAATTTGGGGGGAGTAGGAACTATACTTAGGTTTGTATGTGACTAAAATTTCCAGACTGAAATGTTGAAGGTGTCAGATGTATATACAATTGGGAAATTTATGTACAGATTTAGAATACATAAATCTCTAGGGAGTGGTAATTTTTCTGCCTTAATGTTTTACATACATGCAAATTGACTCAACAGTTGCTATGGGATAAAATCTGATTTTATGCATGCTAAATGTGATCCGTAACATACAGTTGGGTGTCTTTTGTTATACAAAAAATAAAATGAGTGGACTGTATGGTGTGGGAATTACATTTCAAAGTTGTTACAGAAAAAAATACAAATGGTTTACATACTGTCAATGATGATGATGGTGATGTGGATAGGTGTACACTAACATTGTGGAGAACGGGAGAGGTGGGTACGTAGAGATACGATTTCCATAAACTTACTGTTCCTATGGTATTTGGATAATTTTATGGGTACTGGTGGTGTATTTTTACTAGCGGGTTTTATAACCTATGTCATACTGAATTTATGTGATACAGTTTTTAAGAGATAGTGATACAGTTCTAAGAACATGGATTTCAGCATCAGACAGATCTGGGTTCAAGTCATAAGACCTTAAACAAATCATTTAATCTCTGTGAGCCTTAGTTTTATCATTTGTTAGGTGAGACTAAAATGGACATACCTCAGAAGGGTTTTCTTAACAGCTAGAGTGCGTGTGTGCTCTCATGCTCACTCGACCCCTCCTTCTTTCTCCCTCTCCCCCGCACTGTATATATGAAGGAAATACTTCAGATAATACTTAGCAAATGGAGGGATGTCAGTAATTATTAACTCTTAGTGTAGCATCATAATATTGAAAATGATGATCATTTGTTTGCTTTTCTGTGCTGGAAACATTTTAAAATTGTAAAATTTCCCAAGGAAGTTTATTAAGAAGACTGCTTTTCGATATGATAACAATCCTGACTTTTCTTTTTTTTCCTCACTCTCTAAGAAAAATAGAAAAACTTGACAGAAGTGAGCCATAGCCTTTACACATTTAATGAATTTATGTAAATGTGACATACTGCATTTAGTAAATTATTTATTAAAATATTTACAGTTGACCCATTTACAAACTTAAAAAAAATTTTGTCTGTTGACTAAATGGATTTTAATTTCTCCTGTAGAATTGACAATCTTTAAAATATGTCAAATAAGATTTACTACAGGATACTTTTCTCCTTTCTGCAACCTAAAGAAGAGACACTTGGATGGGTATTGGTGCTTTGTTTTTTACTCAAAAAAGAAGGCTTGACGTTCACTTTTAGATTAAATCTAAGGGATTTACTTTTAAAATTGTGTTTTTAGGGCAAATGGTATCATCGGAGGCAAGCTGTAAAAGAATTGCATAGTACATTGATACGTCTTTTAAATGAATTGCTGCCATGGGAGCCAAAGTTATTGAAAGCTTTTCAAAGAAACAGGTAATTCAAGCTTTATAATCTATTTTACTTATTTTAGAACTCTTAAATTAGGATTATGGGAAGATATCCTGGAATCACTTAGTAGTTTTCTATTGATTTGTAATTCAGCAGATATTTTGTGTGCCCCCTGTGTACAGGGAACTTCCTAAGCCCTGAAAAAAATAGTGTTGATTAAACAAGACTCCTACTCTGTGGCTTACATTCCTTTTTTGTTGTTTTTTCTTTTGGTTTGTTTTGGCTTTTTGTGGTAGAATGCACAAACAAAATTTATTACCATCTTAACCAGTGTTAAGGTCAGAGGTATTAAATACATTCATAATATTGTGTTACTATTACCCTATCCATCCCCAGAACTCTTTTCATCTTGTAAAACTGAAACTCTCTACCTATTAAACAATAGCTCCACATTCTCCCCTTCCCCTAACCCCTGGCAACCATCATTTTATATTTTGTGTATAATTTTAACTACTCTAAGTACCTCATATAATATGCAATATTTGTCCTTTTGTGACTGACTTATTTCACTTAGCATAATGTTCTCAAGGTTCATCCATGTTGCAGCATATGTCAGAATTTACTTTTCAAGGAAGAATAATGTCCATTGTATGCGTGTACAACATGTTGCTCATGCATTCATCTGTTAGTGGACACGTGGTGTGGGCTTTCATGATTTGGCTGTTATGGACATGGATGTACAAATATCTCAAGACCTTGCTTTCAGTTTTTGGGTGTATACAGAAATGGGATTGCCAGATCGGATGGTAATTCTGTTTTTAGTTTTTTGAGTTTTCCACAGTGACTGTACAATTTTACATTCCCACCAATTACCCACAGGACTCCAGTTTCTCCATATTCTCACCACTATTTATTTTCTTTTTATAGTAGCTATCTTAACAGGTATGAAGTGGTGGTATATTGTTGTAATTTTGATTTGCATTTTCCTAGTAATTAGTGATATTGAATATTTTTTCATGTGTTTATTGACCATTTGTATATCTTTGGAGAGATGTTTATTCAAGATTTTTGCCAATTTTTGAATCAGCTTGTTTTTTTGTTGTTGAGTTCTAGGAGTTCTGTATTCTGGCTATTAGTCCCTTATTGGATATATGATTTGTAAGTATTTTCTCCCATCCTTGAGTTAGCTTTTTACTTTGTTGATAGTACGTTTAATGCATAAATTTTTTAATTTTCATGAAGTCCAACTTATCTGTTTTTTCTTTTGTTGCCTGTACCTAATTGCTCTGGCTAGAACTTCCAGTACTATGTTGAACAGAAGTAGCAAAAGCAGGCGTCCTTGCCTTGTTCCTGTGAGTAGAGGAAAAGCTTTCAGTCTTTCACGATTGAGTACGTTTGCTGTGGGTTTTTCACTAATGGCTTTTCTTAAAGCCATTTCCTTCTTTTATTTTTTTAATTTTTTTTTTAATTAAAGCTTATTGGGGTGACAATGGTTAGTAAAGTTACGTAGGATTCAGGTGTACAATTCTGTGATACATCATCTATATATCATATTATGTGTTCACCACCCAGAGTCAGTTCTCCTTCCATCACCATATATTTGACCCCGTTTAGCCTCATCTAAGGGCCTTTTCCTTTTATTTCCCCTTTGTTGATTGTTTTTATCATGAAAGGATATTGAATTTTGTCAAATGCTTTTTCTGTAACACTTGAGATGATTATGTGGTTTCTTTCCTTCATTCTGTTATATGGTGTATGACATTAATCAGTTTTCATATATTGAACCATCTTTGCATTCCAGAAATAAATCCCATTTGGTCATGATGTATAATTTTTTTAATGTGCTGCTGAACTTCATTTGCTTGTATTTTATTGAGGTTGTTTGAATTAATGTTTATAAGAGATATTAGTCAGTAGTTTTCTTGTAGTGTCTTTGTTGGGCTTTGGCATCAGGGTAATACTGGCCTCAAAGAATGATTTATGAAATGTTTCCTCCTTTTCAGTTTTAATGTCTGATAAAATTCACCAATGTAACCATCAGGTCCAGGGCTTTAGTTTGTGGAGAGATTTTATTGTTTATTGATATTATTTCCTTAATAGTTATAGATCTATTCATATTCACTATTTCTTATGTGAATATTATGTGTTCTAATGTTTAATGTTTAAGGTTTAATGTTTCTAGGAATTTGTTCATTTCATTTAGGTTATCCAATTTGTTGGCATATAATTGTTCATAGTTCATTTAATAATCCTTTTCAGAATTGGTACTAATGGCCCCACTTTCATTTCTGATTTTAATCATTTGAGTCTTCTTTTTTTTTTTTAAGTCCTTCTAGCTAAAGGTTTGTCAATTTTATTGATCCTTACAAAGAACAAACTTTTGGTTTAATTGGTTTTATTTTTTTATTCTCTATTTCATTTATCTAATCTTTGTTATTTCTTTCCTTCTGCTAGTTTTGGGTTTAGTTTGTTCTTTTTCTAGTTTCTTAAGTTATAAAGTTAGGTAGGTGATTTGAGATCTTTCTTGTTTTTTAATGTAAGCATTTATAGTTAATAAAATTTCTCTTTAGCACTGCTTTCACTGTGTCCCATCATTTTGGTATGTTGTCCTTTCATTTTGATTCATTTATAAGTATTTTTCAGTTTCCCTTGTGATTTTTTTTTTCAGTCCATTGGTTATTTAATAGTATGTTGTTTAATTTCCACAAATTTATGAATTTTCCAGTTTTCCTTTTGTTACTGATTTCTTCTGTGGCTTATATTCTAATGTACAACAAAGACAAACTCAAATGTCACATGGTAATAACTGCTATGAAGAGAAATAAAACCGGTAAGGGGAGTAGAAAATGTCTGGTTTGGATGGGATGATGATTGCTCTTTTACCAGGGTGTCAGGTATATTCCCTGATGAGTTGATTTTGAACAGAGATCTAAAGGAAATGAGGGAGAGAGCCATATGGTTATCTGAGGGAAAATAAGATGCAAAAGCCCTAAGATTGGAAACATGCTTGTCATTTAGAGGAAATGCAAAGGGGCAAGTGTAACCAGAGTGAGTAATTGAGGAGGAAAGTGGTAAAAATGAAGAGTCAGAGAAGTACAAGGAAAGGTCACCAGATCATGCAGGTCTTTTACGGACTTTGGTTTTTCTCTGACTGAGATGAGAAGCCATTGGAGTGTTTTAAGCAGAGGAAGGACATGATCTGACTTACGTTTTCAAGCACTCACTCTGCCTACTATATTAAGGTTAGTGTAGTGGGGCAAAGGTGAAAGCAGGGAAATCAGTTATACTATGTAATAATCCAAGCCAAAGAAAAGATGGTAGTGGCTTGCACCAGGATGGTAGCAGGGCAGATGGCGAGGAGTTGTGGGTTTTGGGTATATCTTGAGGGTAGGGTTGATAGAATTTGCTTAAGGATTGGATATAGAGTATCAGAAAGGGAAAAAAAAGGAGGAGTGAAAAGATGATGCCCAGTATTTTTAGCCTAAACAACTGGAATGATGAAATTGCCATTAGCTGAGATAGGGGAAACTGGAGTAACAGGTTTGGGAGGAAAAAGGGAGTTCAAGAGTTTAGATTTCAACATGTTAAGCTTGATATACTTTTTAGACATCTAATTAGAGTTATTGAGTAGGAAGTGGGAATTGTCCGGATATAGATTATGTTTAAGATATGACACTGGAAAAAAATCACCTGATTATGTGAGCATAGATAGAGCATAGATAGACTGAAAACCCTGAAGCATTCCAACATTTAGAGGTGGTAGAGGTGAATAGTACTTAGCAGAAGAGACTGAAAAGCAGCATGTTCAGTATGATAGGTAGAAGACCAATAGAAAGAGTGGCATCTTGGAAACCAGGTAAAGAAAGAGGTCTGATCATGGTAGATGAGGAATATGAGGACGAAGAATTCATTATTGCATTTGGCAACATGGAGGTCATTGATGACCTTGATGAGCTACCTGTGTGGGTAGAGAAGTTGATAAAAGAGTCTGGTCAAGAGAATTAGGGGAGAGGAATTTGAGTTTTGCTATGAAGTAGAGTAGAGAAATAGGGCAGTGCTTAGAAGGGCAGGTTGGAGTCAAGAGGTGGTGCTTTTTGTTGTTGTTTTAATGGGAGAAATAATATGTTTGTATGCTAGTGTAAATTATCTAATAGAGAGACAAAAATGGACTCAAGCAAAGGAAGGGACACTGGTAGAGTCATATTCTTGAAGAGGTGAGAGAGGATGCCTAAGTGGAAGAGTAAGCTTAAATAGGAAGACAGAAAATATAAGGACAAATGAATGTCTTAAGTTGCAGAGACGTGTGAAAGTTCTTGTCTGATCATTTCTATTTTCCCTGAAATAAGCAAAGTCACTAGCTGAAACGACTGAGAAGGGAGGAAATTATACTACTCCCATGTAGATATTTCTAAAAGGAAATTCATTTTACAGTTATCCTTTGGTGTAACCCATTCTAGTATCTTATAGCCCTCATCTCCATAAAACCCTGAAGTAATAATTTAAAACAAATAAATTGACAGTAATTATTAACTAACATTTATTGAATATTTATGTGCCACACATACTATGAGGTAGGCTCTGTTATTATCCCCATTGTACAAATAAGTAAACTGATACGAAGCATAAGGTACTTGGCCAAAGTCTTAGAACTGTTAAGTGACGGAAGTGAGACTTAAACATCATTATGCACAAGAAAGAATTTGTAGCAAATATAAATTGGAGAATGTACATTCAGATTTTGTTTTAAAAGAACAACAAAATGGTAAGCTAAAGGTAAAAGTTAGGGGTAGAATAGAGAAATTCAGTTGAAAGCAAAAGGAATAATAAAGGATCTCTACAACATTATATAATCATTTAGAAATTTTCCATTATGTTTGTTTTGTGAAAAGGATCTCGAACACCACCTTTCAACTTTGTTTCCCTATGCTTAATAAAGAAGTATTTCTAGAGAGACCCAAAGGTTTAGGTATAATTACTCTCAGGATTAAATGATGGAGTTTTTTTTGTTTGTTATTCTCTGTATAATAGTAAAAAATAATAGATACTATTTCTTAGAATTTCTTGATTAACTATTTTAAATTACCTTTTTAAACTATAATAATTTTAAGACTGTCTAAAATTTATTTTTACCAATGTACCTAGAAAAAAATTACCTTTCTCTCATTTACTAGGTCTAACAGCAGCCTTTAGGAAGACAAATAGGTGGTATGTGCAAACACTTTATTCTGAAATTGCAGATATAATCTTTTCAGTGTCTTACGCCTTAAACCCTGGCTTTTGTCTTCTTGAACAATAATAATTCTGAAATTACAGATATATTCTGAAATTGCAGATATAATCTTTTCAGTGTCTTATGCCTTAAACCCTGGGTTTTGTCTTCTTGAACAATAATAATTGGCAAGACTGAACTAAGTAAGCATCTTAGACACACTTGAGATTAAAACACAGTTTTTAGTGACTTAATTAAAAATATTTTAATATATAGTTTAAAATGTTAAAAGTTAGTTTAGCTTTCAAAAGTTTAATACACGTGTTGTTTGTTGTATTGGGCAAACATGTATTTCAGGAGCCGCCTAAAGAAAGACTATGATGATTTCAGAAGACAGCCTGATCATGAAAAATTTACTAGAGAACTATGGACTACTGAAGAAGGTGAAGGAGATCCTGATAAAGAATCTCCTAAAATAGAAATCAGTAAGTCTATAGACTCAACAGAACCTCTAGATATCCTGGAGAAAGATCACTTTGAGTCAGGTAGGCATTAAAACTTTCTTTAAATCAACACTAAAAGCACAAAGAGAAGTTTTTATATCGTTTGTGGAGATAAAGGATAATCTGGTTAATGACGTATATTGATTGGGGAAATCTGATGTTTTGAGGGTATACTATTTCCTTATAAAAGATTCTTTGAAGTCATTATTATATTTCCAGGAGTTTCTGGAGCCAGTGCCTGACCCCAAACTGGAGGTGTATCATTGCTCATTAAAGACCACACATCCTTGGTCTTCACTTCCTTTGAAATAGATTCATCCTATTCTTTTTTTTTAAAGATTTTATTGGGGAAGGGGAACAGGACTTTATTGGGGAACGGTGTGTACTTCCAGGACTTTTTTCCAAGTCAAATTATTGTCCTTTCAATCTTAGTTGTAGAGGGGCACTGCCATTCAGCTTCAAGTTGTCCTTTCAGTCTTAGTTGTGGAGGGCACAGCTCAGCTCCAGGTCCAGTTGCCGTTGCTAGTTACAGGGGGCACAGCCCACCATCCCTTGCAGGACTCGAGGAATCGAACTGGCAACCTTGTGGTTGAGAGCCCACTGCCCCATGTGGGAATTGAACCGGCAGCCTTCGGAGTTGGGAGCACGGAGCTCCAACCTCCTGAGCCACTGGGCCGGCTCATCCTCTTCTTTTTATTATCACTGTTTTTGAAGCACTGTTTCTGATGTTTGCTTTAAATGGAACTTGGTGAGTCCCTAATACTGTGAAGATTTTTTTATAAGGAATGACCAAGGTTGATGGCCTAATGAGACCTGAGATTAGACATTGTTAGACACACAGTTCTAAAGAGGCTGGCTTAGATTATCTGAAATTAATTTCAACTCATCAAATATGATTATGTAAATCTAGTTAAATAACTTTCTTTAGTTATATAAGAGGTTAGTATGAAATTTTATGGATGGTTACAAATGAATTAATCTGTTGTTTTTCACGTCTTTGGTAAATTGAAAAGAGTTACTTCTCATCAACCCTCTTCTACCAAATATGAACATAATTTTATTTTACTGTTGGGATAATTAAACACCAAAAAAAGCTAGATATTGTTCATCCTTTAGAGTCTCTAAAAATAGATTAGAATGGAAAACCATTGGCGTGGCTGGTTAGCTCAGTTGGTTAGAGCACGATGCTCGTAACACCAGAGTTTCTGGTTCGATTCCCGCATGCGCCAGTGTGAGCTGCGCCCTCCACAACTAGATTGAAACAACTACTTGACTTGGAGCTGATGGGCCCTGGAAAAACACTTAAGATAAATAAATAAAAGTTTTTAAAAAATAAATAAAATAGTGGAGAACCATCTCTCTTTAATATCAAGGTTTCCCTATATAGAAGAGAATTAGGGTAGATTCCTTTCCAAATCTAAATTTCTGAACCCTACTTGCTGGTTTGATCTCTTTAAGGAGGTAAAATTTCCTTTTGCATTTGTAGCCTTAAAATTAGCAGAAGTTGACCAAAGGTAATTTTCTTATTAATAATAGGTTGTTCTTGGAAATGCTTATGATATCAAGATTACCATGTCAAATATCACCTTACCTTAATTTCCACCAGTGGTGCTGGGGCTTTTGAATCATCCTATAGAGTTCTTCATAAATTACCAGTTCAAAGATTGACTTTCTTTTTTATAATTGGTCTTATTGTTATTCACTTGCTGTTTTATATTAACAAAATGCTTGTTTTATAATTTTCAGATGATATGAAATTGTCAGAAATAGATTTTCCTATGGCCAGAAGCAAGTTGTTGAAAAAGGAATTGCCTTCTAAAGATGTACTGAAGACACTGCCTAAAACACTTAAACGACAGTCAAAACAAACCAGTTATCTGGATGATAGCACAAAAGAGCTTTCTCCAAGGAAGAAAGCAAAGTTAAGCACAAATGAGACAACAGTTGAGAATGCGGAAGGTGATATACAGATTGACTGTTTGAATGCATCAAAGCATACAGAGCCACTGTTGCTAGATTCATTAGCCTCAGTGGATTCAACACCAGTGTCTACTCTCCAAAAAGGGACCAAACCTATTCAGGCCTTGCTTGCAAAGAATATTGGGAACAAAGTGACCTTAACAAATCAACTGCCCCTTTCCACAGGTAGAAGTGCTTCTGCTATAGAAAAGCCGGTTATATCTCCTTCAGAAGCAAGCCCCATAAAGCCAACATTGACCTGCCACACCAACACAAAAGGTCCTTTACAGATGGTATACAAAATGCCCTGTGGCCAGTGGTTGCCCATAGATCTTCATAACAGCTCTGTAAAGATTCAGACGCAACCTGTGCTAGATCCTAAAACAGGAGAAAAAATCATGCAGCAGGTTCTCATTCTGCCTAAGAATTTTGTGATTCAGCACAAGGAAGGGAGAGCAGTTGCAAAAGAAATACCACCACTTCAACAAAAAGGTACAGAACAACGTTGTTTATCCTTCCCACAGACAGCAAATACAAACTCTTCCTTAGCCTCAGTCCTCGCCAACTCAGCAGGGGCTGTTTCTACCCATCTACCTAATGCAGTTTTCAACAAGACGATTACACCTTTGTCAAATTTGAGTAATGCTAGACCACAGCCTTTACCACCTGTAAGCTCGGTAAGTAATTTATTACCGCCAGTTAAAAATAACCAGAGTGAGGCAGGAAAAGTCAAGAACGCAGTTTTAGCAGCCACATTCCCCCAGCCCATCGCTTCACCCACCATTTCCTCAACAGTTCAGCCTCTGTTATCAGCAGCAACACTAAGTGGATCTACAAATCCTGGTAGCTCCCTCAACTGTTTTGCACAACAAACTGCTGATTCTTCTGAAGTAAAGCAAGAACTGAAAACTGTGTGTATAAGAGATTCACAGTCAATTCTGGTTAGGACACGAGGTGGGAACACTGGAGTTGTAAAAGTACAGACCAATCCAGATCAAAATTCACCCAACAGTTTATCTCCAAGTTCAGTTTTCACTTTTGCTCCTCAGCTTCAGGCATTTCTGGTGCCAAAATCAACAACTTCATCATCCTCTGCTTTTTCACCAGTGTCTGGAACGACTGCTACATCTAGTCTCCCACCTTTTGGCCAAACACCAACTTCTGTTTCCATTCCAGCTGGCTTTAATCCGTCCTTGGGGAAAAATCTCAAACTCACATTAGGCCAACCTTCGTACAGTGGTAATTTGGCCCCCATTATAGATAAAACTTCACACATGCCCTCTTCTCCCTTAAAGTCCTCTGTTTCTTCTAGCACTCTGCTCCCATCAACAGCAAGTAGTTCAGTAGGCGTACTTAGCCTATCAACAGGAAATTTTGGACAAACCAATGCAAATGTTATTCATACTCCAACTAAACAGCAACAAGTAGATTATATCACAAAAAGTCAGCCTGTTACAAGATCAGAAGCAACAGCAGCAACAAATGGAGATGTGATCAGTGGGACTACAGTTCAGAAACTTATGCTTGTGTCTGCTCCATCTGTTCTTTCTTCTGGCAGTGGAACTGCAATTAATGTGACACCTGCACCAACACCTACAGGTGTTTCTGCCCAGAAATTAGTTTTTATTAATGCTCCAATTCCCAGTGGCACTTCAACCCCAACTATTGTGGCAGAACCATTAAAACAGACTCTTCCTCCCTCTTTGAATAAAACATATGTTAAGGCTCCAGAACAACCCCAGATCGTACTGATTCCATCGACAGTGGGAGCACCAATAAAAATAAATTCATCACCAACTGTGTCTCAGATAAAAGATGTGAAAATTGGATTAAACATAGGTCAAGCAATTGTAAATACTTCAGGCAGTGTGCCAGCTGTACCATCAATTAACATACTGCAAAAGGTAACCCCCAAAGGAGAAGAAAAAAGTACCAAGGGCTATGTTTTGCCATTGTCAACAAGTGGTAATTCAATTCCAGTAAGCTCAAATTTTGTGAGTCAAAATATTACTCCTGTTAATGAATCAGTGGTTTCTGCAGCAAGAGCAGTAAACATGTTTTCAGTAACAGGAGCAAATGTATCTTTGGGTTCTCTTTCATTGACCTCAACCTCTGCTTCAGTTGGGACACGACCTCCTGTTTTAGTCAGTGGAAATGATACCTCTTCAAGAATTATGCCTATTTTGTCAAATAGACTTTGCACGTCAAATCTCGGAAACACTGTGGCTATATCAACTGTGAAAACAGGACATCTTGCATCATCTGTTCTGATTTCAACTACACAACCAACAGTGTCTCCTAAATGTTTAACATCAGCTTTGCAAATCCCTGTTACTGTTGCCTTGCCTACACCTGTGACTATATCCCCTAAAATAATCAACACAGTTCCACAAGTGGCAACAGTACCAGGAGCCACACATTCTGTATCTCTTTCTAAAAGACAATCTCGGACCTCTGTCCAGTTTCAGTCACCAGGGATTTCAGCTACAGTGCCAACAAATGTAAACACAAATAAACCTCAAACTGAATTGCCATCCTTTACATCAAACCCAGGTAAAATAATTAATATTTCCAATTTTGCTTCTCTGCCAAACCAGCAAATGTCCCCTGCTTTAGTAAAACCAACCTCCAGTTACAGTTCCACTCCAGGTGGCTCTGCTATTCACACTGCAACCACACCATCAAATGTAACTGGTGTCGGGGGCGGTCAGTTCAGTGACCCTTGTATTCAGCAAAAAATAGTCATCAACACCAGTACACCCTTGGCACCTGGTACTCAAATCATGATTAATGGAACCCGGTTTATTGTTCCACCACAAGGTCTTGGAGCTGGCAGCCATGTTCTCCTTATATCTGCTAATCCAAAATATGGACCTCCCTTAGTTTTTAACAGTGGCCACGGCGTTCAACCTACACCAGTGGATAATCCTGCCCAGAAGATCACACTAGCATCAAATAATTCTTTAAGTGGACAACCTGTAAAACAGTCTCTAAGAACCTCTACAAAAATTGTAAACTCTCTTGGGAATGCAAGTTCTCTACCCACAGTACATACAACACCACAAATCGTAAACACAACTGCTAAAGTTTCTGTTCCTCCACCTGTATCAACGGTGTCATTGACTTCAGTAATTAAGTCTCCTCCAGCTACTCTTTTAGCTAAGACGTCTTTGGTTTCTGCCATTTGCTCTAGTAATTCTCCACTGCCAAGTAGCACTTCAGTGTTTCATTTGGACACATCAGTCAAAAAATTGTTGGTTAGTCCAGAAGGAGCCATTTTGAATACCATAAATACTCCAGCATCTAAAGTTTCTTCACTCTCTTCATCTCTTTCTCAAATAGTTGTATCTGCCAGTCGAAATCCTGCCTCTGTCTTCCCTGCTTTTCAATCATCCGGCTTAGAGAAGCCTGACACAGCTGCATCTTGAATTTAGACTAAACGAGCCAGTTTTTAAATAATGGGGCATTGTTTTAACTCCCATAAAAATTTTAACTGTTTATTATACTGTTGAAAACATACTATACATAGTTTGTGTGTGTGTGTGTGTGTGTGTGTGTGTGTGTGTGTGTGTGTGTGTGTATGTGTTTTAATGTATCTTTTCATTAGCTTGCAACAAGGCTTTATTTTCTTGGGGAGGGAAAAATATGTTCCATTTCACTCATTGGTATGAATATGTTTTCAGAGGTTGTTTCAAGTAGGCAGGATTTACCTGTCTGTATAACATAAACAAAGTAAAGGTTGACTAGTTTGGAGTAAGTTAGCCTTTTGCACACTTGCATTGACATGTTTCTTCTTGAATTTGGACTATTGGGGCGCGTATCTTTGATATTGTATTCTGTGTCATTAGTGATACCTTATTTTTGTTTCTGTAAAAATATATATATATATATATTTATGCATTGTGAAAATGCAGTCCATGGTGTAAAATTGTACATATTCCTAAATCCCTAACAACCTGTACTAAACTATATGTACAAAGAACTATGCTGTCTTATTTATGTTTTGTTTACATAATGTATAGTTTTTTAAGTATTTTAGTAATTTTGGACCAGTGAACTGTTAGCAACAATGCAGAAGAATCTGCATGTAATAAACTGAGTTGCTGTATTTGTTTGTTTGGATACCATTTTTAAAGTGCGTTTCTGTTCCACTGAAAAAATATGATATAAAATGAAGACAGTCCTTCACAAAAATGAATTAAGGCTGTGAAATTTGAATTAAGAATAGCATTTGTACAAGGCTTTACAGTTTACAAACTTTACGTTTATATCTCATTGGATTTTCACAGTACCCTTGAGAGGTTAAGTGATGTACTCCACGGTCACCCAGCTAGTGGGTGGTAGAGCCAGTGTTTGAACACAATGCTTTAAATTCTTTTTCTATGATTTTACATTACTTCTGTTATAAAATTTTACTCTAGATTTCATTGTTTTTACTTCTTTTTCTCAGTCCAGCACCAAATTCTACATTAACCAAAATAAGTAATCTTTCAAGCCAATTTATTTAGTCTCTGTTTATACACCCCAGATGTTTTTTTTTTAACTGTTTAAAAATAATTCTGGATTCACAGGAAATTGCAATGATAGTACAGAAAGGTCGCATGTACTCTTGACCTAGTTTCCCCAATTTTTTTTTTAATATTAAGGTGTTGGTTCATAGTGACAGATTTTTCAATATGGTATTTTTAAAAACATGATTAATTTTTTTTTAGTTCAGAGTAACGAATGTGGACACCTTCAGTTATTTATAAGTACTCTTTTATTACAGAGCAGTTACTTAAATTACATTATAAAGCAGTTTTTATGGGTCAACTTATTCTCAGGGTTTGACTTTGTGGTATTGCAGAATATGCCTCATTTTAAATAAAAGTTAGATTTTATATTAATTGGATCTTTATATCCATTATCTTATTTGGGGCACTATACTCATCCACATTCCATTTATAATAATGTTAAACCTCATTACATGGAGTTATAGTCTAGGGTTTAAATGGTAGGGAGGAAGAGGCTTAAAGACTTCCTTTGAAACTACATTGAAATGTATTATCAAAATGGAGAAGGCAATGAAGGTATTCGCTCACTGCTAAAGGCTCCCAAAAACCTATATTTATGCTCTAAGACAGTACTTTTATCAATGTCTGTGTTCTACTCTTCACACACCCTCCCCCTTTCACTGTCAGTTTAGAAAGACCTTGGATTTCAGGAGGAAGTAGGTGATGTTGAAGTGTATTACATTGTCCATAGGTGGTGCTCAATAAGTGATTGTTATTTATATGCTCAACTTTTAAAGCAACCTAAACCTAAATCTTTTGTCTGAAAAGAATTGTCTAAGACACTTCCAGAAACTAATTTACTGAATTACCTATGGTCCAACTTTAATCTCAGTGAAGGACCTAAACTAATTATTAACCACTTATTTTCTAACTCCTAAACCCAAACTTTGAATGCGACCTTCAAAGCTCTGTGTGATCTGTTGAACCTTTTGGTGTGAAGTGCTCCCCTCCTCCCTTAGGGCTTAAAAGGTTCTTCAGTCTCTTCCTGCTTACCTCCCCAGCTTCATTTCAACCTATTCTCCTTGCTGGTTGTGCTGTTTTTTGTTTGTTTGTTTGTTTTAGTTCCTAGAAAGTTTGAGACACGTCAAGTTCTTCCCATTGTTCTCTGTGACTTAATGTTCCATTACAGGTTCTCATTGCATATTACTTAACTCCCTCTTCTTACTGTGCCCCAGCCAGCAGCATGATATTGCAGTCACTCACAGATTGAGGACAGGTTGAAAAGAACATAGCACTCCTTCACAACTGTAGTAAAAATTTTTGTATGCATTTATGTAATGTGACTTCTTACAAAGAGACCTTGTCAGTCGTCTTCATCATTGTCACCCCAGCGACTGGCACACAGTAGACATCCAGTATAGTTGAGTGAGTGAGAAATCTAGGTAACTACTTATATTATTTAAGATCTAGTTTACTTTTTGAAAATACTCCATTTTTTACTAGAAATTTGACTAAATTAATGGATTTATGTAATCAGAAAGCCAAATTATTTTCCCTTTGCCTCCAGTGTGGTAGGTCATGTGGATTTCTGGGATCTTGGCCAAAGAGTACAAAGTAAAATTCCTCAATTCTTTGTATTCAGTTATCATTAACTATTCTTTAAAGGTCATCCATAAAGGCATGCATAGAAAGAAAGAAAAGTCACCACAATGGTGCCTAAAAGGCTTCGCAATACTAGAAGGGTATATTTCCACACTTAGTGTAGAGTTAGGCCATTTGGATATTTGTGTACAGTATCATTTAAATGCTAAGTTAAAACATGCTGAAATAATATATCTCCTTCTGATGTGTTAGCTCTTTTCTTTCCTATGGATTTTCCTGCACACACAAAAAATTCAATTTTTGTGATTAGTTAAAAAAATAATTTTTAAAAATGTATATTACTAAGTTTAGATCCCTGCTTCCATTCGAAGCCTCCAATTTTATTGGTATGTTTAACAATTAATTGACATCAATGGTTTTATGATTAAAGCAGTGATGTCTATAATATGTACACTAAGATAAATGAAAATGTTTACTTGATCCAGTATACCATTGACCTGGAGAGTGAATTTAGAAATCTTTAATATTAAAAGCTAGAAAAGGTAGCAAATTCTGAAAATGATCTGAGAAATTTGATGTGGAGATTATACAAAATTACACTGTACTATAACATAGAGATGATACACAATGGCTTACCGTAAGTCAATCCAGAAGTTTTACCATCACATGAGCCTGAAGTCTCATTGTCACTATAATGCTGTCATCTGCCCCAAATAATTTTACTAATTTATTCAACAAGCATTTATTATGCACAGGGTGGTGCTTGATGCTTTCTCAATAAACAAAGGTGCAGGACACGGCATAGTTCAGGTTCTTAGTTTACTTGGAGACAAAATCTGAATGTGAGAAACTTCTGTAGTTGAATATGTAAAGAAGTGCTAGAGAATCAAAAGTGTGTATTTTCATGTATGTAATCTTCAATATTCTTAAAATAATTACCAAGTAAATTCAAAGCATAATTATCAATATGAAATCAAAATCAAAGAGGTATAAATTCATTCTACACATTCATTGAGAACCATATAATGCAGAACGTAGTATAGGAACAACACTGACGAGTGAAGTCCCATCCCTATTCTCAACACACACACACACACACACACACACACACACACACACACACACACACACAAACGAGAACATAACAAGTTTAAATGTCTGAGGAATGAAGAACTTTCAAGAGTTTTGCAGGGAAATGCCAAAGAAGGTTTCAGATAAGAGGTGGCATTTGTGCTAGAACTGAAAGTATGTTTAAAACTGGGCCTAGAAAGACTTCGTCTTAGAAAAGCACAAGGACGTTAACAACACTTGTGTATTTGAAAGTTCCTAACAGTAAATCTTAAAAGTTCTCATCACAAAAATAATTAACTGTGTGGCGATGGATGTTAACTGTGTGGTAATCATTTCACAGTATATACGTATGTTGTCATGTACACCTAAAACATACAACAGTATATGTCAGTTATATCAATTGAAAAAACAACACAACAAGCACATAGGGAGTAAAGCAATTGAGTTTGAATAGGATATTATGGGTTAAGCGCACCAATGATTTAAAAAATAGTCTGGGTTTGGTGATAGAGGACTGAAAAATATTCTGAAAGTAATTGGGGAGCTACTGAAGCTTTTGAAGCTTCAGTAATAACCTTCACATGTAAAATGAAGATAATGACATTGCAGGATTGCTATGAGGATTAGATGAGATAATTTATGTAAAACACTTGGCCCAATGCCTGCCACATAATAAATAGTAGCTGCTATTGGGAGGCCAATTTGGAAGTTACTAGGTGGTGTGAAGACCTGTTTTCTGACAGTAATGGGAGAAGTAGAGAAGAAAGAAAACCCTGCAAGCTTAACCTTGTTTTGTCATGCTTCACAGATGTTTCATTTTTTCACAAATTGGAGGCAAGACCTTACACCAGCAAAAAGATTAGCACTCTGTATTACAGTGGTCTGCAACTGATCTGCAATATCCATAAGGTAGACCTGTATTCAGATTGAGAAGGATAGAGAAAGGGATTTTTTTTTTCCTAAGAGAAAGCTTTTATTTTGACTGCATAAAATTTAGAAACGTTTATACAGCAAAGAATGTCATGAACAGAGTGTTAATCTCCCCTAAATCTATGAATTTAGTGCTCAAAAATAGTAATAGGTTTAGTTGGGGTGGCGTTTTATTCAGTTTGGGTTTTAATAGAGTTCTTGTTTTACATTTTTTTAAACCAAAATTGATTGTAAATATTAAGTTTTTGAAGATTTCTTCTAATAGTTTATAACATATACAAATGGTCTTTATTGATTTAAATGTCTCTCCTTGATACAAAAATTCATTTATGGCTTAAGTAATTGTGGACCATTTAGTTCTATCTAAATATAACATGGATCTAATTCTAGAAAGTCTAATGAAATGGTCTAATTTCCATAATAATTTTATTAAAACCATCTAGATCCTCAAAACATTGTTTTAGGAATAATGATCTTATCAAACTTCAATATGAGCAAATGTAGCATCAAATAAGTAAAAACAGTAAATGGGAAAGATTGATCTAAATTATTTTTAAAGAGAAAACACATCCTGCTGTGGGTATTTAGGAGTTGGCTGCTGTAAACCTGAATCAAACCTGCAGGTGACCCAGATGGCTGAGCCCTCACAGTTTAATTCCCCTCCTTCCTTGGGGTCCTGATGATTCAGGGCTGCATGTGGAACAATGGGGTCCACTTGGGAAAAGCTGGAATTTAAACAACTTCAGCCAATTTTTGTCTGTTGTGATTCTTTTCTTGGCTCGGAGCTTTCTCTCAGCCAGGCTGCCAACCATCTCTCTTGAGCTTTTTTCTCACGGGAGACAATCCACCTTATCAGAAAGGAAGTGTTTCCTTCCACTTAAGGCTATCTTCCTGTAGGAGTTGTACTTCTGATGTATATGGCTAATGTTTTCATACACTTGGAAGTTTCTTGTAGATTTCTAAGTAGTAAATTCTACGATAGATTTTCTGCAAATTTGCATTACATGTTTTTTGTTTTTTTTTTTAATGGGGGAATATTGGGGAACAGTGTGTTTCTCCGGGACCCATCAGCTCCACGTCGTTATCCTTCAATCTAGTTGTGGAGGGCGCAGCTCAGTTCCAAGTCTAGTTGCCGTTTTCAATCTTTAGTTTCAGGGGCTGCAGCCCACCATCCCCTGTGGGAATTGAACCAGCAACCTTGTTGAGAGTTCAAGCTCTAACCAGCTGACCCGTCCGGCCGCCCCTCCAGAAGCTCAGCAGCAGCTCATTGCCTTCAATCTAGTTGTGGAGGGCGCAGCTCACTGGCCCATGTGGGAATCGAACCAGCAATCCCCATTGCTCAGAGCTCGCGCTCTAACAACTGCGCCATCCGGCCGCTCTTGCATTACGTGTTCTTGACGTAGTTCAGGCAGCTGAAGTTTTAGTTGAACTTTTGAATCGCTTTCAAACTGTTTTCATATATTTGTTCTATTTGGAGACCAAATGAACTGTGATTTGTTCATTTAAGCTTCTTCATTTAACTTTTTAAATAGTCCTTGTTTTTCTCCTTCAAGCGTCTTTAATGAAACAACAGGATCAATGTATTTCTTCAAATTGACTGACTTCTGATTGATAGTAGAGGGGGGGGTCCTCAATTTTATTTTTTCTTTGTCCAGTTTCAAGTTGCCATCATTCATGTAATCATTTCTAAAGAAAGCAGGCAGACTTACCTTTAGTGCAGTTTCAAAGATTTTTTAATGGTTTCTCCTTTTCATTTAGAGCCTTTCATTCGTGTTTTCAAGTGGTCAAGCATTATTTTTGTTTGTTTTTTATTTTTGTTTTTGTTCCTTCATTTCCCACACTTCGATCTCACGGCTTCTGGGAATAGGAGTTTTAGGCTTTCTTAAAAATGAGTGTTTACATACAAACTATCCAGGATTTCCCTCTGAAGTTGTTCTGCATTCTTCTGAGATGCTTTTAAGGTGTTTTGTCATCAGTCACTTGAGATTGAGGGATTTTGCTGCATTTTAGAGTGACTGTGCCAGTCCTTAAGGTCAAGACATGAAATGTAAGGTTAGGGGGCCCACTTATTTCTTTTCTTTTTGGAAAAGTTCTGCAATATTCTCAAGTGATGAGTGGACCGCTCCAGATATTTCTAAGTGCTGCCAAACCCAGTGTTTGGCAAACTTCAGGGGATTAGTCTCCCGTGGAGGTGACTCAAGGGCTTCATTGGTTTGTATAATTAGTCTCATCGCCTCACTGAACTTTAACCCGGCAGAGAATCTTTTGGCTCTTTTCCCTCTTTAAAGTATGCCTGCTTTTTACTTTAAAAACAATCAGAGCATCCATATGAGAATCTCCTAGGGAAACTTACAGAGACATGGGCCTTGAATCAAGCATCAGACAATATCTGAGGGCTGTTGGGGAGCAGGAAGAGGAAGGAAGACCAGGTTTTATACAACAGAGCTCACTAACTTTGCTCACTGCACAATAGAAAGTGATATTATTTGTCCAGTGCATTTGGGCAAATAGAAAACAATGATTGCAGCCGGAGGAGACCAGCCATGAGTTCTGACCACACTAGTCCTACCTGATCCTGCAGGAAACCTAGGAGATTAAAGCAGTGCCATGCCATTACCCATTCTCTGCCCACGAGCATGTCAGGGCCTTATGGTGGGACAGGCAGCAATAAAGGACTCCTGTGTCCAGAGGGAAAGGAGAGAACTCAGCAGATGGTGGTCTGGGGACCTTCGACGAGTCCAGGGGTCAAGCCACAGGTTATTCTATAATGTGGAGGATTAAAGCTCAGACTAGGCCTTGCGATGAGAGGAGCTGGCCAAATGCCTGATGGAGTTTACTTTGTTTAGAATTCATTTATTTGTTCGAATGGGAGTGGCAGGGCTTATTTTAAGTGAAAAGACTAGATAGTATCAGAAAGGGCAGGGGTTATTTTAGTATTTCCTTGAATGACACTTTTTTCAGTGTGTGTAAAAAGTCTCTACTCAGTGTTTTTTCTCTGCAGTGCAATCTTTTGTAGAAAATGATGCAGTTATGCTACACTGGTGTTTCCAATGACACAAGATGATTTTAGGTGGCTTACTGACTCAGCATTATATAACACTGAGTCACATAGTGAGAAAGTCATTTCGTTCCCTTGCAAGCCTTTTATTACGTTAAAAGCTTTTCTCTGATTCTTGCTAATCTCCCTCTTCAACAAAGAGAGCAGCTCTCAAGTTGACAGTCTTCTGCATTCATCAGTATCTTCCTGGGTTTTAATAAAAATAATTTGTTTTCATTATTTTCATTTTCATAGTCATCCTCTACTTACGGAAAATGATACTGATTTTCCATTTAGGGTGGTGGTATAAATTTAAGCCAAAAATTTTTTTAAATGAGCTGACTGAAAGAAAAATATTAGATAAATAGTAGTGTTGGTGATATGTAGATGTCAACAAAATAAATTATAATGTCACTATGCAAATAATGATACTATTCCAGAATCTCTGATTATTCATCATTTCTTCTATATATTCTTTTGAGAGGGATTTGGGAGTCCAAAAGAACTAAATTGTCATTGGGACATTTAAGGCAAGACATCAAACTATAGTAGCTTTTACTTATTTAAATTCTGACACCACCTTCTTGTTTAACAAAAAAGTTATCATTAACAAAAATTCTATCATTAGATAGAATTGAGCCCTGAAGTGAAATGTAATTGGAACTGCATTATATGTATTAAGATACAGAATCTGTGTAGTATATTATTGTAGCGTTGTGGAATTTTAGAACACAAGGGGAACCTGTTGACCCCTTCCTGATCAGGTGAATCTGACCGTATAATCTGGTGGGTCACTCAGCTCTTGGTCTCGGAAGGTATCCTTTGTGAGCGTTCCACAGCACAAACTCACCTATAACAATTCTGTTTGAGTTCAGTTTGGTCAAGAGGTTCCTTCTTCAAATATCAGAATAGTAGTTTGTTAGTTATTAGCGAAATTTCAACTAAAAAAAAAAAATGATTGGTCCCAGAACACACACTTGAATCCAATCCCTCAGAAAAGAACACTGTAGGTTGACTAGCGTTACTGCTGGCACAGATAGTATAATGCATTACAATATTTAGTGACAAAGGTTTCCCATTTTAATATTTTTCATCATTTCCTCAATTAGTATTGCTAGTTGCCCTACTAAGAATTTAACATAAGCTTATTATTAGAAATGATGTACACTGTTTCTACAGCATTCCGAAGCAGAACATTAAATGACCATATTGAATTTAAGCAAAAGTGTGAGGGAAATCATTTCAGCATCTCTCCAGGGCCTTGCTGGTTCTCATGGCGAATAAGGTGGTGGTGATGGTTCTGCAGAGAGTTTCTCATAGGCAGGTGGAGCATTGGGAACCTGTGAGAATGAAAAAGGGAGAGTATGGGCTTGGCAACAGTGCATATGTTTCTGGGCGAGTGATTAAGTCAAAATAGCATCGTATTTATACTTTTGCTCTGGACTGAAACTTTTAAGTGTCCACATCTATTTTCCACCCAATGAGATAATCACTGTTAAATTTCACAATATGTTGAAACATTGTTGGGGGCAAGAGTAGAGGAAAACAGGGCTACGGGGCTTCCCCAAATCTCAAAAATCTATACCTGGATTATCCTTGTCAACGGAAGCCCCAAGCCCTAACTAATGAATCCATGAACCTGTTTACATACACTAAAACATATTGCTGCTTTACCACATAGATAAATCCTTATAGTTGTGTCTAAAGGCCATTGCTGCTATGGACAGAGCGCAAATGGGGCTGGCCTTCATTTATTGCTTACAATAATCCTAGGAGTATTTTCATGTTACAGGTTGGGAAACAGGCACAGGGAAGTTAAGTCACTTGCCCAAGGTCACACAATTAGTAAGTTGTGGAGCTAAGAACAAGCACAGTAATCGGGTTCCAGAGTCCGTGCCCTCAACCACTGTGGTACACTGCACCTGTACCAGCGCTGTGTCACAGAAAGAGTGCCCCACATATGTGACTAAAATTTCTAGTAGCCACATTAAAAAAATAAAACAGGTAAAAGTCATCTCAATAATATATTTTATTTAACCCCACATGTCAAAATTTTAATCATTTCAATATGTATCAATATAAAAATCGTCAATGAATTATGTTTTTTAACTCGGACTCTGTCCGAAATCTGGTAATGTACGGCAGGCAGCACATCTTCATTCAAACTACCGTGTTTCAAGTGCTGAGTAGACACACATGGCAGCGGCTACGCTACTGGACAGCACAGCTCTATACAATTAGTAATTGGTCTTTTTCTTTCTCTCAGATATATCTATGTTCAGGACACAACAAATATATTAAAAACATAAGACAAAAGGATATTGAATCCTGGACCAAGTTCTTCCTTTGAATCTTACAAGTAGGGTTCTCATAATTGACCCTGAAAAATCTGGTAAGACAGGGTACATACAATTTAAGAAAATCTCTGTTTTCCCCTTGTTTTTTACCTTTATTATTATTATTTTATTACGGTAAAATATACATAATATAAAATTTACCATTTTAACCATTTAGGTCTACAGTTCAGTAGTATTAAATATATTCACATTGTCCTTGCTTTTTAAATGGAAATAATTTTATTTATTTGTGTTCAAAGCAGCCATACATGAAAACACCAAAATGCAGGATCTCAACTTACCACAGGTTCACAATTGTTCTCTTGAAAAGGAAGTTTGCTGCCCAGGTGACCAAGACCCTCAAGTGGACACCTTCCTATTGAAGTACTTTGAGTCCCAGCATAAAAGCTTTTGTCCTGAAACGTGAATTCATGAAGGTCAGTGGGTGAGAAGAAATAATTGAGTCCCTTAAAAAAAAAGAGGAAGAAGCCAAAGTTTTAAGAATGGGTTTTAATCTTGGTTCTGCCACTTACTTGCTGTGTGTCCTCTCTGAATTCATTGTTGTATCTGTAATATGAAGATAATACCACCTACCTGTCAGAGTTGTGGGAATTAACTAAAGATAAAAGACCTGGTACCGTGCCTGCTCCCATTAGTCAATGGATATTTTTAAAGGGAAGGGGAAAAAGGGTGACTAAAAAATGAACCTCAGAGAGTGACTGCAAGTGGAGTAGACCAGAGCTAGTGAGACGAGCTGGTATCATGGTGAGGACAAGCGTATGACACCTTGACAGGGACACACTGTCAGTTTCTGCTTTCCCAATAATGACAGCAAAATATTTTAAACACTACGAATGCACATGGTGTGATAGAAATGCTGCGGTTGTTGCCCTGAGCTTCCAAGTCAAGTTGTAACAATCATGACATGTCAGTCTAAGGTTAAGTTATGCACCCTGAGTTATTGGGGGGAGGGGAGGTAAAAGCTCAGTGCTTTGCATAGGTTTCGAGGGTGATGCTCTCCTTCCCTAGAATAGAACGACAACAGTTTGTACAAGACAGAGACATAAACCAAAGTGGAGGCTGCAGAAGCGGTCCTCCCTGGTGAGGTATTTTATCACTGACATTGTTTAAATGGTTGGCATATCATGATAATAAAAAGACTCACTTTTAGTCACTTTTATTGTTAAATTATCTACAACAATGGTTCTCAAACTTCAGCATGCATCAGTGTCACGCGGAGGGCCTGGTAAACATATTGCTGGGCCCACACCCAGATTTTCTGGCACAGTAGGTTTGGGGTGAGGCCCACAGATTGGCATTTCTAACAAATTACCAGCTGGTACTGCTGGTTCAGGGCCACACAGCTCCACAGACAACGCAGCTCCATGTTACCTGCACCTGGATCAAATTAGCTAAGCTCAGACACTTAGAGGGACAAGGCAAGTAATGCAACGGGGTCAGGTGGGGGCCATAGGAAAGGAGGGAGTATATATCCCATCTAAAGGGACAACCACTGCATAGATGTGTTTTCCCCAGATCTTTTGATTTAAAAAAAAATAAATCGAGATTTTTATGTAAAATATTACTTTAAATGTTGTCACCTAATTCAATTTTTAAAAACACAGGCCCAAATATATCTGCAAGCCAAATCCAGCCTGGCTGGATTGGGGAAGCCACTGGCTGAGGGTAGCTGGAACAGGGAGGCTGTGTGGGTGATGAGCGGCTCTGCAGGCTTGTCTGCAGACCATGGCTAATGTTTGAGGTCTATCTACCATGACGGACGAGAAGGGCATTAAAGCAGGTTTCCCAGGGAGGAGAAGCGTTTGGAACGTCAATCTGATGAGACTGAGATATGGATTGGCCTGATACCTACATGGTCTGCAGACTGTAGTTTTCCTAGACTCTGGCCTGAAACGAGCATTGATCCTACTTCCCTAATCTTGACATGAGGACACAGGGCAGTTCTGTCCCCATCCCCAACTTCCAGCCGTGTACCTCAGAAAAGGTATTTAATGTGTTCTCTCCCTTGACTCAATTATCGCTTTTATTTTATTTTACGTATTTATTTTTTAATCTCTCACCTGCCATAGAATGGGAGCATAATCCGCTCCTCCAGTTCACTGCCAGCTCTCTGCATTTGCCTGCAACGTCAGTGTGCATGTTAAAATGCAGGTTCCTGGGTCTCACCACCAGAGCCAGTTCCAGAATCTGCCATTTTAGCAAGAGCCCCAGGTGATTCCAGGGCAGGGGCCCCCGGACCACTGAGAAGCAGAAACACCAGGAGACGTGTGTGAACTGAGCTATCAGCAGGGCTCTTGAGAATTGTCTCCAAAAATCAAAAGCATTATGTTCTAAACTTCCAAGTGAAAGAATAAAATTGGTAAATACAAAAACCAACTTCCAGTGCCTTACAAATCATTTTCCTGCAGAAACACGTTGCTGCAGAAAGCAGTTTTTCTTTTCAAAAGATGTCCAGGTCTAAGGGGAATTGTTAGCCAAGGGAGAAATTTTAGGAGATCTTAATTCCAACCAGTCTTGGTACCGTTCTGTGGTCAGTGAACATGGGAAAGCAGACATTTCAAAGCTTAATGAAGGTTGCTGAAGGTGAGTAACTCAGGTCCTTGGAGCTGGCATTTATTGTCATTTATGTTCTGTTTTAAAATGAAACTAGAATCACCAAAGAGAGACAGGAAGGTAATTATGTAATTAAATGCAGTACTTAATGCACTATTTTACATAATTTTGCCTACACTTCTCAGATCGCTGATCTCAAATCTGGCATTTCAGGAGATAGGAAAGTCTCAAAACAAGATTTTATTATTAAAGAATAAATGACAGCATTTTTAGACTGTAGGGAAACCAGGGAATGAAAACGCAGTTCTCTCTCATAAAAATTCCAGAAACTCTGCAAATCACTGTTCTAGATCCAGAGGAATGGAGGCACGGTAGGTTGAACTTGAACCTTACCAAGCAAAATGTTCCCAGTGTCTGAACCCCTGAGGTTAAGTTTCTTGGTTATTCTTAAACTGAATGAGTTTAAAATGAGAGTGTTGAAGCAGAAAGGGAAAAAATCATTGTTTTTTTCGTCCAGTAGCGTCCAGCCAGCAATTGTGGGACAGTAGGAAATGGGCACTAACGTAGTGAGTCTGTAGAACTTTCACTCCTTGAAAAACTAAATCATTGTGTTTTTTATATAGAAACGTAGAATGAAATAAAAAATACATAGGAAAAATATGTTACATAAAAAATGATAATATATCGTTATATCACATGCGTAGGTCTAGGTATAGAAGAGAAAAGGAGGCTCAGACAGGTTAAAATCTAAGGTCACGAAGCAAGTCAGTGGCAGACAATGAGACCACGACCTGATGGCATACAACTGGGTGACGGCTGTATGCCAGGCACCGGGGACACAAAGATGAGTAACAAATAGTCTCTGTTCCAATTCGTAAATGGGGGAAAGAGAAGGGGTGGAAAAGGCAACAAGTAAATAGCCAACGACAAGGCAATGTCATAACCCCATGCTACAGGTACAAGTGGGGTTCTGCAGCAAAGTCCAGCCAAGTCCCTCCCTAACTAACCTCTAACCTCTGTGGACAGCCACAGAGAGCTGTCACAGGAGCAGGAGTCCCACCCCAAAGCTCCTAATGCACGGCTTTCCTGTGGTGCTTGGTTTGGATTCGTATTCACACTCAGGACTTCTCCTTCCCACTGAATGCCAACACACTGGAGAGCTGCGGCTCGGTGGCATGCAGCCCTGACTCGCCCTTCTCTGGTTTGTATTTGGGACACTCTGGCAGGGTGGGCATTAAGGAAAGGGACTCATGGGACTGCCCAAGCTTCCTGGCAAGGAGAAGAATTTGAAGCTACAGCTCACAGCTGCCTCTTCTCCTCAGTCTTCAAAGCTCTACCTGCCACCCACACCAACTCCCCTCCATCACAGAACCTTTTCCTCTGAATGAGGTGCGAGAGAGAGCACCTTTGGATGCGTAAGTGCTACCTGGCTTTGAAGCCAGGTTTCTGAAATCTGTAGTTTTTACAGTTTAGAGACTCTGCTTCTCATTTGTGGAAGAACCTGCTACCCCAACACCGGACTGTGTCATTTGTTAGCTTCCTGTTTATATGGGCAAAGAAGGAAAAAATCCTGTTAAAACCACAGTGGCCATCGAAGAAGGATGGAGCCTGTTAAAAACCTGGTGGTCCTTTGCTGCTCAGGAGTGGATGGTCTCCTCATTGCACTGATGGCTACAGGGGTCCTAGGTACTCTGGGTTGCTTGGTGTAACACAATTAGAAGAACCTGGAATTCCCAGGCAGCCTGAGAGTAAAGGTGTGAAGAGGCCCGGGGAGAGCAGCGGGCCACTGAGTGGAATAGCAGAGCCAGTGAGAGTCCCCAGGACAGGGAGGACCCGGAGCGCCTCACATGCCTGTTGGCTGTGCAAGAGAACAAGCCCATGAACCCTTCCCCTGTGCCCCACGGACTGTCACTGCTCAGCTACACACAGCCAGGCACTCGAGTCTGCTATGAGCGGAACCAAAGAGAGGCCACGTTCCTGGGTTGGGTTCATGCCTGGGCAGAGGCCAAGGAGGAGTTGCAAGTACAATGTGGAGAAGCACTGATCATAACCAGGAATCAGAGCTAGAGGTGATCATGAGAGCGTTACCCCACTCCCCACAAGTTCAGAGAAAGAAGAGGCAGCAGGGTCCTGGATCGGGAAGGATCCCAGCAGCGGGAACTTGACCAACCTTCAGCCTTCTGTATCCACTCCGTCTTCTGCAATACCAGCAGCCGATGAGCAGTAAAATTCCCAGGATCACCGTCAGGAATCCAATCCCCACGGCCCTGGCCCAAGAAATAGACAAATCCGTGTTGGTGCAGAAGCCTTGTTCCACGTTGTGATGAGACATTCTCTCTCCACTGGGGCTTCGCCAGCCCAGAGCAGCAGCTCCTGGTCCCCAAATAGTTTCCCACCCCATGCCACACCAGGCACCACCCAGACCCCCAACACTCGTGTCCAGGAACAGCACCTCCTCTAGGAGCCTCTCAAGTATGTGCCAACAGGCGGCGTACTAATTGGCATGGGCTCAAGCACCCAAGTTCCTGGTGCAAGAGGTGCCGTAGCAACTGGCCCTTATGTGGGCAATATATTTATTGCGACTGAATTATCTTTTCATCAGGGCTGGTTTAAATCATTTTCCCCGCTATCAAAAAGGAAATGGAAATTTTCATCGACTTAATTACTACATGCTGGGTGTAACGCTGGACATTCTACACACACTAGCGTATTAGCTTATTTGATTCTTACAGCAACCCTGTGAGGTAGGCATCACTTATTCTCCCCATTTCACAGATGAGGAAATCAATGCAGAGGTTAAGTGCCTTGCTGATGGTCATACAGAGATAGCGCAAGGCAGAGCGAGGATTTGAACTTGAGCCTATCTCAGTTGCGTTTGTGCCCTCTCTGCCCAACCCCACCCCCACCCCCCCGAGTCCTTGCCCATCTCCTCTCTCCATTCCTGCCCTGAATAACCTACTCATGTTCCTAGACTCAGCATCATTCCTCCCAGTATGATGGCAGCCCATCCTGCCTTCTCTCACAGGCAGCCCTTTGGTGGTAATCAGCAGTGTGCTCACCTGCCCCTTCTAGAAATAGCAAAAAGAGCTCCCGGGGAAGCTGTTTAGGTTTTGGTTTGTTTGTTTTTTAAATTTGTGTCCTCAGTGACTTAAAAAGGGTCAGGCACATAGGTGTTTCAAGAAACATTCCTGCAGATGGATGGACGGATGGATGGATGGACAGTTGTATGGATGGCCAAACAAATGAATAAAAAAATGAACAAATGAACTATGGCTAATTACAAATTCATATCCTCTCCCCCATCACACCAGTCTCTCTGCAAAATGAATGAGCCATTTACCATCTTCTTTAAAATAACTATTTACAAACATGTGGGTTTGTGGCAGAAAGTTACTTTAACCTCTGTAGGTCATTGACACTCAAGTGAGCATGAGGAGATCGGCAGCTTTCCACAGGCAGGTTTTGGTTGGGATGGAGAGAAGGTAATGAGAAGGTGAGAGCTTGGAAACCAGCCCCTGAGGTCTTAGAGCTGGCATAGTCTGACTGCATGGAAGTAGGTCTTGGGGATAGAGACGTCTCTGAGAGGATAACCATTGCTTAGGGCTCAGCCCAGCTGGTAGGACACACGTCCCATGTTTATGCTCAACCAAACAAGCTGCTATCAGGCCTCCACTTGCTCCCGGAATCCCGTGCAGGTCACCAAGGACGGGACCAAATGGGTCAGTGCTTGCTCCTTACTCTAGTCTCACCTGAGTGACCTGGACGAGGTATCTCGAAATGGAGCTGAGGGCAGAGCCCTTAGGAGGCAGAGATTAGAGATCTGACCCCGCCAGCCAACCTGACTGCGAAGTCAGAGAGGCCAGCAGACATTTGGAGTCAGGTACTCTGTAGAGAGTAAACACCTCTCAGCCGGGTTACTAAAAGAAATAGCAATGGGGGGGAGGGGGTGATCAGTCCTGGGGAGAAGTGTCTGAGCCAAACCTGGAGCAAAGCTGTACCATCCCTGAGAGGGCTCTGATTGTCAGCAGCAGAATGCAATCCCGAGGCTAAGCCAGCCTTTCAGCCCTGTGTCCAGTGGCCCGTGAGAAGCATTACTCACCCTGTTTCCAGGGCCTGGGGCTGTGCTTTCCCTGCATAACATTGTCAATTAACTAACCTCTGCCAGATTTCCCACTTCACAGCATGAGCGACATCAGCAGAGTGGAAAGTGCCGAGTCTTTTATCTGTGACTTGCTAAAGAAAGGCTCTCCAGAGCTGGGTGACTTATAAGAGATTGAGCAGCTGCAGGCGAAGTGAGAGCCAACAGGCTTCTCCTGGAAGCCTGTCCCACCTACTGGACCAGCTCCGTCTCAGGGCCAGAGAGGCAGCAAGCCTGTCCTGTCCATCTCCAAACTGGAGAGAGAGAAACATGAGATGACAATACTGGATAAAACTCTGACCTAATTACACAGGCCAGTCTCCCCACTTTCTAGATCATAAAGCTGAAACCTACCATGATTCATCCCCACCACCAACCCCTTAGCGGCCACTCTACCATTCACTGAGCACCAGTTTGTGCCAAGCCCCCACACAGACGCTTTTATTCCATCTTCATGACAATCCTCTGAGGTAGGTATGATGTTCATGTCACAGCTGATATCCCAGGACGTTAGGCGGGTAAAATGCCTGAGGTTGCACAACACATAAGGGGCAGAACCAGCTCTCAAAGCGACTGGCCCAAAAGAGCCAGCGACTGAGTGCTAGGATTTGGGCCGGACCCAGGACTCCCATCTCCGGGGCCAATGCTCTTCCTGCCCCATCACCCTTTGCTGAAATGAAGCCGTCACGAGGAGCACCCAGGGCGCTGGCTCTCATGACTGAAGGCAGCTGATGCGATTCCCAGCATGCCTGCGCTCTGAGTTGATCCCCTAGCTCTGCGGTTATTCCCTTGGATATCTTCACACAGACAGAGCTCTTTTCCAGCTCTTGACACACAGCCGCGTTACACTCACACACACAGAGTGACTGACTGAGAGCAGAAAACACCAGCATACACCAGACACGCGTGAAGAACTCACTACCTCACTGGGCTAGGAGCCTCGCAGTGTCACCCAAATACCTCTGTCAGTGGAGTGAGCTGAGGTGCATGTTACTGTGCAGAACCTGGGCCCCTACCCCCAGTCCTACTGAATCAGCCTCTAGGAAGCAGTGCCTAGGAAACTGCATTTCTTCAAGATCCATGGGTGACTTGTGCCCTCTCAACTGAGAGAATTCCTCTCTACGAGGTTTCACAGCAATCGAGTCTGTTGAGTCATCATGGAAAAGCCAAAACAATATCCTACCCACTGCCATGTGCAGTGTACCCCCCAAAGAGTATACTTTTGCTTTGGGGACATGTTTTTGCTTTTTCCTCCCAGAAGATCTGCCCACCCCCACCCCCAGTTGACCATGCAGGGAAGTTAGAGAATCCCATAGGGTCTTCTGAGGAAAGGCTCCCAGCCTGAATGCTTCCTCAGTGCCTTGGAAGGGCTCCACGGCTTGCTTGCTCCTCTAGTAAAGATTCATCAACAGTTCTCCCCTAAGGGAGAGTAGGTTTGCAGGAAGTTCTCAACAGACCACTTAAGAGATTGTCCAAATAAACAACTGGTTCCTTGTTTGCCTGTGGGCGTCCCCACTCAGAGGGTGGAGCCCCCACACCCTTGCCCTCTCACAGAGCAGGTCCCGTGTTCCCATTACAGCACTTACTCTTGCTGAAATTATTCTCATGCCTAACTCTCCCACTAGATTGTAAGATTTTTCTCAAAGACAAGAATAGCATCTTGGGTGGGTTATACAATGCTTAGCACTTAGAAATGCGTAGTCACATAAATACTTATTTTTTCATTGATTCATAATATCCTAACCAAATGCCTTTCCATAGGATAAAGTTATTTATGATGCAAAGATTCTGACCACCATCTTCGCCCTGGAGTCAGTCCGCAGGTGGAGTCACACACACCTGCCCTTCATGCTCACTCACTCTTTCGCAACTCACCTTGGTTCTGTTTCAATCTCCAGGAGCCTGAGAGGAGCAGACAGAACACAGCTAAAGGAAAGAGGTAGCTTGCTCCCAGACAGATGTATTTCAGCCTGGGAACATATGACAAAGGCCTTACAGCCAAGAATGCAGGCAAAAATGGCCAGCTCCAACTTTCGACCATTCATACCTCCTTGCCTGTTGGATCTCAGTGAAGCTTTCGTGAACCCCTTGTGGGACAACAGCGTCTCCTCACCTCATTGCCACGGTTTTTACCCTCTGCAGAAATGAACACTAGAGAGAATTATGCCCAGGCAAGTGCCGGTGGAGTCAGAGGCTTCAGCAAATGGCAACCCCGCAGCGCCCAGGTTTGAACTTACTCTTCAGCTGTGATGTAGGAGTGGCCACGGCCGCTCCTGGGGTACCCATAGACGAAGTGAGCCCCTTCACTGGGCATCTTGTGGGGTCAGGACACAGGACACCTGAGAGCAGAGGCACACACACATCATTTAATGCATCCAGAGCGTCCTTGCTCATCATGCCATAAAGACCCACTAAGACACTTCCACTCGGCGACCATTAACAACAGTTGGGACCTCTGGTTTCTCTTTGTGAGAGGATGTGTACCTGCTCCTAGCTTTGATATCGAGTGGGAATTGCTCCGGTCTCTAACTCCTTCCACCAACTGAAAATTAAGTTCAAAGATGAAACTACAAACAAAAGCAAAACACTTTCAAATTGAGTTATTATTTGGGTGAAAAATGCTCTTCATTTGCCTTCAGTTTCACTCTATAACATAAATTGTAAAGAAACAAGCAAACAAAAGGCATTTTTATTCAGTCCTTCTTTTCCCTGGCCCAAGACTGTGGTTAATAAAAGAAAAGGAGTAATTTCTCTCCAAAGGTGTTTGATATCAATCCTTGGACAAACAGAAGGCTATGATGATGTAATGTATGTGTGTCTGAGAATAGCAACCCCAAACCCACTTTCCAACAAAGGAAAGTACCCCATGCAGGTTCCTGGTCTAGTCCACCTTCACCCACAAAACAAGCTGAGGAAGCACACGACTTGACTTTTCTAACAATTTTTTGTCCCTCCCACTGAAATCAACTTCTACTTTTCCCTCGTTCAAGTCTCATGACTGGGGTTTCCAATACATACATATATATAACAATATAAAATGTATAATATAAAAATTTAAACTATAATGCAAATAAAAAGCTCATGAACTGCAGTGGTCATATGAAAGTGTGCTTATTAAAAACCAATACCAGTTTCTCTTCTTTCCTTGCTATTATGTATTTTTCTTCCCTCTTATTGTTCTCATGAATTTCAAAGGTCTGATCCCCATAGAGTTTTATAAATCAGCCTGTTTAGAATTGGAGAGAAGTGGGAGAGCAGAGTGGGGAATCCACCACCTGAGCCCTTTCCACTGGGGTATTTCATGTATAATGTGTCTTTCCCAGTGGTAAAAAAGAAATTACAGTTGAACTCACTGGTCAGCTCAGGTGAATAATTAGGGGTGAACGCTATGTTCAAAATTACAGACACAAAACCCAATTAGTTCTGTGTGAAAACGTTTTTGTTAATCTGTACTTCCAGCTCAGAGCCGAGGCAAACAGTGTAGGGACAGCAAATGCCCCTCACCCCACCCGCACCAGGAGACACGGTCCTTCAGGCCCCTCAGGTGGCAGGAGAACCGAGCTTCTCACAAGCGCTACAGCCTGCGTCATGGCTTTTCCGGGCTCTCTGCCCTGCTGCTTGGCAGCCCAGAGAGAGGCTCCTAGGAGACTTTGTGAACCTGCAGCAGTTGGAAAATTACAAACGCTGAGAAATTCTGCTGACAGCCAATCATCAGGGAGGCATGAGGGAGGGTCGAGAGTCCACCAGAACTTCCCAAACCCTGTGCTGAAAGAACAGGACCACAACCAAGCGTGAGGAGGCGATGCACTTACCTTCCTGGATGTGACCGTAGCTCTGGGTGCGGCGGGGTGTGTGTGTGTGAAGATTGCTTCTCTGGCTCTTATTCTTTTTTTTCCCCCCTGGTCTTGAGTCTCATGTTAGTCACGAGTTTGGATTTCTAGTGGGGTCATCTGTGACTGCTTAATTGGTATGAAAGAAACCAAAGGCATTTCTCCCCCCTAAAAGTGTGGGCTCTGATGGGGGTGAAAAGGGAGATAAGATAAAAATATGAATAACAAAATGGTAATAACTACATAGCTATCAACAATTATTTTCAATGTAAATGGATTAAATGCTCCAATCAAAAGATAGGGTGGCTGAATGGATAAGAAAACAAGACCCTTACATATGCTGCCTGTAACAGACTCACTTCTGATCAAAAGACACACACAGACTGAAAGTAAAGGGACGGAAAAAGATATTTCATGAAAACGGAAACAAACAAACAAACAAACAAAAAACCCCAAACAAACAAAGCTAAGATAGCACTACTTATTCCAGACAAAATAGACTTTAAGACAAAGGCTATAAGAAGAGACAAAGCAGGACCCAGTGATCCCACTTCTGGGTATTTATCCGAAGAAACCCAAAACGGTACTCGAGGGGCCGTGTGCATTCATGTGTCCATTGCAGCGTTGTTTAAAATGACCAAGATGTGGGGGCAGCCTGGGTGTCCATCGATGGAAGAATGGATAAAGAGGAGGTGGTATATACATATATATATATATATAGTGGAATATTGCTCAGCCAGGGATGGGAATGGCTCTTGTCATCTGCGGTGACATGGATGGACCTGAGGGTATTGTGCTAAGTGGAATGTGTCAGACAAAGACAGATGCAATGTGATTCTGCTTATATGTGGAATGTAACAAAGAAAATAAACAAACAAAACAGAAATAAACTCATAGATACAGAGAACATTTGGCTGGTTGCCAGATGAGAGAGGGATTGGAGGTGGGTGACTCCAAAGGAGAAGGGATTAAGAAGTACAAATTGGTCGTTACAAAGTAGTCATGGGGATGTAGGGTACAGCATAAGGAATATAGTCAGTGTTATTGTAATAACTATGTATGGTGTCAGATGGGCATTAAATTTATTGGGATGATAGATGGGAGGGCTGTTAAGGGGCAGGGTGAAAGGTGAAGGGATTAAGAAATGCAAATTGATAGTTACAAAATAGTCATCAGGATGTAAAGTATAGGGAATATAGTCAACAACATGGTAATAACTATGTATAGTGCCAGGTGAGTACTAGACTAGTCAGAAGAATTACTCCTTAAATTATATAAATACCACTATGTTGTATACCTAAAATTAATATAAAATAATATTGAATGTCAACTATAATTTAAAAATTTAAAAAGGGAGAAAAAAGGTGAAGAGCAATAAGTGGTCCAAATTTCCAGGTATAAAACAAATGTGTCAGGGGCATATAATGTACAGCATTGGGAATATAGTCAATATTCCATGTGATAACATGGTACAGTGTCACATGGTTGCTGGAATTATCATGGTGATCACTTCTTTAGGTATACAAACATTGAATAACTATGGTATGCACCTGAAACCAACATAATACTGTATGTTAGCTATATATTTTTTTATTTTTTTGTTTTAAGATTTTATTGGGGAAGGGGAACAGGACTTTATTGGGGAACAGTGTGTACTTCCAGGACTTTTTTTCCCAAGTCAAGTTGTTGTCCTTTCAATGTTAGTTGTGGAGGGTGCTGTTCAGCTTCAAGTTGTTGTCCTTTCAGTCTTAGTTGTGGAGGGCGCAGCTCAGCTCCAGGTCCAGTTGCCGTAGTTGCAGGGGGCGCAGCCCACCATCCCTTGCGGGAGTCGAACTGCCGGCAACCTTGTGGTTGAGAGGCAGCGCTCCAACCAACTCAGCCATCTGGAAGCAGCTCACCTCAAGGTGCCGTGTTCAGTCTTAGTTGCAGGGGGCGCTGCCCACCATCCTTTGCGGGACTGGAGGAGTTGAACCGGCAACCTTGAGGTTGAGAGCCCACTGCCCCATGTGGGAATAAAACCAGCAGCCTTCGGAGTTAGGAGCACGGAGCTCCAAGCATATGAGCCACCGGGCCGGCCCAATGGTAGCTATATTTTAATAAAAATCTTAAATTAAAAAAGAAAAAAGTATGGCCTCTGTTTTCCCCAGTCCAGGGTTCATCCTAGGGAAGCCATTTATTTTAAATGCTCATCCCTCTTTCGTAGGGTTGCCAGATAAAATAGAGGATGCCCAGTTACATTTGAACTTCAGAAAAACAATGAATAATTGTTTAGTATAACTGTGTCCCATATAATACTTTTTAGTATAAGTATGTCCCACTTATTGCATGGGACATATTTTTACTTAAAAAATTATTTGCTGTTTATCTGAAATTCTGATGTAACTGGGCACCTTATACTTTCCCTCATCCCCACCTCAAAGGGTTGAAGAACCTTTAGACTCAGACCTAGATATCATCTAGGACCACCCCCTCCTGATCAAGAAGAAGAAATAGAAGATCCCTGATTTCTTTGTAACATCCTTAGAGATAACTGTCCCCTGAGGAGAGTGGATTTTGTGCATTTGCAAGGGCAGACAAGATTTTCTCTTTAAAGGTTCTAACTGAAACCAGAACTAATTTGACCTGACACTATAATCTATCCTGATTGTCAAATTGTGTATAGCCCAGAAGCATTTCAGTGGGACAGAAGTTACCTTCACTCACCAGCTCTCCATAACCATTGTGGACAAAGAAAACACCCACCAGAATTAAGGAATATGAAGTTCTCATCTGCTAAGGATTTAGGTTAAATGGCCACTAAGTTCCCCTTTCTCATAACATCTGAGAACTCCATCCCTTCCAGGTTGTATGGAAATGGCAAGAAGGGCGTTGATCCTTATTAGACCAGACAGGAAAAACCTTTCTGAAAAGGAGGGAAAATGTAAACTGAGAGCTAAATGAGAAGGGGTCAACCATCTGAAGATAGAGGAACAGCATGTCAGAAAGAAGAACCAGTGCAAACGTCCTGAAGCAGAGTAATAGAACATAACTTAGTCTGGGTTCCCAGAACTGAGGTTGATTCAGGACATTTTTTTCAAAAATCAGGGACAATACAAGCCTTTGGTGTCCATGGATTTGGGGAGAACAACTTCAACCCGAACCTTGAGGTTATGTCTGGTAACTCCCAGAAAGGCCTCATGGTGGGTACAGAACTAAAAGAAGGATGAAGTTCTGAGCCAAGAAGCCAAAGGTTTGCACTAAGCTGGACTCTACAATTAAATGGGCTCCTGGATGATTGGCAGCAAGATCAGAGAGGAGGAAAGTACTGACCTGGATCTCAGGGAAAAGGGAAGCTCCCAGATGTAGCTGAAGTCTTCTGCTGATAGGTGCTAATTCAGGAGCCTTGTGGGTGCCTGGGCATTGTTCCAGGATGGAGACCACAAGGCAGATGGCATCATACCCTCTCCCAGAGGGGGGCTACAGGACTAGATCCAGCACCCTGGGGACACTAGGACCTGTCTGGGGAAATACTCTCTAGCTCCTCTGCTTTTTGGAGCTGGGCAAGGGAGTCCTGATCAGATCTTACAAGGGCATCTCTTTGGGTCTTTGAGTACTTTGCAGCTTCAGAGGTGCCCAGTTCTGTCAGGGTAAAGTGCCCAGGATGGGCTGGGGTCGTTTCTTCAAATAAGGGTTCCCAGGGAACCTCAGCCTGAAAATTCAACCACATCCTGTTTCCTGGAAGTGCCCCCAGAAGTTCTCTTTCACTACACTCCTAGTCACCGTTCTTAGACTGGCCTGGGCTTCAGGCTTTAACCCAGAGCCAGCCCCAGCCCTACACGCCCTCACCCTCTATGCTTCTGAGTGACTTCTGACAGTGCAACCCTCACCCCCACCCCCAGGCTAACAGCAGGAGCTCTAGAGTCCAAACTGCCTGCACTTCAATCTGTGTGACTTTGGGCAAGTCACAAACCCCTTGGAGCCTCACTGCCTGCATCTAAGAAAGCAGGGCTAATACATTTATCTACTTCCTAAATTACAGAGAGAGTTACAAGGGACTGCTTACCATGTGCTTGACATAGTACCTGGCACAGAATAAGTTTAGCAACATAGTGTAAGCTGTTACCACCAGGCTGCCTGACCCATTAGCCTTTGGCCCAGCTCAAAGGCTGTTTGGAGGTGGCGCTGCCACTTCCCCTGGATGGCCCAGGGTTAAGAGCTTGAACCAAGCTACTCTTTCCGGGCTACTGACTAGTTCTCTGCTGCCACCTGGTGGACCTGGCCTTGCATTACAGGCCCACTGGACGAAGCAGTGCGGGACGGATTGCAGAGATGCCTCTTGAACTTTACAGAACTCTCCCACTCACCGTGCTCAGGGGCCGGAATCCTTTTCACTCATCCTCCCTGGGGCTTAGAACCTTCTTCAGCGCGTCACCGTTCTCGGACTGGCATAGCCTCTGACTCTGCCCCAGAGCAGCTCAGGCCAGGCCCTGCCTGCCCTGGCTCTCCATACTTCCTTGGGACTTCCCTTCTTCTCTGGGAGTGCAGTGCTCCCACCCCATTCCCTCACCCCCCAAGTCATCACGTCCTCCTCCCCCAGGTTAACAGCAGGGGCTCTAGAGTCCAAACTGCCTGCGCTCTATCTTTTCAATCTGTGTGACTTTGCACTGTGAGTTTTGCTCTTTCATACACACACCAACAGAAAATGCTAGAATGTTATAAAGACATTGCTTTCAATGAGATGGATGCTGCTGCCCTTTTGTAGGAGAAGCTAGTAAAAGAGAACTGGCTTTTCAGGAGGCAGAGAAGACAAGCAGGCACATCTGCAGTGTTTGAGGCAGGCTGCAGACAATAATTCCTCCCTACACCCAATGGGATCCTGGACCCAGACAGAAGGGCCTTCAATCCCAGCTCCTATTATACCTGTGTGACCTTGGACAAGTTAATGTCTCTGAGCTTCAACAGCCTCATCTACAAAACGAGACTAAATAATCATTATAAAATTTCTGTGAGAATTAACTGAGAAATATGTAAAACCATCTAGTGTAGTGCCTGGTAAGTTGCTGAAACCTGAGAAAAGCTAGTACCTCTGGAATCTCCTGTAAATGTGCAAATAGCCTTGAGAAGGAAGGATAATTGGATAAGCCTATGAACTTGGGGTCAGCTGTGACCTGATAGCTGCTAAGTGCTAATCAGCTAACAAGTTACTGCCTGTGGCATAAAAGGACATGGCATGAAGTTCTGAAGGTGCAGAGGCAGTGGTGAGGTAGAGAAGGGACAGAATGAAAGTGTGTCTACGTGGGGACCTAACGGGGAAGCCCTGGCAGCCTGGGGGCAACTGGAGGACAGCAGAAGAACAAGAGTCTGGATTCCAGAGAAGGAGGTGGCAGGACTCTGTCAGCTCCCATTCCAGTAGGAAAGTTGTTCCAGGAGAAATAGTGTCAGCTCCTACGTGTGCACAGAAGTTGACTTAAGTGTGAGAACAATGGCCCAGATCCCAAGGCTGTTCCAGTGGGCAGAGAAGAGCCCTAATCAGTCAGAAATGGGATTTAATAATCCTGTAGTCACTGCTGACCAGTCACTACCAAGAAGGACAGGATTGCAGGACTGGGTTCTAATGACTTTGGGGGTGGACAATATTGAGGGGTCAACTTCCATGTCCACTCTGGTGTCAGATAATGCCGGAGCTATCTCCAGATTCCAGCCCAACATACATGTGGGGACAAAGCCCCAAAAAGCAGTTTCCAGGCTCTTGGCCTCACATAGAAAGGTGCTGGCTCGGGTAGTAAATGGCCATCAACTGTGATCAGATGGCCATCAGCTGTGGCTAGTTGGCCGTCAGCTGTAACCCGTAAGCCATTGGCCACTAATATAATGGCTGTGGCTACGCTAGCAGAAGAATGGGGGCTAGCAAGAGCGGATTGCAGAGAGGTGGATGCCGCCCGTGAGAACATAGTGGTATGACTTCCCTACCTATGGCTCCGTGGGTGTTCCTTTTTGGCCTCACCATGTCCTGCGTTCTTATGTGGGGAGCGGGAGCAGAGACCCCGCCTGATGACTCCCTGCATGACCATACAGCAGGGGTATTGGTTCTTCCTGGAGGCAGCAGGAACAGGAGAGGTTTCCCAGAGGAAGAAGAGCTCCATTTGAGTCTGGAAAGGTAAGCAGGGCACAAGATGGGATGGGGGGCATTCCACATGGAGGATAAGTAGAGTTCACTAGTCGCGACATGGGTGAGAGTGAGAAGGTGACATTCAGATGGAGGGTGGGCTCAGAGGTGGGCAGCAGCCTAGCAGATTTGGGGCATGGCACATCGTTCTAGCAGCCAGAACTCGAAGTACCAAGAAGAAAGTGCATACTGAGGCTGGGGGCCTGCATCTCAAAGCACCTGGAACACCATGCAGAGGCTTTTGGACTTACTTTGCAGGCTGCATTGAGTCACAGAAAGGTTTTAAACGGGGGGAAAATCGGGGCTGATCAGACTTGGGGTCACCATACTTTCCAGTGTCATGAAAATATCTTCCTCCCAGGTGGCTGTGAGGATTACGTGCATTACTGGGTGAAAACATTTTGTAAACCGTAGATCATATTGGCATGAGATTTAGAAGCAGCAGCTTGTCTTTAACTGACAGGGCATTAGATTTGGTGACGTCGAGGGATGAATAGGAGAAAGCCTGGGCTTCAGATTCTGATTCAAATGCTGGCTCCAGCATGGGCTGGTTGGGTGTCCTAAGGTACACAAGACTCTCGGGCTCAGTATCTTCATCTGCAGAATGGGAACACAGTATCTGTCTCTTGGGGAGGCTATTAGGTGAGGGTTCGTGTGCCAGGTGTGGAATGAACTCTTGTATCAGGGTTCTTTGGTTGCTAGCAACAGAAACTCAACCTTCGCTACTTGAGGGTATAAGGAAATTAATGGGAGGTCATGAAGGTATCCTACTGTGTGGACAGTCCCAGAGAGCAGTTTCCAAGCTCTCGGCCTCTCGCGTGGAAAGGTGCCAGCTCGGGTAGCAGATGGCCATCCGCTGTGGCTGGATGGCCATCAGCTATTACCGGTTAGCCACTGGCCAACTGCCGTGGTTACGCTGGCAAAGTAGGTTGGTTGGCAGAGAAGTGGATGGCAGATTGCGGATCGTGTGGCTCCTGCTTCCTGTGTCTCCAACCCAGCCGCCAGCGAGACTATAGTGGTATGACTCCCCTATCTATGGCTCCGTTGTTGTTCCTTTTTGGCCTCACCATATCCTGCGTTCTTGTTCAGGGAGCGGGAGCTGAGTCCCTGCATGACACTCACAGAACTAAAAAGAAAAGAAAAAGTCTGAGCAAAGTAGGCCTTAAAAAGGAATAGAACTGAACAGTTCTGTGGATACAGGTAGAAGGAATTAATGGATGATCTTTCAGGTTGTTGCCATCAGAAAGCAATCAGCTCTAACCACGTCCATCCTTGTTTTCATAAGAGAAATAGGTTCCTTAGAGAATCTTGTCTGGGTGGCTTGCGTCTCATGCCTGCTACAACATTTGGCAAATGGTGGCCAGTGCAGTTATGTAGGGCTCGTTAAGCTAGGATTTATCCCTGAGAAGTCTCCCTAGCCTCTGCTGTTTCCTAATGTGCCCTGTGAGAGGAAATCCTGCAAGTGACTATGGAAGGCTGCCAGGCGCTTCCTGTTTGTATTCCCCCACCACCACTTACTGCGTGATGCTGACTATGTACTTGCTCATCTCTGACGTATCTGTGGGTTCTGAGCTCCCAGGGAGAGGGTTTACATAGCTCTGTGTCCCCATGGCCCGGCACAGAGCCTGGCACGTGGTAGAAATTCAGAGAACTGAACCTTTGTTCAGATCTCATTTCCAATGAGGTTTTGAAGAAGTAGCACCATCAAAGAAAATGACATTTCAACACTAAGGACAACAATTGTCTGTGTCTGTATACTTTTGTCTTTTTAAGTTTGAAAGAAATCCTCCTTTCCGTAGCCAACTACCATCACCCAAAGCTAGGTACCTTTTTTGATCGGTATTGCTCGGAAGACTTGGCAGAGGTTTAATGAGGGGAAAGGACTTAGTCACTGTTCACAACTCTAACAGTCCCTGCCAGGCACAGCATTCAGAGGAGAGAACCGCCACGGAGGGCAGCCCTGAGGATTCCCTGGGTCCCGGCACCCCTGGGGAGACAGCAGTGCTCTCCAATCTTCCCTCTTTGCCTTTGGTATCAAAAAGTTAAAGGCGTTCGGGAAGTTTTTGTAAGTGGTAAACATTTTAAGTATTGGGCTGCCATCTTCCGCTCTGGAAGCACTTTTTCCCAACCTTCCTTCCGTGGCCACCAAATTTACAGTCTCGTGAAAAATTCTGGCTTCTAAGGGCTGACATTTTCAAGTTCCCATTATTTTTGTAGTTTGGGTGAGCGACCATTTATAACTGAGGCTGCTTTTGATTCTGTTGCAGAAAGAGAGATGGTATAGTGTCTACCACGGTGACACATGAAATAAAATTGGTTTCCTGTGGTTAAGTGGTTCGCAAAGTGTAGTCTCAACAAGCCGCAGCTCCAGCCCCTGAGATGCTTACAGAAGCATTGCAGGGCCCCTCCATACCTGCTGAATCAGAAACTCTACGGGTGGGGCCAGCCATCTGTTTTAACAAGTCCTCCTGGTGATTCTAACACAAGCTCCCTGGCATTACCTCTTCATGCTTCTGCCTGTGCTCTTATGTCCGTATCTGGCTTTATTCAGTTCCCTGGCATGGGCAGAAGTGCAGGCTGATGAAGAAAAGCCCTGGAAAACCCCATCCCAAGCAGTGAGTCCACCCACAGCTTCCCAGGAAAGCTGTCTGAACAGCCCCAGGCCTGGGCACCCTGTTCCTTAGAGGCCACGGGTGTCCCATAAGCTACCCCTTGCTGGCCTCACACCCATCCCTCCCAGCAAGTTAACACCCTCAGCGTTGGGCCGGATGTCTGCTAAGACTAGGCCTTTGTGGGAACGTTCTCGACCTCACAATCTGAGGATAGTAGCTGTAAGGACAAGGGTACCCTGCCCTTCCACCAGACACCCAGCCCAGCGCCTCCTTCTGTCTTTCACAGAAAGAATGGGCTGGTCTCAATGAATGAAGGCAATGAACGTCTCTTCCTATGGCAGAGGCAGAGACACAGAGAAGTGAGATGACCTGCCCAGGTCACACAAAGGTCAATGGCACAGCCAGGCCTAGAAGCCAGCGCCCCTGGCACCTACCAAGATTTACGTCCATTAGCATTGCAAGTCCCATCCCTTGGTGGTCCTGTGACATAATGAGGCAAATACCTAAACCAACATATTGGTTCTGAACGAAGCAGTCTCATCATCTTTGACAGAAGATGACTGAACAGAGGGCGACAGTCCCCTGCAGGAGGGACCCAGCCTGTCTTTATTTCTGCCAGCACATTCAGCTCTGAGGGCAGGACGGTCTCCGAGAGGTGAACCCAGCAGGCCTTTCCCAGCTCCATTTCCCAACTTTCCCCTTCTCCCTTCCAAATGGTGTCCTGTGCCCTCTTGTTCCATTTCAGCTTTGAAGTTCAAATCTCCAGCCTGGGGACTTCCCTGTCTGTAGCCAACAAGGCACAAAAAAACAGGGAGAAAAGCTATGAATCAAAAAAATGTATACAAGTGGACACTTTGGTCAATGTTGCTCAAGCAGTAGTTCGCTGTAATCACAAGTGTCTGGACGCTGACGGTAACCACTTTGAGCACCTCTTGTAATCGCAGATGTCAAACGTGATTTGTATTCATCTTTTGTTATCAGTATCTACTATTACAATTTTAATAGTTTTTTTTCACTCTTAAAATGTGTGTACATTTTTTGGCACCCCCTGTATTTTCCCCTCTGGCCACTTCAAGCTACAGGGACAGGAAAGGACAACATGGTGACAAGCTCAGGCAGATTTCTGGGTCCACAGCACCCATCCCATTGCTCTGATGCAGAGCCACGTCTGGAGTGTCTGAGACTTTCACCACCCCCAGCCCTCACATGGCCACTGGGTAGTGCCTTAGAATTGCTGCTTCCAATGATCAGAGGCCTCCCTCATATGGACTCTCTTGCTTTTTTCTTTCCTCCAGACTCCCTGAGAGCTAAACATCCAGCTTCTGGTGGGATAAGATATCTTTTGATGGGCAGATTTAAGCCTTCCTCTTGAGCTCTCCCCACCCAGGGGAGTGCCAGGCCCTCAGCCCAGGCAGAAGCAAGTACCCCTCATGCAAGCCTAAGCCAAGTCACAGTTCCAGGCTCTTAGCTCTGGAAAATTTCCTCCTTCCATTTTCCTGGAGGGAGTCTTCCCCCAAAGATTGCTAGTCATTGAGTCATCTTTCCTTCCCCTCTCCAGCCATAATACTCACAAATCACATGCCATGGGGAGTGTGTGTGTGTGTGTGTGTGTGTGTGTGTGTGTGTGTGTGTGTTTTACCTCAGAAATGTGAAATTGTACCTTCATTTATTCCTTTTCTAACATCTTCCTTTCTTTAGATCTAAATTTCTTACCCATATCATTTTCCTTATCTCTGAAGAATTTAACATTTCTTGCAAGGTGGGTCTAACAGCAACAAATTCAACTTGTCTTTGTCTGAGAAAACCTTTATTTCTCCTTCACCCTTTGAAGGATAATTTCACAGGATACAGAATTCTAAGTTGGTGGCCTTTTGATCTCAACACTTTAAATATGTCACTCCACTCTCTTCTTGCTTGCATGATTTCCGAGAAGTTGAATGTAATTCTTATCTTTGCTCCTCTATAGGTAAAGGTTTTTCCCCCTCTGGCTTCTTTCTAGATTTTTTCTTTATATTTTATTTTCTGCAATTTGAATATGATATGCCTAGGTGTAATTTTTTTATGTTTTTGTTTGGTTTGGGTTTTTTGTTTGTTTATTTGTTTGTTTTGCATTCATCCTGCTTGGTGTTCTCTGAGCTTCCTGGATCTGTGGTTCAGTGTCTGACATTAATTTGGCAAAATTTCAGTCATGATTTTTTCAAATGTCTCTTCCGTCCTTTTTCTTTCTTCTCCTTCTGGTGATATCTTATAAAATTAAATTAGGGATTTTTTTTCCTTTAAAATTTTGCACTGATGGATGTGCTTACTGTGTGTCCACCATAGGAATAGCTTATAAGCATCATTCCACCCTCATCTGCCCACACATAGATCACAAGACCCTTGGCCTTTGCAGTGCAGACATCAGGTGGAATTCCCACTGCCCCCGGGAGACATGGTTGAATTTATCTCCAAATCCAATTCCTGGCCTTGTGGGAAACCAGCCCCTGCCCGGATTTCAGTGCCCTCACTGGCATTACTTCTTCATGCTTCTGCCTGTGCTCTTATGTCCGTATCTGCTGCCTGGGTTCTTCCTTGTATCAGTTCAGAGGCAAAGCCAAGCACCTACTGTGGTTCTCACCACAACATCGACTCAAACAGCTCCAACAAAGATGTGCGCGCTAAAGGGTTTAGGGGCGAAGAATGTTGATGTCTGCACCTTAGAAATGCATCAAAGATCAGCTGGATTGTTGAATGAATGGGAAGGATGCATACATAAATGACTACCATGTTTCCCTGAAAATAAGACCTAGCTGGACAATCAGCTCAAATGCGTCTTTTGGAGCAAAAATTAATATAAGACCCAGTCTTATTTTACAATATAATATAATATAATGTAATGTAATGTAATATAATGTAATATAATATAGTATAAATATATAAGATTTACTATATAATCTAATCTAATAATATAGTGTAATACGGAGTCTTATATTAATTTTTGCTCCAAAGGACGCATTAGAGCTGATTGTCAGGCTAGGCATTATTTTGGGGAAAACACGGTAGTTATAGAATAAATAAAGTGAGATGTTAATTGGAAAATCTAAGTCATGGATATATGAGTTTAATGATGGGAAAGGACTTTAATTGTATATGGTAACATCCACAGGTTCCAGGGATTAGGACCAGGATATTTTGGGGGGCATTACTTAGCCTACCACGAGGCTATATACATTCATTATTTTTTAACCTATGAGGCAAGGATTGTTTTCCCCACTTTAAACATGAGAAAACTAAGTCAGAGAGGTCATTATCTAAGGGCCCATAGTTAAAGAAGTAGAGCATTGAATTGAACTTAGTCTTGTGACCTCAAACTAGCATCCTTGATTCATACAGGATAAATCTGAGCCCATAGTCATTAACAACGGATAATCATTAACAAATACTATAAGCAGAGATGTCTTTACGCACCTGTAACCATTGGTCTGTAGGGAAACCTCCTGCAAGCTGCGTTTCTCCCCACTAAGACTTGGAGTCCTGAAATTGCAAAGTATTTGCACACAGGGGCTATATGGGGCCTGACTTACTGACCATTCTTCATGTGTGTTAAAATCTTGGTACATAAGCAACACAACTTAAATTCTTATTTAAATACATGTTTAACTTTTGACAGAGCTCTGGTCTGGGGGTAAGGAGACCCAGACCTTATTTTTGCCTGATTGTTCTGTATGTATAATCATGGACAAGCCATTTCCTCTCCCTCTTTCAGTTCCTTCATCTGTAAGGTGCATAGATTCTAGTGGAGAAGGTTGGAATAGGAGGTGTCCAAGTGTCCTTCCAGCTCTGCCACTCTCTGATTCCATCATGCAACTACAGACAGGGCTGGATGTGCCACTACCAGTATGTGGTTACTGGCATGGGCCCCTCACATGCTCTGAGAGCTCACTGCTAGTCCCATCATGTTTGCTTAGGAAAGTCATGGCAGGCAGCTCTTGCAATGAGGCATCCATCCACATTTGCCCAGTCTTCAGAAAATGGATCTCAACCCCTGAAAGAGCAGAAAGGCCACACCCCAAGTGCTAATGCCTGTGCTCATGATAGACAACTTCAGTGGGAGAGAAAAGCACAGCAAAACAAAGTTCCCAAAGAAACCCTTCTGAACGCTACACTATCTGAAAATACACCAGCCCCCTAACAATTTATTAAAAAAAAAAAAAAAAAAAAAAAACTAAGAAAAAGGAACCAGCACAATATTTTGTCAGGTGATATTGTATGGTTGTGATCACCATATTTGATGGATTGGTTCTGAGGAAAACGCCAAACCGTGCAGAATACGGATGCACTTTTTGTAGCCAGTTGAGATGGTGCTGAGTCCAGGACTGGCAAGAGGCGCCTGGGTTGGACTCTCTCATTGGCTACCAGACAGGGTGTAAAATTGGTGCAATTTTTGGCGATATCTCAAAAGCTTTAAAATGTGCTTCCCTTTTTGATAGCCATGAAGACACTGGTCCCTAGTCCTCCTCAGCATTCTATCACCCCAGGTGCAGGAGGGAGATATGCAGGGGGCGGGGGGACATTTGCTATTGACTAGTTTTTGAGCCCAACTCCCTGTGTGTGGACCCCCCTCCCAGGAGTGCTGGGTTGGCTGAAGCTCATGAGAACCAGAAGCACTAATTTTATACCTTTGAGCTAAGGCATAGCCCCTCTACTGACTGCCTTCCCCTCTGTCCCAAGACCCATGCCCTAATCTTGGTTCTAGAGGACTCGCCACCTGACAGCAGGGAGAAACAGGGAAAGATATCCCCAATGGAAAGAGAATGTTCCTTCCTGAGGCCTCGAGCCAAACTGGACTCAACACCCCCAGCACTCCCAGACGTCCCAGGCCTGGCCCAGGTTCACCATGCCACCTCAAATTCTTGGAAAAAGAGACCCCACAAGCCATTAACCCTTCCCTTTCTCAATGGAACAGCATGCCCCTATTCTGAGAACACCCCTATCCCAACGCCACGAGGCATATGCGGGAGTTTTCATGTTCTCATAGAACCTGTCCTCCTGGCTTGGTTGGTTTACCCAGGATCGAGATGTGCTGACATCACTCAGCTCCTTGGTCCCTATTTCCCCGGAGGCCTGGCTGTGTCTGCACCCTCCCATGGTTTGCTACACGCCCTTCTTTTGATTGCATAAGATACTCCAGTATTCTTCCAATTAATTCCCCTTTAGCTTGAGGTAGTTTGAGGTGGGTGTCTGATATAACAGGCCAGGAGCCTAGAGAACAGAATCCCGAAGTGGGAACCTCAACAGAGAAGCCCTCCTGTGGACACGTGGGTTTTTAACCTGTCATCAGTGAGACCCTCGCCTTTTAACACTGTGTCCTGAAATGAGTTTGCGTGGATCTGTGTCAGCTGTCACCTCCTTCTCCTCATTCCCAAGGTGCCCTGGAAGGGGAAGTTTGTGTGCTCCCTCTCTACTGGCAGGAGAATGCAGGACCTTAGTGAGTCGTGTCTAGAATTTCAACCCCAGGATATAATCAGAGATATGCACATATATTTAACTACAGAAGGTTTAGGGCTACATTGCTCATAGCTGTAAAAAAAAAAAAGTACTATCCTAACTGTCTAATAATGGTTAAAAGAATTATAGTTCAGCCATCCAATAGGATGCTTTGCAGCTATTAAAACTATTTTGAAGAATATACTTAATGATGTGGAAAAGTAATTGACATGTGAAAATAAGGATATAAAATTTAATGTACTTTATAATGTTGTGTCCGATTATATAATATTATATATACACAATCATACAGCCAAAAAACCACACAAAAATAATTTTATTTTCTTCATTACACATTCTAAATTGTTTAAGATGAGTGCGTTTTACTTTTTAATTCTGGTATTCTGTTTTAGCATATTATTTTGTATTAAATTAGAACAATTTTTCCTATAGAAAAATCTGATTTTCTTTCTCTGCTGCTTGCTCTTGGCCTTTACTAGACAGTGAGTGACATGACCAGCAAGAAACGTGAGGCCCCATCTTCTCCATGGGATCTCCTCCAGAGCGCCTGTTACCAAGTGGCCTGGGTCCCTGTACCCAGCCTTCCACATGAGCCTATTTGCACTCCCAAAACTGCCCGAGGTAACTCAGCTGACCCATAGTCCCAACACTAACGCAAACTGATGTAAAAGGAAGGGTTCACCCACAATCAACCCCCAAACTGGAGGGTTTTCCTTTCCCTGAGTTTACTTTGAATCTTTTGCATGTGTAATGACTATGCATAATAGCATGACTAAGTTTTTGAAACCTACTTTTATTCATTTATACTGTACCATGCACACCATCACGTAGTGATAAAAATGTTTATAGTTTCTTGATAAAGAAACATTATTATTCTAAAAGTAATACGTACTTATTGCCAAAAACTTGGAAAGTGCAAAAAGAGTAAGGAAGAAAATTTAAATCAATATTAATTTCAGAACCCATACATAACCTCTGATATCTTTGTTTTATTACCTTCTAGACTCTTTATTTGCATTTAGATTATAAAGTATAATTGGTCATCATACTATATATACTGTTTTGCATATATAATTTTTTCATTTACCTTTATATAAAGGAGTATTTTCTCATGTCCTGATGATGATTTTTAATGGTTACATAACTTTTCCCCAGCTTTATTGAGATACTATTGACATATAACATGTAAATTTAAGGTATACAGTGTCATGGTTAGATACATGTATATATTATTGCAAAATGATTACTATAATAAGGTTAGTTAACATCTCTATCCCTTCACATAATTATGATTTGTATGTGTGTGTGGTGATAATGTTTAAGATGTAGTCTTTTAAAAATTTTCAAGTATATAAAACAATATTGATAATTATAGTCACCTTGCTATGCTTTAGATCCCCTGATCCTATTTATCTTGTAACTGGGAATTTGTACCCTTTGACCAACATCTCCTCATTTCCCAACCCTTGGCAACCACCATTCTGCTCTCTATTTCTATGAGTTTGGCTTTTTTAGGGTCTGCATGTAAGTGAGAACATAGCAGTATTTGTCTTTCTCTGTCTGACTTATTTCATATAGCATAATGTCTTCAAGGTCCATCTGTATTGTCATAAAAGGCAGATTTCCTCCTCTTTTATGACTGAATAATATTCATGTGTGTGTGTGTGTGTGTGTGTGTGTGTGTGTGAGAGAGAGAGAGAGAGAGAGAGAGAGAGAGAGAGAGAGAGAGAGAGAGATCACAGTGGTTGCATAACTTTTAATCCAGCAGTTTTACATCATAATTTACTATCCCGTTTCTGAGTGGTTGGCCAGTTGTGTTGTAATAAACATCTTCATGAATAAGGGTTTTTTTTTTCTCTCCATAGTAATGTTTACCTTGAAACAACTCCCAGGAGAAATATTATTGGGTCAAACGTTAGTCCCCTCTTCTATCTGAAGCAGCCTGACATCTTTTAGCTTATTCGTTTTCACATCATGTGACTGCCCTGGAACTCAGCATCAACACATACACCTTAGGCACCAATAGTCCCAAGGAACTCTGCAGGGCACCTGCTAACCGGAGTTCAGAACTCAGTGTCTGGGGGTCCAGGGGTTAATATTGAAACACAAACCTTCTGTCTAGTGAACACCCTCTTTTAGCAGACCAGCCCACCTCCTTGTAAGGAGGGTGCTAAAATTCTCATAGATCTGGAAAGGCTGGTTTCTTCCCCCGCAAATGTCTCTACCATCTGTTGGTGAAGGCCTTTTATTTTGACAGCTTCGATCATTTAGCTTAAAGTTTTTAGATATATTAAATGTAAATAGCCCTGGGCAGGGTCGCTCAGCAAAACTGCTATCAATCTCTTCTACTCTATTATCAATGAGCTTTCTTTTTTTTTTTTTTTGACAGTGGGTTTTGATGAGTGAGGGAGGGGGTGATGGAATCTGATGTGGGAGAATGTTTTGTCTTGTAGAGAGTATTGTCTGCTTTACAAAGTTTCTCCAGTTAGTCGCCTTTCTTGGCCTGAGTAAACATTGATACTGAGTGTTAGCTGAAGCTAGAAGAACATAACAATTCTCACTCGGAGATACTGTTTCCTTTTTAAAATGGCCTCAGACAACAAATCTATGGGGAAACTTCAACCTCATTGGCCAAGGAAATAAATATTAAAACAACAATAGGGCAACAATTTCTAACAATTGGCCGATATCCTTTATTGCTAGTAAAAATGTACAGTACTAGAAGTATATATTCTGGCAGTCAATTTGACAATATTTATAAGTTTACTTGTTTTTTTAAATGGGCATAGACAACAGAAATATATTTTACAAGGCTATACACTGCTGTGTTATTTATAAAAGTGAAAATTGGAATGATCGAAATACTTGATAAAAGATTTCAAGTATAATAGATCTATATTACTGGACTATTAGTCACAAAAATGAGGTAGATAAATATTTATTGATACAAGAAAAATGCCCGTACTGTATTGTTAGGTAAAAGGTGCAAGTTATAGAATTAGAGTGACCCCATTTTTGTAATAAAAAAAGGGCACATATATGTCTGGAAGAATATAACTAATGTGCTCATTTTTAATGATGAATAAATATGGTTTCTGTGACATGAAAATCATATTTTCAAATTGTTTTTTGAAGGCTGTGAGAGTCTCTGGTTTCCAAAGGCCAGGTATGCCCTTGAACTTCCCCTGGTGCTTCCAGAATGTGTCAGCAATGAGACTCGGTATGCTGCTGTGCCCAGCCAGGGACGGGCACACGTGCCAGACCCGAAGCAGGTCATCTGGGCACTCTGCTCTCTCTAAAGCTCAACACAGCTTCATATTTTCACCACTGGGTGGAGTAGGCTCTGCCCCACAGTTCTTATCACTTTCATTGTCTTAGCTCAGTACAAACTTACCTTGAAGGTGAAAATGGGCAATTGGCTTTTCTGTAGTTTGGTCATAAATATGTGGTGGTGATGGAAAGGCAATCCTTGAAATTTGCTGGGCCCAAGATTATGGCACATGTATTTTTAAGTCATTGGGTAGCAACATTTGCAGAGACTCCTATCTTTACACTCCAGTGCAGCTGCAGTACAAATGCGCCTCAGAAATGCGACATTTCTAACACTGTATGTCTAATGGGGTGTTTCAACTGACATTAGTCTAAGACAAGCAGGATCTTGGTCCTCTCCCTAAGGGCACTGAATATCTCCCTCCCATAATTGTGGGATCCTAGTGGAATTTCCATTGCCCCAGGTGATATTTCAAAACTCAACAGCAGAAACTGTCTCAAAAGAATCTTTTTCTGAATCCCTGTGCTGCCAGAAATAGCCGTTTCGGTCTCTTTCTCTTGTTTCAGTCTCTTCCTCTTATTTCAGGCTGTCCTCTTGTACATAAACCTTTGCTCCATTAACTGCCACATTTAAGGGAGACATACAGATTCTGGCTCTCCTATTGTATTTCACTGGATTGTCACACACTGTGTTGGTTGAGATCCCTGGGACGAGTCCCTTTATAGGGCCTGAGATCCATCCCATAGTCCCAAAAGTAAATACCCATTTGTAATGAGAACTTGCTTTGGTGATTGGCCTGTGTCCTAAAAAAGTGAAAGCTGTTGGCCTTAAAGATTAAGCCGGCTGATGACCCTTGATTTTAATAGAAGAATTTGGGCTTAGGTGTCAATGCTGTATGTGAAATTAAAAGGGTGATTGTCTTTTAGCTCCACTTTTTTTTGGTGGTCAGCTTGTGTTGTCCCACAGCAGCATGCCTGTCCCCTCAGACCTACCCCTAAAAAGAAAGAAGAGTCTGTGAGACTATTCCTTTCAGGGACATTGCTTCACCTTTATGCCATCTCCTTGTTTGGCCCCAAAGGATGGCTGGCTAGCCAATGACGGGTAAGATTCCTCAAGAAAGGAACGACCTAAGACAGGCACAGTCGTGTGGGGACCACCAGGAGAATTCACGGGGTTGATAGAGGTGGGTGCAGCCCCCCCTTCCCCTATCTAAGGAGAGCTTCTGCCTCTGTGGCTGTATTCCTTCCCACAACCTGCTTGGGAAGTGATTCTAGATGTGATAACATCAGTTCTCCATCTCAGTAAGTTTTCAACGTAAAGGTTTTGTCCCCGGGGGAGGTACAAACAATAATTATTTCTACATCATGGGACTTTCGGCAGGCAAGGGTGATTGGTTTGAACCAGTTTTCTGGTGTGGTGTATTAGAGTCACAGACCCTAGAAAAAACAATGCTACTTCCTTGTATGTGTATCAATAAAAGCCACAAGGTGGCCTGATTCGAGGCTCTCAGTCCTTTGAGGCAGTGAGACCCTTGGCCCCTGTTTCAAAACTTTCTTGATTTCTGTTTCTTTCTTAACCCTTCGCCACCCCTTCTTGTTCTCTCACTGCCCGTGTTACGCTGGATGTGACAGGCTTGTGTCTATGTGGGTAGCCCTTCTGTGGGTAACAGGAAGGACTACCCCCAACTGGCTCCACGAGCCATCTTCCCAGGGTGGCCTGGGCAAATGGAATGAGCAGTGTCCCACCTGATGGTGCTGTTGCGTCTACTCAGATCCTTGGACCTTGGAGCTTTGTCCCTTCTCTGGGATTAATACTCATGAGCTCTGTCTACACTGGGGAGATAGTGTCCCCTTGCCCCCCAACCCCCACTGGTTTGGGACCTTCCATCTCCTTTTCTTGCCAGGTCTCCAGAGGCCCAACCTTGTGCCTCTGAGTTCCTGCCTCTTAGAGGGAAATGAAACTGCTTTTAGTACCATCTCTGGAATTAGACATATAGGTCTTGAATCAAGAATGATTCACATGGCTCCTGCTTCCTCCTTAAATGCCTCAAAAAAAGAAGTAAAAAATCAGCAAGTACAATTGTGAAAACTCAGTCGTGTACCCTGAGTAAAACGAGGCTAGAATATGTTTTCCTAAATGTCCCTTTTTTACTCAAATTCAGCACAGCCTAAGGCCAGTAATGACATCCTTGGATAATACTTTGAGTTCTTTTCTGATTTTCTCTTGGATTTTACACACACACACCGCCCCCCACCTCCACCTCCACCCTCAGGCTATTGTGTGTTCATTGTCTCTCAACATCCCAACAGAGAGCACAGCTTCTTACCAAGCCCCCCATCTTCACCCAGACTAGAATAGATTTTCTGACCTAAAATGGGGGCAAAACCACAGCAGTGAAGGGACAGAGTTGGTGGGTTCCAGGCAGGGCCCTGGCCTCTGCCTCCCTGGTAAGACCTCAGAGAAGGGACCACTGCAGAAGTAGCTCAGGGTCTTCCATGACTTTCTAGCCACACGGGAAAACCAAATGACTCCCGTGCCCCCCAGCTGGCAGACGGGGAGCAGAAACATCGCCCAGTTGAAGGTACCAGGAAGGCGAGAACCCAAATGTCTCAACAGGGATTGGCAAAGACTAATAACAGTGAGCCCTCGATGGAGCCCCTGTGTAATGAGATTTATTTCCAGTTGGGAATTGGGCACTTGACAAAGGAATTAAGAAACTGAAAAGTAAAGCAAATGCCATTTCTTGCTTTTCGAATCTGGGCCTGACACGCCCTACACCACGCTATCTCTACTCCAGTGTGAGCAGGGTGTCCCAGGGTCACAGGCAGTCCCGCAGACGCTGAGGGAGGAGTGGTATTGGAATGAAGAGCAAGTTCCAGTTGCTCAGGCTTCCCTGAACATGATTTGGGATGTTCCTCTAATGTAAATGATGTTGGATCTGTCGACAGTTTCTGGGTGTGGCCCGGGTTCGTGTCTCATGAAGCCGAAGAATGGACCCACAGACCAGGGAGAGGCAAAAAGTTGTAAAGGAGGATAGTTTATTAGAGGGGTGGGAAATGTTGGGTAGTTCCCGGAATTCACAAAAACAGCACCTTTGCCAGATGACAAAGCTCCATTATGGCCTGTTTAGAACAGAGAAGATACTGTTTTCAAACGACATCCTCCTTACGAGTAAGAAAAAGAAAGAGAGAAGAGGAAACGAGATGAAAAGGAAACAAGGAAAGAGAGAGGGCAGAACTTGGAGGCAGAGGCTTAGATTCAAGTGCCAGATCTGCCTCTTGTCAGGTGTGAAGTTGGAATTGGTTAGTAAGCTTCTCCGAGCCTCATATTCCTTACCCCTTAAGGGGAAGAAACAATGTCCGCCCCTCAGGGTGATTGGACGTATGAAATCGGTTCATGTCTGTGAGCGCTTAGCACACAGTAGGGACTCAGGGAACTCCCAGCCTTGGTGAGTAGAAGGAACCACAGCTTGGAGCCAGCCCTGTCCCACACAGTGTAAAGAATGTAGGCTTTGCTATGTTCCCTCCCTTCCTCCCTCCTTTCCTTCCACGTTTTACTGAGTGTGCCCCTTTGATGTAGAGCAGGGAGAATCTGTGCACCGTTGTTGAATATTTCTGATCTCAAGGCCACCATGAGGGCACAGACGGCCATTCTGCGTGACATGATTTGAACAGTTTCCCAGTATCCCCATTGCCCCCAAATGTTACCCCTTTTAAGCTTTTGAGTCTCTCTTTGGGGGACTTTGCTTACAACTGTGACTCTAGAGCTCAAGACCTGGAGGTGGGCCTCCCTGGGGGATTCAAGGCAGCTGTGGGCTAGAAGAAGGAGCGCCCCTGAGTGGTGATACATCCACAGGCATGGTGTGGGGCAAGCACAGGGGATAGTGAGTGATGAGGGACCCAGTCTTTCAGGTATTCCAGGTCACCTGGAAGATCCTGTCTGGTTCTTCTCTATGCACCTGAGTCCTTTCCACCCTTTTAGGGCCAGTTCACTGTGGGCCTCCTGGGAGCTCCTGCAGCGCTTTATCTGTTTCTCTCACAGGCACGTCTCAGCATTTGCATGCGCCATGTATTTACCTTTGTGCACAAATGTGGCTTCATCTCTTGCCATTTTTACTTCCCCTTTTCTGGGTGTCAGGCATTGACTTGGAGTCTTTCAAACCACACTCTTTCCTACCTCTAGAAAGCTCTCCCTGACCATCCATGGTCACCCTCCCTGCCGTAATCAGATCCGGGACCACCTCATTGATCCCCTAAGGAGTTCCACTTAGCATCCTAGGGCAAGGTTCTTCACTCACTTGTCTTTCTCCTCTCCGGTCCATGAGTTCTGTCAGGGCAGAGACTTTTCTTGGGCCCTGCTGTTTCTGGGACACCCAAACCAGAGCCTGGCATGTTTGAGGTACTCAAATATCTCAAGGGGATTATATCTTCTAACTTTTTAACCCTCTACTACACAGATCATAATTCATAGCCTAGTGTTAGGTGCGCAATAAATGCTTGGTGAATGAATGAATGAGGGAATGAATGAATTAATGGCTTGTAAAATGGGTAGGGATCTCAGTCAAGGCTACAAATAACAAGGGATAATGTGCTGAATATATCCTAGATCCTCTCCAGATTTCCCCATTCTTCTTGATGCCCTAGGAAGTTGACCTTTATAAGACTGTATGTATCAGCAGGTTCCTTTGCCCTCTGGTTGGGTTCAGTCAATGGGAAGCACCAATAGATTGGAGGGAGGGAGAAGAGTAATGAGAATGGATTGTATTTCTCCCCCAGGCAGTCTCTGTCCTGCTGGGTTGACATGAAGTTGACTCCATCCATCTGCCAGAAGACATAGCTCCCAGGAGGAAGCTTCTTTGGAGCTACAGCTCTTGTCTCAGCTACATGGTAGTGGCTCCCTTTCCTTGTCCCTTTAGATGACTGGGGTCCCACTGATGCTAGCCTGGAAGTGCTTCACCATCTCTTGCTGTTTCCCTGCATCCTGCCATGCCTTTGCAGACAGTCCTTTATTAAACTCTCTTCTTCCCCCATTTATGTGTGCCATCTGTTTCCTGCCAGAATCCTGACGAATCCTGACAGTTTATGGAAAACCCCAGCTGTTTTCTTTCTAGCACCTAGATGCCAACATGGGCTCCTCTCCTCCCTCCAGGCCTGAGTGGCTCTTCACCCATAAGAGCTACTTCTCAGCCCGACTGGAGGGTGGATAGTCCTATCTCTAGGGCAGTGCAACTTAGTGTGGTCCCCTGACTAGCAGCAGGGGAGCTTGTCACAAAGGCAAATTGCTCGGCATCCTAGATCTACTGAATTGAAACTCTGGGGCAGAGCCCTGGAAGCTGTGTTTTCATAAGCCTTCCAGGTAATTCTTATGCACACGAAGTTTGAGAATCACTTCCTAGAGAACTGGGAGTTGAGGGATAGGGTGGTGGAGGGCAGATCCTCCTTGCCAGGGCCTCTAACTCCCATCTGCCTGTCTTTCCCTGGTCCTTGTTTCTCAGGGCTGAAGTACCTTTCGGAACACATACAAGCTGGAAAGCAGAATCCCTTGAACCCCATATAGGTGACTGTTTCTTAACTAGCAGAGTGTGATTCCTTACAGAATGAATAGAACTTTCCTGGGAGTTCAGCACGGAAACCCCAGGCATCCCTGGGCATGGCCACGGCCACAAAGCAAGAGGGAAGACAAGTGAAGTGGTGAGGGGCATCAGGAGCTGCCACCCCACATTTTGGCACAGATTATTTTGAGCTGAAAGCCATTGAGAAACAGCAGATGTAGGGAGCGCGCTCTGCCCTTCCTCTTTCTTATAGCAGGGCATAAATTTCCCCTAGTGAAGGTGGCATAAATTCCGCCCCCCCCTCGAGTACCAGGATGAAGAGAGTGCTCCTTACACCACAGATGGAAAGCAGGCTCCAGGATGAACTTGCATAAACAGCCCTTACTAAACACAACTCTGATCTTCTGTTTCCCATTAGATCCCCACTATGTTTATTTCTTATTTACTCTCACACAATTTATTGCCCCTAAGAGCCCAAATCCCCTTTCCTTTGTCTATTCCCTTCTCCACTGTCACCCTTTGTTAAAATGATACATCAGCTCCCAAGTCTAACTGCTTCTTTGGGTATTCACTCCTTTTTTTGTGCAGCCTCTGTGCATGCAAAAATATTAACATCAAGAAAACCTGCATGCCTTTTCTCCTTCACTCGTTCTTTTGTCAGTGTAATTCATAGGTCCCAGTGACTAAACCTAGGAGATTAGAGGAAAAGTATCCTGTTTCCCTCCTACAATGACAGGGGGGATGGCCCTGTGGCTTTGAAAGAGGAAAAGATTTCCCTTTCACTTATAAAAGAAAACTTGTCTTAATGTGGCGAATAGAATCTCTTTTGTTGTTGCTATTGATTTTTCTATAATGTCCCTGATTTCAAAATGCAGATTTAAGGTAGCTAATTAAGATACAGATACTACAAGGTTAAAAAATAAACAGATATTCTTCGGTTTGGAATGTGTTCATTTAAGCATTCTGAAAATGGTTGGCTTCTTTGCTGTTACAAGTAGCAACCAAAGATCCCAGGGGCTGAGAGCATAAGACTGCTTCTTACCCAGAGCATAAGACTGCTTCTTACCCGTGCTAGAAATAACATCTAAAGTGAAGACAAGAAAAACTCAGTGACCACTACATTATGCTTAGGATCCCACATTCTCTACAATATACTTGGTTATTTAAAAAAAAACAAAAAACAACAAAAAAAACATATTTATTCCAGAAACTTAGTTAACATCTTACAACTGAATATGTGTTGTTTAGAGAAATGTCATTGCTGGAAATGTCTATATAATCTGGAATTTCCTTTTTATTTTGAAATGGGAGCTTTTTTGGTTAAAAGATCATAAAAATCTAAAATGTGTTTCTGTAAAGAAATGAGATTTAAAAAACAAAAACAAAAAACAAAAATGCCTCCCTGACTCACTGTGAAATCAAAATCTCCCAAATTTGTAATATTACTACTTCAAGCCTTTTGTTAAGCAATATTCCTTTTCAAATCATTTTAGATGTAGTGCTAATAACTTTTCCTCAATTTTTTTGTTGTGAAATAAATTTTGTTGTGTGTGTGTGTGTGTGTGTGTGTGTGTGTGTGTGTGAAGAGGAAAGGAATTATTTCATTTTCTTTTTTTAATGACTCGTAGTCAGAATACCTAATACCCCAGTGCCCGGCCTTGATATTGTAACTCCTGCTGCCCCTGACTTAAAACTGGCATTGATTCTGAATAAGAATAAAAGTGTTAAAGGCTTTGACTACAAAAGGCAGCTTTTAAAAATCCTCTTGTGTTTGGAAAACGTTCCACTGTGTAAGGTTCACTGACCTTGACTTTCTCTCGCCCTGCCCCCTTCTGCAGGTTTTCTGTGTACCTACACTTCTCTCAATCTTAGTTGCATGCCTTTTCCTTTCTCTCTCTCTGACCCATGAGAAAGAAAAATGTACTGACAATAACTATTTAAATAGTGTAATTTATTCATTTCTAGCCTGCCAGCAAAAATTAAGAGAACATTTGTCTGGAAAAAAAAAAATAGATAAACACAAAAACAGGTGAAGGAAAAACCAAGGAAGGAAAATGAGATATGGCCCCGGGCTAAGATCATACAAAATGCATGCCAAGGTGCTGCATGATTGCTAAAGGGGAGCCTCCAATTTGGCGCTTACTTATTTCAAAGATTTTATTTCCCCTCCAGGTTTCAACACAGTTTTATTGGGAGGTTTTGTTTTCTGTGAAATACACTTGAGCGGAGCCTGTTGGGACCCTTCAGGAGACATCTCAGCGTGCTGGTATCAAGCAAAGCCAGAAGGATAGGGTTGATTTACTGAGGTTGTTACCTGGATTCTGGGTGTAGTATTTGTTATCACTGTTCACACGACTGTGGATTTCCAAACCAGCACATTCGAATCATTTGAGCAGCTTTCCAACATGATATATAATTGCCTTTTGGCAATTATATATGCCAATTATATATGGGCACGACCCAGAGTAACTGAATGTAGACCTCTGGGATCAGGCTCAGAACTGGTATATTTTTTTAAATACTCCTGCTAATTCTCACAGCTGAGTAGAGACCCATTGACCACTGGATCTATTTTGAGGCTTACCAACCCAAGTGTCACCTGAAGAGCCTGTTAACCGTTCAGATTACCCAGACACACACTTCCTCCTAACCCCCCAACCTCCTCAGATGGCCAGGAGATTCCATATTTTAAACAAGAACTCCAAGAAATTCTGACACAGCCCATCCACGGATTCTACTAGTGCACAAAGCTTAAAGGGGGAAAGAGCTGGGGCGTAGTCTCCTCGGACAACAACAGGCTGTGGGACCTTGGGCCTATTACTTAAGCACTCTGGTTTTACTTCCTTGTTGGTAAAATTCCCAACTGACTCACAAATAGCATGGGAGCTCCACCAAGCCAGGAACTGGGTCTATTAATTTTTGTATTCCCACTACCTAGATCAATGCCCGGCACATTGTACACACTCAACTCAATTGAAAATGAGCTCATATCTGGGAAAGTAGATTAGAAAGGATTAAGTATATCTTTTTTTTTTTTGGGGGGGGGGAGCATTTTTATTTGGTGCATGTGTGTATGAGAGAGAGAGAGAAAGAGAGAGAGGGTGCCTTGAAATCCACACCGTGTGTGTCTGGGTGCGTTCATTTTAAGCCTGTGTGTGTTTGTGGCATGGATGGAGGAGTGACCTTTGGCCTGGTTTCATCTATTTTATGTCAAAATGTGGGGGGATTGATATGTGTTCCAACAGGCAAATGATTATGTTTGCCACTTTCAACATAGGTACTTCTGTAAGAACTTATACATGCCAAATATGTGCTACGACAGACTATTTATTTTTATAACAGATGTTGGTCTGAACCATCTTATGACGGCATGGATTTTCTTTGCCAAGTATGACAGGACAACTTCTCTGAAGTGTGGACATTTCTTGGTGCTCAGAGAGAGTGTCTACAAATATCAGCCTCAGTGATCAAACCAGGACCTTGTTTATGTAAAACGCCTAATTAGTGTACACAACATGCACCAAGTGCCAAGACGATGGGCATCAGGGTTTGGGTCTGGGCTCTGGTTCTCACCCAGGATTCACTGGGTACTTTGGGCAGGGTCGTGCTCCCTGGAACCGAATTCTTCATTTGTACAATGAAGGGGCTGAATGATTATCTTGAGGGTCCCTTCTGTTCCCCACAGGCGGTGACTATCTGATTGTCAGATTAAAACTCAGAAGGGTTTCTCCATTCATTTTCCCTGCTTGGTCAGGATAACCCATCTGAGCATGGTAAGTCATGTTGGTCCCTCCTTCTCTTTCCGGCATCTACCTGCACTCACACTGACACCCCTGTAACCCAGTCTGCACTATTGCACTTTTAGACAGGTGATCTTCAAGTAGTTTCACCAATAATTTCCAACACAAGTAAACTTTATAGGCTTTATATAGCAATCCCTATCAAACCAGAATTCTAGCCACAAACAACAACCTTCAAACAACAAGGGCCTTTTTGGGGGTGGACCCGAGGAGAGGCCATTCGGCTCAGTGGTTAAGAGTTCAGACTCTGAGCATTAAAAAAATAATTACAATTTCCTAAATCTACATGGAATACCAGAAATCTCTACCAGCAAAATATTTATGACTCATAGACAAAACCAGACTCTTTTCTTTCCACTACTCATATCAGTAGGCATATTAGTTTCCTATGCTGCTGTAAGAAATTAACCACAAATTTACTGGCCTACAACTCTAATTTATTACCTACAGTTTCGGAGGTCAGAATTCCAAAATGGCTCAGCTGAGCTGTGTTCCTTCTGGAGGTCCTAGGAGAGAATCCATTTCCTTGACTTTTCCAGCTCCCAGAGGCCCTGTACCACTCTGACCTGTGCTTCTCTCACTATTTTTCTAATTCTCTTGCCTCCCATGTTTTCTTATAAGGACTCTTGTATTTATATTGGGCCCATCCAGACAATCCAGGATAAACTTCCTATCTCAAGGTTTTTAATTTAAGCATATCTGCCAAGTTCCTCTTGACAAGTAAAGCAACATATTTACAGGTTAGGGTGTGGACATGGGTAGGGGGCTATTATTCTACCTACCACACATACTTATCTTTAAATCCCACCTCACCACTTATTGTGTGTATGACCTTTGGTAAATTACATCCCTTCTCTGAGCTTCAGTTTCTTCTACAATAAATGTGGGTTAATAACTAATCTACTTGATAGGTTTTTCTGTTTTTCTTTTTCTTTTTTTTTTGAGGATTAAATAAGGTAATGCTTGTTAAGCATGTGGCATACTGTCTTCCCTGGTATGTGTTATTCATAAGAGGAGATAAATTTGGGTTTTAGTTAAAAAAGAAAATCAATCTGGAGTCTGTCTACAGTCATCCATATCCTAGCCTCACTGTGTAATCATGTAATGATGACGAAGATGTTATAAATCCTAAGCTTCAAAAAACTAATTGTCAGGATAGTCTCCTAATTAAGGTAATAAATTAGAAGCGATGTTTTAGAGAGATTTTTAATTGTAAGAATGCGGGGGGACGTATTTCTAGATATAACAGTGAGTTAAACAGAAAATTCCATTTGCTGGAGTCCACTCCTCCTCTCCCCTAGGCATGCTGGGTAATGGAGGACAGGGGTGCCTGTGTGTTGGTGCTGAGGGGACGCAGTAGCAAATATACTGAGTCTGGTGGGATGGGTGCCATCATAGTCTGTCAAAGTTGAAGAAAGCTTCTGCAACCCATCTTTGTAGCTTACCCATTGGAGTTTCCTAAAGAAAAGGCCTCTAGTTCTATGTCAAACAGGAAAATCAACTATTCTGCCCAGGAGTGTAGGTGAAATGTGAGATAGCCCAAAAATAGAAGAGGAGTTTCCAAAGAATGAAGAACGCAAACAGGTTCTTCATTCTTTCAGAAAGGAATGATCATCCCCCAAAAAAACCAAGTGAAATGATTCATGTTGAACCAGAGAGAGAGCCAGGGCCTGGGGCAGGGACCAGTGCACAGCGTAGGTTGCAAAGGCTTTGAAGGATGATGAAACCAATATGAGCTCCTCCTCTACACACTCATGAAGCTCTCACCCAGTCCTCTGAGAAACGTAGTTAGAGATGGCTAGTACTCATATGTGGGTGAAACTTTGCCATGTTACGACATAATCATAGATTACATTTGCGAAGTACTTGGCATCTATGAAAAGCTTTCTCATACTTATTTCATTTAATCCTTAGAGTAATCCTATGAAGTGGCCAAGGGAGGTTTTATGATCCTTTTTTTAACAGATGAGGAAACTAAGGCTCGGAGTTCCCTAAAGTCACACAGTAAATTAGTGGCAGAGTCAGAATTTGAACCCAGATCTACCCTCCACTGGGGATCTTGTTCTACGCTTGGCTGCCTTCCTGTAAGACTGTCCATCCATTGCTTAATGGTGAGTGGATGCAGACTGCTTTGTCTGCTCTCTCCCACCCATCACCTCACCTTTATGTTGTCTTTAATTCCCCAAATGCTCTACCATTTTGCTTCACAAAGCAGGGTTAACTAGTTTGGTAAGGTAGCAGAACCCGCATTATCAGGGAACCTACTACAAATGTAAAATCTCTCCTACCCTAGGTCTTCAGACTCAGATCCCAGGTAGTTCCTATGCACAGTCAAGTTCAGGAAACCCTGCGCTACCACATCTGTCCACCCAGACCTGCCTAACAACCCAAAGTGGCTTCTTCTCTTCCCTTCTTCCTGTCACAAACAATGGAGTTTCACTAATTGCCTCTCTCCCTTGGAACTTCCCCACATACAGTCAATGGCTTTATGGCGTCAAAAGAACTCCTCAGGCCCTCTCATTTTCCCCCTGAAGCTCTCCCACCTTGGAGTCCTGGTTCACTCTAGCAAGTTCACTCAAGGTGTGCTATCCTGAGAGGAGGGGGCTGACCCCATTGTTTGTTCTAAGAAGGGCCCCCCCACTATCCCCTCTGGTATAATCAAAGATAACTAATTTGAGTTTTTCATTCCCTCCCCTGTGGGAGAAATAACAAAGACACTGGGCAGCAAAGGGAGGAGAAAAAGATAAGGAGGGAGGGGTGATTAACCCACAGGCAGGAAGAGTCCAAATGATCAATAAATTGGGAGTTAGTTTTGTGAGAAGGAAAAAAGAAGATAAATATCTTGAACATGTTTTTCTCTCACTTTGTTATCTCTCTCTCTCTCCTCCTCACTTCCCCAAACTTTAAGAAAATTCTGTTTTAAGAGCACATATAATTGTTAAATCCTCTCAGGGTCACAGGTAGAGGCATTACAAGTTTAAAAATAAACAATAATTTTTTTTAAAAGCCAACATAGAGAACACTAAAGATTTCCTGATGAAAACAGAAACAAGGAAAACACCATGACACAGGTTTTAGGCTCAGCAAGTGTGAGTTTTAAGTTTCAAAGGCCCAGCACTCTTCCCAGGGAGGGGCCAGACAACCTGGAGGGGGCATTTCCCCCTGTTCTTGTTGGCAGGAAACCCTGCTAAATCACCAGTGAGGCCAGGGTACGTCTTGCACTCTGGAGAGAACCAGAAGGCTGACGTGCTCAAACCAGCCATAATTTATTGTAGACCAATAAAGAATGTGTAAAGAATGTGGTATTTGTTGATTTGTATCTCTATAGCCAGGCCAGCATCTCTGGAAGGAAGAACTGGGGCTGAAATAACCAGAAAGCATGAGTGTCAACTAGAAATCTATTTATGGTTTCCTGCAAGGCTGAAAAAATCAGCCCACATGTAAACAAAATGGTTGTGGGAAAGGATGCAGGTAGGATAGCATGCCTAGGTTTCTTCTAAAGGATCTCCTTTTAGTCTGACCCAAGAGGCTCCTTGTCAGGTCTCAACAGGGTAGGCTGTAGAGGTTTCTCTTTAGTTTCCCAAGAATTAAATTTAATCTCCCATGCTGAGTGACTGTGGCTACTTGGCTACTTATTTCTGAGCCTGGGTGGAAAGAGCTAGAAGACTGCAGGAAGGAAGTCTCAGGATTTAGGATACCAGTGTTTTCCAAGACAGGGTTATCTAATTTTAAGAAGTAAGTGTTTTCCTTCATATCAGAACCAATTTGTAGGTTTGATTGAGTCTCAACTGCTAGAAATGCTGTTACAGTTTACGGAACATTACATTTCAAATTAGGAATCTGTGCTGCTGGGGTTGGCCACTGTGTGGAGGAATGCTTTTTATTTTCCATGACTGTGAGCTTCATTCTAGGCCCACTCACTCTCTGCTCTTCCCTTCCTTCCTCCCCACAGGGCACACAGGAAAAGTAAATACAGCTGCATAGCCCCATGGTTGATCCAAAATCCAGGACGGGGGACAGGCCTGTAAATACTTGTATGCATTTCATTTTCACACTTCAGTGTGTTCAAAACTGTACCGTTTGACTGGGTGGGGGTTGGGGGGGGGAATAATCCAGTTCAGGACCTTTGGCTCTGTATCAGCAAGAATTTCAGAAAGCGTTGTCCTACTTTTTCCTTGTTTAATGCAAAATAAACAGAGCAGTGGCTAGAAATGGAGGAGGGGGAAGCATTTGACAAGACTCACCTTTAATCAGAGAGAGAGACGCAAAAGGCTTGGCTACCTATATCTGATCCACTCTAGCACTGTACACTTTCCCCTAAATTAAAGCAGAAGAATTCCACGCATAACCCGATTTTCAGGGAAATATTTTATCTTTAGCAAGTGTTTCGTTGAGGGCTTAAAGGTGAGGGCTCAGAGGTTCCTAAATGACAGCTGCGGGGAGGGATCCAGTTTGCAGATCTGCTCTGTTTGAACCACGCAATGGTCTTCTTTTTTAAAAATTAGTTTCCAACATTAATAGAGCAGAAAATTTCACATAAATAACTGAATTTCTGCTATTTCTTGAAAATTAGAAGATCTGGCCATATTGAGCCTCAAATTCCGCAGAGCAATAGTCACAGTTATGATTTAGGTAAGGCTCGGGGCTGCAATTCACTCCAGTCCCTACAACCTTAAATCTGATCTGTTTTATTCTTACCTTCATATCAGGAAATGGTGATGTAAATGCTCTGATCCTCACTCCAAATATGTCACAGCCACCTTGCTGACACAACAGCACATGCGAATACCCAAAGTCCGTGGTCACTTGGGTTTTAATCCCTGAATCTCTCAATTTGGGCTCTAGCCTTGCAAGAGACCCTTCAAGTTAGCTTTACCTCTGGCTAGGATATTTGGGTAGCTCTTTGTGTTAAGAGAAATTAGAACCGTGGAGGAATCAGTAGGAAATGGTTTTAAAAACTTGAAGCTGTGAATGAAACTCCTTCCTTTGCCCTCTCTAAAGAAATGGTATCTCTACCACAGTATTTATTTTCTGAAAACAAAACAAAACAATAAACTGAGTGCAGAAATCCTAATTTGAGTTGCTTAGCAGAGGCTATTGAAACCCAAGGTCTTTTATTATCATCACAATTTATAACAATAGCAATGGGACAGCAAATCCCTTTAACTCTGAACTTGGGCAGGCATCTGTCCCTGGAGTTAAGAATTCTTTGTAAATTCTACTTACTATTGTCAGCTGTGAATAATTTATATTGAATAACATTTTAAATTATTGTTATTGAGGTGAAATTCACATAAAAATTAACCATTTTAAAAGTGAACTATTTAGTACGTTCACAATTTTATGCAAGCTGACACTTCTATCTAGTTCCAAAATATTTTCATCTCTCCAAAAGGATAACATCACCCTGTACCCATTAAGCAATTGATCCCATTCTCCCCTCCTCCCTGTCCCTGGTAACCGCCAATCTCCATTTGTGTGTATGGATATACCTATTCTGGATATTTTATATGAACAGAATCAGACAATATGTAACCTTTTGTGTCCGGCTTCTTTCACTTAGCATAGTATTTTCAAGGTTCATCCATATTGTAGCACATATCAGTACTCCATTCCTTTTTATGTCTGAATAATATTGTGAATGAATTTTTATTTTAAAAAATAGAGTATCTATTCTTGGTACTTCTGGCTTCTTGCTCATTGATTGCTTATGTACCAAGGGCAGTTTGAGATGAGAGAGGAAAACAGGTGTTTTATAAGCCCTTGCATCAAGAAGGTAGGAATAAAGAAATATGCACATATAGGGGTGTGGATGTGTGTATTTCGAGGGATGGGGAGAGCAGAGCAGTGCCAAACACTTAACTAAATAATTGCCCTTTAAGTAAAGTTAGAAATCAAGTTTCCCTCAGACTTACGTAACAAATTGCCTTTCACACTTTAGGTTGCTATAATACTAACAAGTTTGGCCATGAATTCTCTAATTCGCTTTCACCCACATAGCCAACAGAGGAGTGATTGGAGAATTTGGAAACTGAATCAAAGACTGAGATGTCATCTTTCTATTTTCTGAATGTCATGCACATAAGGCCCAAACTACATAATAGGAGATACAGCGAATACATCTTGAACTCTTACCAGGTCTCTTGATCTAGGGCCTCAAAACAGCCCTATGAGCCCACTTCTCAGATGGGGAGACTGAGGCACAACAAGGTTACGGTAGTCACTGGAGATCTACCACACAGCAGGTTGGTGGTAGAACAGCACTTAACCAAAGTGGCGTGAGTGCAGAGCCCATGCTCTTAACCACTGCACCGTTCTGCCTCTGGTGTCCCTGTTTTCTGATGTGGTGTAGCAAGGTGCTACAGAATTCTGGCCATTGTGGGTGGGAGGTGGGCATAGCAGGGAGGGCGAAGGTGGTGATGCTGATGCGATCTTTATAAAGGTGCAGGCGGGTGACCTGGCCCAGGCTCCACTCACAGGAGTCCTACGTGCCGTCTTGGACATGTGGAGCAGGCACTGAAGAGCGTCTGCACCATAATGACCATTTTGGCCTAAGCAGGAGTCACAGAGTCCGGGGCCCTGTCTTCAGAGTCAGATGCGGTAGGTGAGTAGGGAACCGGAAGACGATTTTAGTAGGTGCCCAGGTGGTTCTCAGGCTACCAGACCACACTTTGAGAAACATTTGTCATTCTCATCCAAGATCCATTGTTGTCTCTCTTCTCCTTGGAGTATCTCGGAAAAGCATTCATTACAGAGGCTATTATTGGCCAGTAAAGACCAAACGGAGGTCACTGGCTCACAGACCATGTGAAACAAGTCCAGGACAGGCCTGCAAGAGTTCAGGGGGCTGCAGCAGGAGATAACTACCTAGAGGGGGGCTTGGGCAGACATGAAGTCTCTGGGTGTGCACTTCTAAATGCACTGAGATCTGGCAGAGCACAGGCTCATTGTTTTTTTTTTTTGTTTTGTTTTTAATAGCCTGAAACGACCTGACTTCAGCATGGAGTTAGCTTCCCCCAGCCCCCAAACTGCTGAGTCACCCTCTTCTGTCCTGGCTCACCTGCCTTGCAGCTCAGGGAGAAATGCAAAGCCCTGGGTATGTGACTCTCAGATAAATCCCTAGAGACTTTTGGCTTCCTCTAATACAAGGGATATGCTATGAAGGAGGGAAAAGAAAATTCAAAAGCCATTTAATCCAAAGCCATTTAAAAGTATATGCATCCAATCTTCTGTGTCCCCGGCTGAACTGAAAGAATAATTATGTGAAAATTATCTCAAAAATTGTTTAATGCTTCAGCAATTGATTAATTGCTGAATCTTTACCCTGAACTTTTTAGTCTAGAAATGTGCTTGAGGAGCACGGGCCAGAGATAAGCATTTTGACATTGCGTTCCTTTGTTGGATCACATCCATGTTGGAATCAATTTATAAATTCCTAAGGATCAAAATGCAGTAGATTTTAAGTGTCTTCCTGGGCACAGGGCTGAGGAGCCTGACCTATAACTGAGACTCTTAAAGGGAACACTGAGCTCATGGTAGGAAAAGTGGCAAATAGAAAAATGAATAAGGAAGAAAAAAAAATCACTCACAGATAACCACTGTCATTGCTGCTATCATGCTGTATATTCTTTACTAAATTCTGTATCTTTATTTTTTTCTTTTTATTAATATTTATAACATGAACATTTCCTCCACATTATCGAATACACTTTGGTAATGTTGATTTAATACTACATGACATTCCATACTCTGGATATAATTTATTTGACTTTTAGTTTTATATGCTAAAGGAGTTTCCACATATTTGCTTTTTATAGATGAGCGTTCTTTTGCATTTTCTTTTTTTTTCTTATCACATCTTCAGTCGGTTCCTATATATGAAAATACTACATGAAGAACTGTGAATTCTCTTCAGGCTCCTGGTACATCTTGTCAAATTGCTTTCCAGAAAGGTCCTTTCAATACATAACTCACCTGCATCATATAAAAGTGCTTATCAATTAAATGTGTCAGCAGAGCTTATTATAATTCAAAACGAAGCACAAAAATGTTTTTAATGTGATAAGTTAAAAATGGCCCATATTTTCACATGCTCCTTTGACATAGAGGATAATTGGTTTCCATATTTTTCTATTGAGACATTGGTATTTTTCTTACCAATTTTTAATATATATTAAATGTATCTATTAAGTTATATAATATAAAATAATACATAAATATATAAATTAAATCTATATTTAGAGAGAGAAACACAGAGAGAGCATAAATATATTATTCCATTTTTTTAATTTGTTGAAAATAATGTTCCAAGTTTGGCCAATTGACTTTTCATTTTTTTGGTGATTGTTTCTGACATATAGAAGTTTTCAGTTTTGTGTAGTCAACACGTAATCTTTCCCTTTACAATTTCTTCTACTTCTTTTTTGATTAGAGCTCTTGTCCATTTCGAGTCTTACGTAATTATTATAATTATTTAGTTATGTTTACTTTATTTCTTATCAGTTAAAAAAATTGTTTAATTCTGAATTCTACTTGACCTTTTTTTTTTCCTTTTCTGGTGTGTGATATAGTGTGAGGTTCCAATTCGATTTTCCTTCCCCAAAAGAGCCAATTTTCTCAACCCCATTTGTTTCCAAGAGGCTTTTTTTTTCTTTTACCTAGATACAAGTTCTTTCAAAAATCAGAGCATCTTCTTTCTAAGTAGCCATGTAAAGGAGTAGTCCGACATGATTTCAGCTAGTAGTGCAGCTGGACTGGTTGTCTTAACTCCTGTGTGGCCACCAGCTACAAGGAATGAGGCAACAGGAGGGACCAACCTGAAGACTGAAGGGGAGTTAACAGTGGGGCACCATCTCTCTCTCTCTCTCATGTTGTGGGAGTAGAAAAGCTCTGAAGAAAGGGCATTTACAGATCTGGCCTATTTACCTTTTTAAATGCCCTTGTCTGCCAGCACTGCAGTTTCTAGGCTGCCCAGCTTGTTGGGGATGCTGCCTGTAGTTGACCATTGTCACCAGCTCCTGAATGTTCCATTGCAGAACTTTGTATTTAGGAAGCCCCAGTTTCAGCCTGAAGGGATCTAAATCGACCAACCAAACAAACCAAAACCTGGTGGCCCTATCCTGGACATGAGCATTCATTACTGACCCTTGAAACGAAGCTGGCCCATCCTTCTACCACCTCGGTAAGCACAGTAAGACCAAACGAAGGTCTCAGAGTGGTAGGCAAACCTGTCTACAGTGTTTACCCAAGATTTCTTTTGCCTTTGAAATCTTTGTTCTTGATTTCTCAATCTTGAGCTAGCTCTATCAGCTTTGGACATCTATTTCTGTCTTTGGCAACTGGTTTGAATTCCCTTCTTATCTCTCGGTGCGGCACCTCCTTTGACTGTAATGTCACTGTAACCTCAGGTAAAGGCATCAGGCCAGCCTCAGTCCCAGATGACTTTCACCAAATGCTATAGTAGCTCCTCTTCCAAGGAAAGATGCAGATAGGCTATGAGACGACCTCTGTGGAAGACAGAGACTGGCAATTCACCTGAATCCTGTCTGCTTAAATGCCCTTCTACTCACCTTAGCCAGGTTACTAGGAAATACCGAAGAGATGGCAAAACAGAAGGGACTTGGGACATCTCTGTGCCTGTTGGTAGGTCTAGCTTTCACTTTGTCCTAAACGGGCACATAAGAAAGACATAATTATCTGCCAAGTCAGATGAATTGAGTCAACCCCAGTTATCAATAGCTCACAAAACGAGGCAGCCAAAGCCTTTCACATTTCATTCCATCCTCATCAGCAGTATGATATCTGGGAACTAGAATGTTTCAATTCACTGTGATCTACTTATTTTATAGTAGTTTAATTTAAAAAAAAAATATATATATGTATATACATATATATATATATATATATGTATATAGTTTTATTTAAAATAAAACTATACCTCAACATCCTCAAATACTTCAAAGGCCCGATATTAGCAAAGACTTTTATTAGCCTCCATAATCTAGGCGTGGTCCTTGTGCTGCTCTTCCAGGCACTGAGACTCCGCAATGTCATAAAACATAACTTAGAATATGACCTTTCACTGCTCAAAACCACGCCAGAGTCCAGGAGGCCTTGTTTGCACTGGCCCTTGCCTACTTCTCTGACCTTGTCTCTGTCACTGCCTGTCTTGCTCAGTCTGCTTTAGCCACATGCCCTACTTAGTGTTGCTTCTGAACCTCCCAGTTCATTTTTGTCTGCCTGGAACATTCTCTCCTCAGGCTTTTATGGAGCCCTTCCTCATTTCATTCAGGTCCTCTCCAATGTCCTCTCTTCAGAGGACATTGATCACCCTACCTAAAACAGCAGCTTCACTCACGCTCAATTCCCTGAGTTATATTTCTTTATACAGTAGCACTTTACCTGATATTTTATTCACCTACAAATATACACACACACACACACCACACACACTTGTTTATTGTCTTTCCACTAGAATGTAAGCTCGATGAAGGCAGAAACATTGACTTGTGCTTCTCTGTGTTTCCATGCCTTGATTACTATCTGACACAACGTAGATATCTAACAACTGGTAGTTTGAAAATGTTCAAGTGTGAATACTATTGTTTACACATGCCTAGAGAAAAACTACTGGAATTCCAAGACCCAAACTATAACAAGGCGATTTCTACCACCTAGGGCTCTATGATTATCACAATAGGAAAATGGCTTTTAATCCGATTTGCAAAGGATTGTATACGGAGAAATTTCTGGAAAATAGTATTTAATGAGACTTGTATGTGAGGTTCTTTTACATGTATTAGCTGATTAACCCTCACTGAAGCCCTTTAAGGCAGGCATTATCTCCATTATCACAGGTAAGGACACTGAGACTAACTTGCATAATGCCATGTGTATTGAAGGTTCCTGATTCAGGAACTCAGATCTGACTACCACAGCCAGGCTTTTCTTCTACTATGGTACACTGTCTCCCATGGAATATTGTCAGAAATGCTGAATTTATTCATTCAGAAAAAGAGCACTCAAATGATTTAACTAGTAACACAGCTCCTAGTAGGTGCACCTTATCCTAGGTTTTCTGACACCCACCCAGTCCAGCAAACGACAGCATAAAATAGGTAAGGCTTAAAAGACCATGAGACATTTGTGCCCTTGGTCTACGAACCAGAGACCCCCACATTTTGTGATGTCGCAGTGGACAGAGTCGTTTCTGAGGTGTTATCTTCCAAAGATGGTGGAGGCACTAGAGTTTTGGGGAAGAGAATAACAGGACAGTTGGTTCTTATTAAAGACAATATATATTAATTTCATCATTCAATAAATATGGGGTAGGTACAGAGCTAAGCACTGGGGACTTAGTGATGAATAAATAACATAGTCATTGTCTTTGGTCTCACGGACCTTATGGACTAAAAAGGATCTTATCAACCTAAACTTATGCTGATGTCATAAAATTATGTGTTCACTTATTCACTCAATCAACATATATTTATAGACTACATATTACATGTCATGCTTTGTGTTAAGAGGAGGGTGAGCAAGTGGTGAGCAAAACCAGCCATAATTCCTGCCTTCATGGAGCTTACAGTCTAATGGGGAAGACATTAAATAATTATATGCATACATGGTGCTATGAGATCCTACAAATAGGGGAAACTGGCTTCATTAGAGTAGGAGATTTTTGCTTAAGGACGTACCACTTGAACTGACATTTGAAGGTTAAACAGGAGTTAACAGGGAATGAGGGGAGGGAAGAATGTTCCAGGCAACACAAACAGCCTGTGGGAAGATCCTGTTGGAGAAAGAAAGATGGTGAGCAGGAAGGACTTTGAAAGAGGCCAGCTGCAGAGCTGCGAGTAAGGAGCATCCCGGTGTCTGGTGGACCTGAGTGCTAGGCTGGAGCCGAATGGGAGGCGAGCACACCTTCTCCCTTGGTCTCTGGGTTAAGGTCATGGCACTGCGGTAAGTCCATGCTGGAGACACAGAGCTTTGACGCAGGGAAGGTCATGGCATCATCAGGCAGGAAGAGTAGATTCAAGCTTTGCAGAGTGCCATATTCCGTAGTGGACCAGAATGCTGTTTTGGTAGCCCACCGATTTAGATTTAAGTTCTTCAGCTGTTACCTGTAAGCTACTCAGCTTATTAAATGGGAATAAAAATATTTCCCTTTCAGGGTTCTCCTGAGAATCAAATGAGATGATGCATCAAAGCACTTAGCGCAGTGCTTGGCCCATGACAGGCACTCAATAAATAAGAGCTATTATTTATCTTTATGTGTGAAATGGGGACAATAATAGTGTCGTTAGGAAGATCTGTGCTTAGATTACGTATGGGGAAGCATGAGGCTGCCTGGCGCATCATGTGCATTCTTTTAAAAGCGACCTCACTTTTCGTGTGTTCCTAGGTTTACGGGTATCTTTCCATTTGGGAATCTCTGTCCCACACCAGGCAGGGAAGCCCTGCAGAAGAAGGCACGCCCACGACGGCCAGCCTGGGCTCGCCCTGCCGCGGTGCCCGCCGGCGATGTGCCCCGAGCGCCGGGTCTCCGCTGCGAGGACCGGCCAATCAGAAGAAGTTTGGCCCTCTGCAGTTTCCGTCCTCTCACTAGGAGGCGCTGCGGCGGCCGCGGCTCCCCCTGGGCTTGTCTCGGGCTGTGGCTGCGGGGCCGGCATCGAAGGCTCGCCACCATGGACTGGGGTTCGGAGTCGGCGGCCGTGAGGCGGCACCGCGTTGGAGTGGAGCGCCGGGACGTGGGAGCGGCCACCCCGCTGTGGGACAGGGAGGCCGCGGCGGCGCCGAAGCCCTGGGCGGACGCGTGCGGCGGGGGCGCGAGGACGCGGAAGCGCAGCGCGGCGGGTAGTGGCGGCGCGAGTCGGGCTGCAGGGACCGGACTGTCGGAGGCGCGCGCTGCGCTGGGGCTAGCGCTCTACCTGCTGCTGCTGCGGACGGTCGTGCAGCTGTCGCTGCAGCAGCTGGTGCTGCGGGGGGCCGGTGGGCACCGCGGGGAGTTCGACGCGCGCCGAGCGAGGTACTGGCTGCTCCCGCCCGGCCCGCGCATCCCAGTGGGTCGCCTGCCACAGCCGGGGCAGCGCACCTGTGTGGACCCGCCCCGGCGAGACCGCTCGGGCTCGCTGGCTCCGCTCCACGTGGAGTGGGCTGGCCGCGTTTCTCTTCTGGAGGTCCACCTGACGGGACGCGGGGGCTCGCACGGCCCCCCTGTTCGGCTGGCGGTGCAGATGAGGGGGGCCGGGCAGTTGCTTCTGCTTTTCCACCTCCTTTCTGCCACGCCTGCACATACAGGGTTTGGTTGTTAGTCCTTCCTTATCTCCTGGAGCAACTTCCACTTTTTACTAGCCCTCCTGCTTTCCAAAAGAAGTGAAGGAGAGTGCAATTTGTGTACCTAGCCAGCTTTCTAAATTCGGTTCCTGGGGAGATGTCGGAAGGGGCTAATGAAGGAGTCTTAACTTTTTGAGGTCAGGTCAAACCTGAAAGTTAGGGACGCTCAACCTGGAAGAGTGCACTTCAAAAGTTTACAGTTTCAGAAGTTTTCAGATTCCCGGAGCATGCCGTTGAGCCCCTGGTGTGTAAGGTGTAACTTTTTTTTTTTAATTAAAAAAAAACAACACACCACTATGAAGTGTGCTAAAAATGGTGATGGGATCAAAGGTATTGTAATCCGTGTCAAAGCTCATAAAATCATAAGCTAGCAGAGTTTTCAACAGCCTCTGTGTTTTAAAAACTTTTGCTTTGGAATACAAAGTGCTGGAAGTTTATTTTATTAAGGAGTTTGTGAAACACACCTCCCCACTCTGTTCTCCCCACTTGGAATGCAGTGAAAAGACAAAATATTTGTTTGTTTGTTTTAGGGGTAGAGTTGGTTTGGGCCTGAATTGAAGTTATTAGGCCTTGTGTGCACACTAGGAAGGCTGAGTCCATTCTTCACAATCAAAAGCTTTTTTTTGTTTGTTTGTTTAACTTCTTGACTTAATTGTCTTTGCTCATTGGTTTCATTAGCCCAGCATCAGTGACCCTCCAGAGTGTGGCGCAGTGAAGTTGCATGCTGTCCTGCCTCGTCTTTAGCAGTTTGAATAGAATATCTAATCTTTGTATTGATTTCATATGAGGATTGGGAGAATTTGGGAGTGGGGTGGGTAGAGATAACTCTGAAGGGATGAGCTCATGGGAGATGAAATGATGGAACTTTACAAGTGATTTTTTTCCACGGGGTACCTGAAATAATAACAGGCAGCCTTTTGATGTGAAAAGTCAAAGAACTTGTTTTGGTGGGTGAAGGGAAGTTTAGAGGAAAAGTTCTGAGGTACATGTTAGTCTTAAGCTGAGCACACCCTGTCATCATCATTCTTTTGGTCACTTCCAGGGATTATCTTGAACACATAACATCTGTTGGTCCCAGGACTACAGGAAGTCCAGAAAATGAAATTCTGACAGTGCGTTACCTTTTGGAACAGATTAAACTGATTGAAGTCCAAAGCAACAGCCTTCACAAGATTACAGTAGATGTACAACGGCCTACAGGTTCCTTTAGCATCGACTTCTTGGGAGGTTTTACAAGCTACTATGACAACATCACCAACGTGGTGGTGAAGCTGGAACCCAAAGATGGAGCCCAGCATGCAGTCCTGGCTAACTGTCATTTTGACTCAGTGGCCAACTCACCAGGTATGTGTCTGTTCTTTAGTCCTTTTGGAGTTGTCACATTCCAGGAGGCTTATTAACACCAAGCTCTTGGGCAAAGGTGGGACACCATTTTCGTGGACAAACCTTATTTGTGATAGCAGGCTGGATAATGAGAAGAGTATGTAGTTTAGGATCTACCCCTCACTATTCACGCCAGTGCTTTATTTATTTGTTTATTTATTTATTAAATATTAGTGCCAGCAGCCCAGTGACAGGACAGGAATGTTGTTGCTGGTAGACTGAGGCAGCTTCATCAGTGTTACCAGTATGTGTCCCTGAGTCCTGGAGTTAGGTTCTGTCTCTTGCACTGCTTACTCAGCCAGGTGTTGTAGTCGGGGATACGGAATAAAGGAACAGTCCTTGCCTTCACGGAAAAGAGGGTTTGGAGGACATCTCTCCTAGCAGTTTTGGCTGAGCAGTAAAGTGGGAATTTTGGCCCACTGGGGATACTATACGGTTAGAGTACCTCATTCATCCATAAATCTTCCTCTGAAAATACTGTGTCAAAATAGAATACTTGATGTTTAGGACAGTGCCTGACATAATAAATATTTTGAATGAATGAGAATCCTTTACGTTGAACTTCCATTTAAAAAAAATAAGATTCATCAGAAAAAGTCTTTCAGTAATTAAATAAATTATAAGCAGGGAAGAGTAGAAAGTAGTAGCAATTTGAGGTAGACAAGACCTGAGATGGCATCTGGTTCAATCCCTATCATTTGACACAGAAATAAACTTAGCTGATCACCACTGATCAGACAGAGGTGGGTCCAGATGCTGTGTTTCCTGGCCAGTCAGTTCTTTCCAGCTACATTTGAAAGGAAGGAGAGTTAATACTCCCTTTAGCTAACTACTTAACCTCTTCTTTCCTCAGTTTTTCATCTGTAAAGTGGAGATAATAATGGTACTTTAGTATTTGCATTGCTTAGAGGATTAAATACAAGTGAAACACTAGAATAGTGCTTGACATGAAAGATGCTATTTTTTTGCTATTACTTGTTATTTAATATAAATATTTCCGAATTGCTTGAACTTATAACAGGCCCAATATGATACTCTAGATGTTATACAAAATATAAAATAAAATTTGCTTGATAAAATGATTCATCCTAAGAGATCTTTAATCAGAAAGCTTGCCAATTGCATTTAGAATGTAACATGCTTTTAAGGAAAAACCAGTATACACACATTTCCAAGAAGATTATATGATAAACACGATTAGGTTTAAAAAAAAGAACTTCGAGTTTTCAACAAAACAGTGGATTGAGCACATGGAGTGCAGAATGATTTGGTGAAAAAGGTGAGTTATTGCTTGTCAATAGAGAGGTCAGCAGGACCAATGTGAATTGTTTAGGGTAGGAGAGATTCATATGCATTTGTAGCATGAGAAGAAAATGAGACTGTCCCTTACTTCAATATTGCACAATATCCCAATGACAAGTTTATTATGAAATAGTCTTACTGCTATTAAATATTTTTTGAAGATATTAAAAAATATCAGTATACGCTTTTTTTTTTTTTTTTAATAAAGTCAGAAATACCTTTGTGTGTGCCAGGGACCCAGTGATCGGCAGAATGCTGTGGAGTGATCTGCAGCTTTTTTGCCTATTTCAAAGCAGTGATAAAATAAGTGTCACCCTATGCCCGATTCTAAATTCTCGGAAGGGACAAATTAATACCATGGTTATTTAAGAGCATTATATAAGAAAGATGTCTATAAAAGTATTCGAAACCGTGCCAAATCATATATATAAATCATATATATATAGAATCCAGTAATGAAAGGATGGCATTTTTGTGGGTTATTGGAACTCAGTTTAAAATAAAATTTTCTAAGAATACCTATACCAACAATCTCAATGACATTTCTATCGATAATAAATTGTTAAAAAGTTAAAAAACACAATCATGAAATAGACTATTACCTGAATCCTTTCAGTGGATGAACTCATTGAAACATGGGTATTTTTTTTTAAAGTTCTCAACAGTCCTGGACCTTAGGAACTGATACCAATTAGGGGTAACGTTACCCACAGAAAAGCTTTAAATATCTTCTTGGGTTTGCTGCATCGTTCCAGGTTGTTGGTAGAAGAGACACTGAGTTATTTTCGGGGTGGCTTCAATTTCAGGGTTAATTCTAAATGGAAAGAGATGTTGGTTAACCACCCAGTCCTCATAGATCCTGTCCTCTAACTTTCCTTCACTTTCTTCAAGATATCAGACCCTCTCTAGTTCTGTTCTTAGACAACAGAAGCATTAAAAATAAAGGAAGATAAATGGACAGTTTAACTTTTTAATTTGCCCTATATAGTATGTCTCTTTCAATTTCTCTTGGAATAAAGAAACAATTTTGTGGTTTGCTTTTTTATTTTAAAGTAACTCATAGTCTCAAAGTTAAAAACCATTAATTTCATTTGTTTCTTGGAAGGTGGCACTTTTTACTGGCAGCTACATGTACTTCTGGCTTGATAGTAATTAGATGGTTATTACTTTGTTTCACTTTGATTACAATCCAATCCAATAACACCGCCAAGTCAAGTAATAGGTAATAAGTAGTTTTTCTTGACTAGGAATGGAGCCTGGAATTTAACAGTACCAAAACAAGCGTTTTAGCTAGTTGCAAAGCCTTAAGTTTACAAAGAGAAGAAGGAAAAACTAATACTGAATGCAGACCATGTTATCTTGTAATCCCCACAACACACCTGTGAGGTAGATATCATTAGCCTGCTCTCTGTACCAGGAAATGGTAGGGTAAATGCCAGCTAGAATTTGCTTCTAAGTCTTTCTTACCTGAAAGCTCATGATAATAACCCTGTAGCACCCTGCCTCCCAAAGTACAAACCCAGAAATGCTATTTCCTGTGCCTATTTACTTAGGTTACTCTTTAAACTTTTTATTATGGAAAATTTCAGATATGTACAAAAACAGAATTGCTTAATGAACGTGAGTGTACCTACTGTGTTTCCCCGAAAATAAGACCTAGCCAGACAATCAGCTCTACTGTGTCTTTTGGGGCAAAATTTAATATAAGACTCGGTCTTATATTAAGACTTGGTCTTATATAAGCCTTGATCTTATAGTAAAATAAGACCGGGTCTTATATTAGGAAAGGAGACTGATACCTCACAGATGTGTTGTGGGGATTACAAGATAACGTGGTCTGCATTCAGTATTAGTTTTTCCTTCTTCTCTTTGTAAACTTAAGGCTATATAGTCTTATATAAGACTCGGTCTTATATAAGACTTCATCTTATAGTAAAATAAGACCGGGTCTTATATTAATTTTAACTCCAAAAGACGCATTAGAGCTGATTGTCCGACTAGGTCTTATTTTTGGGGAACACAGTATATTAAGTTTTTCTCCAGAAGACGAATTAGGGCTTATATTTGGGGGATGTCCTCCTGAAAAATCATGCTAGGGCTTATTTTCCGGTTAGGTCTTATTTTTGGGGAAACATGGTATTACCCAGCTTGGACATTCTGATCTTGTTTCTTTATCTGACCCCTACAACCCTTAATCATATTGAAGCAGATCTCAGCTGTATCCCTTCTGCTGTATTTCTGTCTATATCACTGAAAGATAAGTAATCTTTTTTGACATGCTCATAACACCATGAATTATCTCACTTAAAAAGTAATAATTCCTTAGTATCATCAAATATCCAATCAATTCCTTTAACTACCTCTTACAGTACTTTTAAAAAAATCAAGGCACTAAAATCATCTGTATGATCATCTTTAATTAATATATGAAGATTCTGAATCAAGAAGTTAAGTAATTCGATGAGTATTGTTGGTACGTATACCAATACTATGCTTTATCAGTATTGCTACAAAGGATAATACTTAGGTTATCAGTCTCCTTTCCTGTGTTTAAGGTTCCTTGGAGAAACCTTCAAAAATGCTGCACCATGCAAACTGACTGCTCTGTAAATGCAGAGTGATCTGCAGCTTTTCTGATTTTGGCAGGAAAACAAGCAGGAAAGGAGTGGGTGGCAGGGGGAGATGACCTAGGAAGCTGTAAACACCAGAAGTGAGAATATTACAGAGGATGTGGAATAAAGATGAAGAGGGGAACAAATCGCTTTGGGTTGATGAGAATACCAGTTTTCAGTGTTAATTTGGTCCCATCTGCTTGATGATTCAACAAATACTAATTGAGTGACTCCTCTTGGCTAAGCATGGTTCTAGACATTGAAAGCGAACAAGTGAAGAGCCCTGTCCTCATGGAGTTTACTGCTGGTGGGTGTAATTGTCACCTGATGGTGACAGACAGTATTATGCTTCTCGTCTTGCAGCTCCGTGATGCTTCCTCGATGAGAACACCCCATTCCTAGACCTAATGGTTCATACTGTAAAGGTTTTAAAAAATCTGAGCAGCAAATCTGTTTTTCTGATTTGAAGGTGCCAGTGATGACGCAGTTAGCTGTTCAGTGATGCTGGAAGTCCTTCGCGTCTTGTCAACATCTTCAGAAGCCTTACATCATGCTGTCATATTTCTCTTCAATGGTGCTGAGGAAAATGTCTTACAGGTGCGATTTTACTGTTTTAAATACTAGGCTTGAATAATAATGATGATAATAGTAGCTAACCCTTGTCCATTTTGATTGTTTATTTGAGTAGTATAAAATCATATGCAAAGAAATACTGTACCTGGCAGTACTTTAAAAATTCTACAGTCACTTACGTACACATGTTCAACGTTTGAAAACTCAGCTTACAACAGATCATCTTGTCAGTGTTTGATTCATAATATTAGGGGCTCTGTGATGGCACAATTATTTGCCTCAGGTTTTCTTTGACACTGGAGTTTCAGAGATGTTTTGAGGCAGACACACAGCATGAATACCCAACCATGAGGGTTGTCCCTTCTCTTCTATTTGTTGCCCTTTTGTGTGTGTGTGCAGCCTCACACTTACCCAGGATGTTGTTTGGCATCACTGATGGAAATCAGGCTGCCGTCTGGGATGGTGACTTTCCACTCAGCAAACTATACACGCAGTTATGCAGAGAGAGAAACAGATAGAGGTCTTTAAATACTGTCTGAAAAAAATGATGATTTTCCTATTCTTCCTCTTATCCACATAGATGTTCTGTCTTTATAATAAATGAAATAGAGACATGGATAGTTTCAGATTGTTTAACCTATATTTGTTTTTTCCTTCTCATTCAGGCCAGTCATGGTTTCATTACTCAGCACCCCTGGGCCAGCTTGATTCGTGCATTTATTAACCTGGAAGCAGCAGGTGTAGGAGGGAAAGAACTTGTATTCCAAACAGGTATGCGAGTCTATATTTTGCATTTTAAGTCACTTGCATTGTGTACTTCTTGTTTTTATAAAAGTGGAAAGTTTTTGAACATAAGTAATTGCTCTAATGAAATGAACATTCTTTTAATAGCATCTAATACTTGTATAGTGCTTATTATATAACAAATGTTCAAAGCATTTTATATATGTATATGTCACTAATCTTCAAAACAACATGAGGGATAAGTACTGTCATTACCCTCATTTTATAGATGAGGAAACTGAGTCAAGAGAGATTATAAGTTGCCTAAAGTTTCACTGTTTGTAAATGGCACAGTGGGATTGGAACCTAGGCAGTCCAGCTTCTGAGCCCTTGTTCTTAACTACTAACCAGATTATCACATAGGTGGTGAACTTTCTTTTATCCATTATGGGTGATTATGATATAAATAATATTATATGACAATCATTTCATGAATTAAAATGAGAAAATTTATCTGTAGTTAAAGAACTTTGTTATTGAATTCATTTGAGTGTCATAAAAATCCAGTACTATGTAATCAGCCAGAGAAATATTTTTAGTTTTATGGTTAAACTTTTCTAAGGATAACAAAATTATAAGTTATAAAGATAATTTGTCAGTTAAGTTGTTAGGTATTAATTGTCATCTTTCTTAACAGAATTCCAAGGTGATATTTTGCAACCATGGCGTACTAAAACCTGACGTTAGAAGTTCCATGCCATTTCCCACTGTGTTACCGTGTTTCCCTGAAAATAAGACCAGGTCTTATATTAAGGTTTGCTCCAAAAGACGCATTAGGGCTTATGTTCAGGGGATGTCATCCTGAAAAACCATGCTAGGGCTTATTTTCCGGTTAGGTCTTATTTTCGGGGAATCATGGTAGTAATTTGGATAATGCATTGTAGACAGAGATGTAGCATTTGTTGGAAATTTTATAATGAGTGTTTTGGGGCATGAGATGGGCTAGGAGTAGGGAGGAAGGTGATGTAGGAACTTGTTTTTTAGCACCCTTTACAGGTGTGGTATTGTTTAAGTTACAAAGATCTGCTAAGTATGTCTTTATAACCTAAACAAAAAAAAAATTACCGTATTTTAATATTCTCCATCTAACTTAATTTAAACTTTTATCCTTCAAAATGGATGTATATGTTACTTCAGCTAAACCTTGAGAATCTCAAGGTCATGAAAGGAGAAGCAAGGTTCTGCTTTCTTTTTCAACTCTCAGAGCTTTCTGCTCACTCCTACTCTTCATCTGACTAAGGAGGAGAGGCCAGTATCTGATGTCCATAAGAGTAAGTAGCTGCTGCACTGTTATTCATTCCCTCTAATTCTTGGATTCAGTCAGGACAGGAGAAACACTTGATACAGCCACCACCAGATCAAAAAGCAGCAAGAGAAAATTCCGTAAGAAAAGACGACACAGCGTCTTCTTTCCTCTGGTGAAAATGTCAGGGCTTCACATGGGCAGGAGTGTGTCTTTGTGGATTTCCCCTTCTGGAAGTGTGTTGCACGTTAAATGCCTACAGATTTATGCTTTTAATGTATCATCACAGCACCTGTGACCCAAAGAAAAGCCAGTCCTAAGGTTTAGTCTGTACCTGTCCTGTGCTTATATATTAATGCATATATATCCTATGCATATAAATATATTTTACATATATATATATATATATATATATATATAGTCCAGAGAGGTTAAAACACATTTACCTTGGGTTAGTGAGGTCTAGACCCAAGTCAATTCCCTTATGTACGTTTATTAAATACTCACTTTTGCTAGGCCTGACTACCTTATAGTCTGCACTCTTTTTTACTAAGCTTTACATAAATAAAGGCCTGACTACCTTATAGTCTGCACTCTTTTTTACTAAGCTTTACATATGTAGCTTTACATAAAAAGCCTATAATTGCATACATTTTAGGTATAATTGCATTGTGTGGAAGGATATAAATGAACTGTCTTAACAGTCACTGCTGGGTGGTGGAGCTGTGGTGGGTGTGGCTGGAGTGGGGGATGAAGCAAAATGTCAATCAACAGTTTGCAGTCGCCATTGCTTCATGAATTTATACCTGGAACTATTTTAACTGCTTTACTTAGACTCTTTATAGTTTTATGTAGTCTTTAAATTTTTGCATTGCATATGATTAATAATAAGGCAATAACAGACTTGTTACTAGTTAGCAACATATATACAATTTAAATGTTTTACTCATTCTAAAATAAAATCCTCCCATTTCAAAATTAGTATTTTTCTGGAGGGGCATCTTACAGAAGATTTGGAGAGAATGTTCCCCCAGAGTATGTTTCTCTGAGTTTTTATACATTGTTTTCCCTCGAGGTTATAGTAGCTTATTCTTGTGGCTAAATGCCATCCCCAGAAGCTTTCCGAGTGCTTTCTGACATTCCAGTACCTCTCCCGGTATTTCTCTCACTTCCAGCAGCCACTGCCTACAAAAGACGAGCTTTCCTGTGGGAATGGCTTTCAGAGAGCTAGTTATTGTTGCTTCCACGTTTGACTAAAAGGATAAAGGCCTCCTGGATTTGGAGTTGTGCTTGAGAATGTATGCTAGATCGCTCTGTCCTCAGATTCTTGAACAGGCCCTTTTCTTTCCTGTGCATTAGCACTCGTCCTTGTCCTGGAAACTTTTCGGTTAAAACAGTTTGTATTGTCTAGTGCTCCATTGTCACTTCAGAGAGAGACATTCATTTGGGGAGATTCTAGTGACTAGAATAATCATTACTACCTAATTTTTCAAAAGGGCCAGAACACATTAAAGAATGACTTGACTTATCAGGCTAGTGATTTATATCATGAGTCTAAAAGGCTTGATTTAATAATTTTGAAGGTATTGTAAAATCCGTTGTTTTAAAATTGAAA